>NW_012114822.1:2170206-2241543 GCF_000951035.1 Colobus angolensis palliatus | reverse complement strand
TCATCAAAGTGTACCCCCATGATCCAGTCACCTCCCACCAGGTCCCATTTTCAGCATTGGAGATTACAGTTGAACATGAGATTTGAGTGTGGACAGGAAGCATAGCAGTTTCTGCTTCTGGGGAGGCCTCAGGAAACTTACAATCATGGCAGAAGGCGAAGGGAAAGCAGATTTGTCTTACATGGCCAGAGCAGGAGCAAGAGAGAGAGAGGAGGGGAGGCTCTACACACTTTTGAACAGTCAGCTCTCATGAGAACTCTATCATGAGAACAGTACCAAATAGATGGTGCTAAGCCATTCATCAAAGTGTACCCCCATGATCCAGTCACCTCCCACCAGGTCCCATTTTCAGCATTGGAGATTACAGTTGAACATGAGATTTGAGTGTGGACACAGATTCAAAGTGTATCACCAGTAAATTGAAAAAAGTGTTTAATGTGGATAATTACTAATTATAACAGGAAATCAAGTAAGGAGGGATTTGGTTAGGCTAGTGAAAGGTGAAGAGAACTATAAAGAATATGAAAATAGCAGAGAAACAGAGCAACTGCTGCCTCTGTGACTGAGGTAGAGTCCCTCCTTCCCCCAGGACCAAGATCCAGACCTCATCCAGAGGGCATGACTGGTTTATTGCATGGCTGAGAAGTTGCTGGGATGTCATACTATTGGAACATCATGGAAATCCACCTTCTGATACCTGCCAAAAGTTGCTCACTGGGGAGCCACACAAAAGCTCTTCATGGGAAGGTGCCTCACTAGAGGTACCCTGCTACAAAACCTCCAGAGTGGGATGTTGAGGGGGAGCTGCTGGCTGCTGGGTATGGCCTGCCGTTGTGTGCTGCAGTCTCTGGAGACTGGAGCAGCTGCAGGTGCTTGTGGAGATGGGTACTGGAGAAGCCACTTGCGTTTCAGGAGCTGGACGCCATACAATTAACACAATGTAGAGCCATCTGGAAGGCTGTGTATATCTAGATGGCCAAGGTGGTAGCAGTGTTATTTTTTTTTTCTCTGTGACATTTAGAATTATGATGCTTCCCCTCACTGCTTTTTTTTGGTATTCATTCAGCATTTATTTAATAAATGTTGAGTGTTTTCTCTATGCCAGACATAATGTGTTTGTTACGAGATACATAAGAGCAAACAAAATAGACATTGAACTTATTTTTGCAGAGTTTATAAGCTGATAGGACAGTCATTCATTCGTCTGAGCTCTTTTGTGCCAGGCACTGTTCTAGTCCCTGGGGGACAGATACATAGATAAATAGATAGATAGATTAAATCGATTGGTTAGATAGAGTGGATGAATGGATGGATCAAGACAAAATCTTGCCTTCAAAGGGAGACGGCCATTAAGCAGATAATTATAAGAATGGGTGTGTACTTACACAGTGCTACAAAGGGTTGAGAAGGAAAAATACAGGCTGCTACAAGAGAGGACGATGTAATTTAGATGAGAAGCCAGGGAAGACTTCTCTTAGAACGTGATATTTTTGTGATGGAAGTGATGAGGAGGAGTTTAGCTTGGTGAGATACATGATCAGTGAAGAGTGATCTAGATGGAGGGGAGGCTTGCGGGCAGGCTTCACGATGGGAAGTGAATTGAAAGAAACATTTAACGTGGATAATTACTAATTATAACAGGGAGTCAAAGTAAGGAGGGATTTGGTTAGGCTAGTGAAAAGTAAAAAGTCTCACTTCATGTCTGTAGTCAGAAGTGGGAGGTCATAGGGGGTAGGGGGAGGTAGAGAGTGGCGGGAGAAGAGGCCACAGCAGGGGTCATGCTGCTCACAGCCATAGACCACCTTGGAAACTGGGATGTCCCTGTGAAGGGTTGTCCGTTATAGAGGTCTGAAATAGGAGATTCTTGCTTTGATGTGCTATTTACAGCCAGTGTGTTGGGTGCTGAGTGGTCAGGGGATTGGAGGCAAGAATGGAAGTTGAGAGACCAGGGGGTGCAATTTTCAGGAATCCAGTGAGAGTTAACGGTGGAGCTGGAGATGACTGGATGGCTTGGAGATGGGATTTGGAAATAGAATCATTCAGAACTGGTGATAGATTGAGTGTGGGCTGGGAGAGACAGGCAGACATTGAGAATAACCCCCGGGTTTCTGGCTTAATTCATTACGTGGCATGTGATACCATTTTATGTGTGCTTTTGTAGTGAACACGAATTATGTGTTTAGTTAAAAAGTAAACTAAATTTGGATTTGCAAAAAAGAAGGCTTTGGTGACCAAACAAACAAAACCAAAGCAGTTGTAGTAAAAGTGAAGAAGCGGAGAGAGTTGGTACAGACTACTGCAGTTCTGCATCTTCAAAGAAGATGGAAAGTAGAAGGCAAGGTAGGGTTGGGCTGTAGGACGGAGGACATGTGTTTTGCTTACAAAATAGTATAGATGTGAGCAACTTTCACTGGGAGAGAGAGCTAGACCATAGAGGGAAGAGAAGGCATTCATTAACTCAACAAATATTTGAATGTCTGTATGGCAGGCAGTATTCTAAGCTCTTGCAACATACAAAATATTAAAAACATTCCTGTCTTCTGGAGCTTAATGTTCTAAAGTGGGGACACTGAAAATAAAATAATGTGCTGAAGGCATTGTACAAAGAAAAAAATAGGAGCCTATTCATGGGGAGGTCTAGGGATGTTGAGGTGGGGTGGCCAGAAGGATGTAATTTTATATAGTGAGCGGCACTGATGGATTTGATGCCACTAGAATGCAAGATGCGCCAGGGCAGAGATTTTAGTTTTACTCACTGCTGCATCTCCAGAGTTTAGAACGGTGCCTGGCACATAGTAAATGCTCAATAAAGAATTGCTGTGTGAATGAATTAATGATTCAGGATCCCAGGAATGGGAAGGAATGAGGAGTGGGATACTGAAGAAAGAAAGATAGGCCAGTCATGAATGAAGACATATTGTAGGGATGTTAGTACTGATATCCCCAATTCAAATTACAGTTGTTTTTGCTTTTAAAGTATTTTAACTGTTCAGTTGTATTTTGAATTCTTTGAATTAGCTTTGTTTCATGGCATTAGTTTTGTTTACTGTATGTTTCTTAGATATGTTAATATAATTTACAGAACTGCTTATCTTTAGGGACATTACCCACTTAAGAGGTGACTGTTTTCAGTATTATTAAAATAAAATTCAGATTACATATCACTTTGTATATTGAGGTTCTGTTACAGCCTGTCTTGTTTTCAGCATTATCTTTACTTAAAGTGGTGTGTGTGGTGGTGGTAGTGGTGTGTATGTGTATGGGGGATGTTGTGACTGTTTTATGCCCATTACAGAAACCAGTTTAGCCGGCATTATACTGGTGTGATTATATATTAAATAAGTTATATTTCTTGCAGCTGCTCTTTTGATCAGTTAAATGGTCTGATCCTGTAGTGAGTATTTTCATGGGTTTCTGCTAAGTTTAGCCTCACAGTGATCTTGTGTATCTGAAATCGTATTGACAGGCTATCGCTCCTTCTAATTTAGACATGCCTGAAGAAGATTGTCCTTTATTTGCTGAGTCTTATGCTTTTTATATGAGAACCCCAGTGTCATAACTTTGCCATAGCTCAGGAAGATCTAACTCTGACTGTTCAGTATGGAGCATTCCTTTGTCTGAAAGAATAATATGGATGTTTTAAGACCATTCAGTCATAACTGGAAGCTGCCTTATATTTAAAGGACTTTATGTATTAATGAAGAAAGGGAGCATACAAATCATTATGTCCTTTTTGTCATAGATTGCTGTCCCCTTCCATAGAAATTATCTTATATTTTATTACAACAGGGTATGTAAAATATATACTTACAAAAGTAATAAATGGTCTTTGAAAAAATTCTAATAACAGGAGTGTAGAGATTATAAACTGACTTTATCTTAAAATTATACATCCTAGGAGATAACCATTGTGAACAGTTTGATTTATATCCTTTTTTGGACTTTACAAATGCTTATGTAAATCATGTGTGCGTTGTATGTATACATGTTTGAGTATACATACGCACAAGAGGAATCGTATACAGCTTCCCTGTGTTTTTCCTCCATTTATACAATATGTTGTGGACATTTTTTTGTGTCAGTGCATATGTGTGGGTGTGTATGTGCTTAAAGGCATAGCATGGATGTTCCATAAAGTTTTAAGCCAATCCCTTATTGGTTGTCCTCATATTTTGCTCTTATAGTAAGTGATGCACCTAACATCTCAGGTTATGTTCTAGGACGGAAGTGCTTGTCAGAGTGTAAATATTTGCCATATGCCCTTAGAAATGTTGTACCAGGCCAGGTGCAGTGGCTACTCCTGTAATTCCAGCACTTTGAAAGGCCTGGGCAGAAGGATCACTTGAGCCCAGGAGTTCAAGACCAGCCCGAGCAACATGAGACCCGACTTTACAAAAAATAAACAAAATTAGCTGCGCATGGTTGTGCGTTCCTGTGGTCCCAGCTGCTTGGGAAGCTAAGGTGAGAGGATCACTTGAGCCTGGGAGGTCGAGGCTGCAGTGAGCTGTGATCCTGCGACTGCACCCCAGCCTGTGCAACAGAATGAGACCCTGTCCCAAAAAAAAGAAAAGAGTAATGTTGTAGAATACCAATTTGGGCTCTCATTAGCTAAAAGTGAGAGCGTGCATTCCCCAAACCCTTACCAGTGGTAAGTGTTGTCAGTCTTTTAAATCTTTCTCAGCCCAACAGGTAGAAGACTCAGATCTCCTTTTAATTTACATTTCTTTGTATATTCCTGCAATTTAGCATGGTTTGACCATTTATGCTAATTTTTTTGGATATTTTACGTTTTATAATTGTCTTCAGTCTTATTTCTAGTAGGTTCTTCGTTCTTTTTCTTTCTGATTTCTATGTTTTTATTTTAAAAGAGGTATGTATAATTTTTCTCCCATTAGTCATCTGTATTTCAGTCTTAGTTTTCTTAACTCATTATGTTCTCATGCCAATCCTATGAGTCATGCTCCCAAACTGAATCTTTTTGGCCTTGAGAGCATGTGAACTTAGTCTTCCCCACACCAGTAATTGAGTATTCTTCCTGGATTTTCTTCTTTGTTTTGAATTTTTATCCTTAGATGTTTAATATAGCTAAACTTTTTTTTATATGCAAATGGGGTGAGTTAGAGCACTAATTTCATTTTTCTCCAAGTAAGATGGTTGCTTTTGAGTCATTGATCATTTTCTACTGATTTGAGATGTTGCCATTACCATGTGCTAAGTTTCCACAAATACGTGTTTTTTTTTTTTTTTTTTTTTTTTTTTTGAGATAGGGTCTCACTCTGTCACCCAGAGTGGAGTGCAGTGGCGTGATCTCTGCTCACTGCAAGCTCTGCCTCAGGGGTTCATGCCATTCTCCTACCTCAGCCTCCTGAGTAGCTGGGACTACAGGCACCCGCCACCAAGCCTGGCTAATTTTTTGTGTTTTTAGTAGAGATGGGGTTTCACCGTGTTAACCAGGATGGTCTCGATCTCCTGGCCTCGTCTTCTGCCCGCCGCGGCCTCCCAAAGTGCTGGGATTACAGGTGTAAGCCACCGCGCCCGGCCAGGGGTTTTTTGTTTTTTTTTTAAACCTGAACTCTTTGTTCATTGATCTGTTTATTTGTTGCCTACAAAATTACCACATTGTTTTTTCTTTCCTTATACACTGATTTAGTTTTTGTCATTCTAACATATTGTAAAGAGGAAAGTATTGCTCCTGTTCTGTTCTTAAAGATCTATCAGGCCAGGCACAGTGGCTCATGCCTGTAATCTCAGCACTTTGGGAAGCCGAGGCGGGCGGATCACTTGGAGGTCAGGAGTTCAAGACCAGCCTGGCCAACATGGTGAAACCCCATCTCTACTAAAAATACAAAAAATTAGCCTGGCGTGGTGGCACGCGCCTGTAGTCCTAGCTACTCGGGAGGCTGAGGTGGGAGAATTGCTTGAACCCGGGATGCAGAGGTTATAGTGAGCTGAGATTGTGCCATTGCACTCCAGCCTGGGGGACAGAGTGAGACTCCATCTCAAGCAAACAAAACAAAACAAAAAAACCAAAAAACTGTCAGAAGTGGAGTGTGACTTACTTTTTTTGGGGGGGATAGAGTCTTGCCCTGTCACCCAGGCTGGGGTGCAGTGGTGTAATCTCAACTCACTGCAACCTCCACCTCCCGGGTTCAAGTGATTCTCGTGCCTCAGCCTCCCAAGTAGCTGGGATCACAGGCACATGCCACCATGCCCGGCTAATTTTTGTATCGTATTGTTAGTAGAGACGGGGTTTCACCTCATTGTCCAGGCTGTTCTCGAACTCCTGACCTCAAGTGATCTGCCCGCCTTGGCCTCCCAAAGTTCTGGGATTACACGCATGAACCACTGCGCCTGGCTGTACAGTGTGACTTTACAGTAGAGATTCATTTGTTTGTCTAGCTGATCTCTGTTACTGGTTTCTGTAAGATCACATCATCTTTTTTGTCCTCTGGCAGCAGAAGTTGTAGGTTAATAAAAACTAAAGCAACTTTTCTTGTCACTGAGATGGGATTGAAATGATCCCTAACTCTTATTTCTTCAGCCATGACTTCTCACATCTTAGAACACATTAAAAATAAGAATATTTGTAGGACTTACTGGAGAATGAATGAATATCCTTGAGATCAGAAACCACTAGTCAGGGGTTAGAGTGACTTAGTTCCCCTTGCAAGGCACGTGTAACCCATTTACATTGAACTTCATGTCAGTAGGGAAGTGTTTGGGAAGTGCTGCTCTAGGCTAATGTTCTTCAGCTTTAAAATTTTCTCATGGCAGGTCATTGTAGCTTGATATGGATTTAATATTAAGAGAGCCAGACTGCTTTAAAAAATTTTAAATTGTAGTACAATATACATGTATAAAATCTGTTGTCTTAACCATTTAAACATTCACATTGCTGTGCAACCATCAGTACCATTCATCTCCAGAACTCGTCTCATCTTGTAAAACTGAAACTCTGTACCTAGTAAACAGTAACTCCTCATTCTCCCTACCCCTCGCCCCTGGCAACCACCCTTCTACTGTCTGTCTGTATGAATTTGACTATTCTAAATACCTCATAAAGTGGAGTCATACAATATTTCTCTCTTTTTTTTTTAGATAGAGTCTTACTCTGTCACCCAGGTACAGTGGTGCGATCTTGGCTCACTGCAACCCCTGCCTCCCGGGTTCAGGCGATTCTCCTGCCTCAGCCTCCTGAGTAGCTGGGATTACAGGCGTCTGCCACCATACCTGGCTACTTTTTATATTTTTAGTAGAGACAGGGTTTCACCATGTTGAACATGGTTGGCCAGGCTGGTCTCAAACTCCTGACTTCAGGTGATCCACCCGCCTCGGCCTCCCAAAGTGCTAGGATTGCAGGCATGAGCCACTGTGCCTGGCCTAGTATTTGTCTTTTTTTGTGACTGGTCTGTATCGTGTAGCCTTACATCATCAAGGTTCATCCATGTTGTGGCATGCGTTAGCCTTTCCCTCCGTTTGAAGGCTGAGTTCGTTCTCTGCACACCGTATTTTGTTTATTTGTTCATCCATCCGTGGGTGCTTGGGTTACTTCAGCCTTTGGGTGTTTTGAATAATACTGCCATGAACACAGGTGTCAAATCTGAGAGGCAGACTTCTTGAAAGAGTTTTTTTTTTCCCCCTTTCGTTTTTTAACCATTCCAGTTAGAATTTAGCTTCCATTATTGCACTGAACCTTCTTTCTTAGATCACTGTGAAGTAGAAGGAACATTTTTCAGTGCCTTTTTAATGATTTTTCAGACATACTCACCCACTTCAGCTGTACCTTCCCCCTTGGCTCTTGGGATGGTGCATGCCCCGTTTCTCTCCCACCTACTGGAGATTTCCTTCGTGACCCTCCTCTCGCGTCATTTAAAGGTGGAATTCCCCAGAGCTTGACCCTGGGCCTTCTCTCTGTGACCGTTAAATGTGGGTATTTCTCAGCAATTAGACTGAGGCTCTTTTCTTTTCCCTTGTTTTGGAAAGAAGAGAGTCAAAAAGACTTAATCAAATAGTCTCATCTTTTACATGAAAAAGGTAACTATTTTCTTTGGGAAAAAAGGTGACAAGAATATAAATAATCAGAATTACACTAATTTGTCTCTGAAGGAAATGACAAACTTTCCCCCAGCTTTGTTGAGATATGATTGACAAGTGAAAGGTGTATGTGTTCAAAGTATACAACATAATTTGATATGTGTATACATTGTGTAATGATTAGTGCAGTCAACCAGCACATCCCTCACTATACGGTGTTACTGTGTGTATATGGTGGAGGAGAGGAGTGAGGACACTTAGGATCTGCTCTGTTAGCAAATTTCAAAGAAACAATACAGTATTATTAGCTATAGTCACCATGCTGTACATTAGAGCCCCAGAAAATATTCATCAAATAACCAAAAGTTTATACCTTTTGACCACCATCTCCCCATTTCCTTTCCACTCCCTGTGAGTTCAGGCCCTTCACTATATTTATTCTTACTCTAGGTGACCCCCGTCTGCTTCCAGAGATCCAATCTGCTGATGGCTGCTAGGTTTGTTTCATGAGCTCAGAGCTCTTTGCTGAGCCCCACTCCAGAGCTGCCTCCTTGCTGTCTCTGCTGAGTTTCTGATGGGTGCTCCAGCCTCATGTCTGAGATAGAGCTTCACGATTTTCCTCCTGGGTCCCCTGCCATGTCCTCTCCTGTGTACTCAGTGAAGGGTACTTGAGCCTCCAAAGCTATCAAGTCAAATTTCAGGGATCTGTTTTAAAGTAAACTTTTAAATTTAGGATAGTTTCAGACTTACAGAAATGTCTGAAGAATATTAAGGAGAGTTCCTGTGCATTCCACACCTGTTTCCCCTGCTAACATTACTGTGGTACATTTTTCACACCAGTGAACCAGTACCGACACATTATTTACAGTGAACTCTACACTTTATTCAGATTTCCGTAGTTTTCCCCAAAGTCTTTTTCTTTTTCAGATTTCCATTCAGGATGCCACATTACATCTAATTGTCATATCTTCTTAGGCTCCATTAGACTGACAATTTCTTAGATTTTTTCTTGTTTTTGTTGACCTTGACAGACTAGGTATTTTATACAGTGTTCTTCAATTTGGATTTGTCTACTGTCTTTCTCATGATTAGACTTGGATAATGGGTTTTGGGGAAGGAAGACCACAGAGGCAAAGTGCCATTCTCATCACATCATATCAAGGGTAGCTGCTCTCAACATGATTTACTACTGATGATACTAACCTTGATCACCTGGTTGAGGTAGTGTTTGTTAGATTTCTTCACTGTAAAATTACTGGCATTTTTGACACTTTCCTCTTCTTTTCATCTGTTTTGAATCCAAAACAATTCCTGCTGGTTCTTTTTCCCAGATAAATTTCCATTCTGTCCCAGTCACCCTTTGCAGCCACCGCTGCAGTCCAAGCCACAATTGCTTGTGCGTAGATAGCATTGAGAGATCTTCTGACTCATGCCCTGCTTGTGCCCTTGCCGCCTCCTACCTAGTCTCCACCCGGATGCCAACATGGTCCTTTTCAGATGCCAGTTGGTCAGTGGTACTCTTGTTCCCAAGCCTTTGAGTGGCTTCCTGTTGTACTGGAGATACCACCCCGCCTTCTAGACATAGTCTGCCGGTCCTGCGTAAGCTCATCTGTCACCTCTCCTGTCTCCTGCCAAGCCCCTCTTGCCTTGTCCTCTGTTCTAGCCACAGGTTTCTTGCCCGAGTCCCTTCAACACTCTCAGCTCCCTTAGACATGTTGTTGCCTCTGCTTAGAATGATGGTTGCCCTCCACCTTGTTTCACGTGGGATCCCAGCTTACATGCCATCTACGTGTTGTTTCTTCAGGGGACATTTCCCATCCCCTTGCAGGGTCCATGGGGCACTCTTGCCGAGTGTTTCTGGAGCATGCCACACTGCACCCCTGATGCTGGGAGTTACTTGTTCTGTGTCGGAAGTGTTCGTCAGTGCTGGGGTGGAGAAGGCTGAGACGTGCCTCGGCGTGTCACTGTGTGTCCCTGTTACCTGTACCGAGCCTGTGCCAGAGTGGATGCTTGATAAATATTTGTTGACTAGATGAAATTTTTTAAAAATTAAAAAATTTTTAATAGAAATGGGGTCTCACTATGTGGCCCAGGCTGGTCTCAAACTTCTGGGCTCAAACTTCTGGGCTCAAGTGATCCTTCTGCCTTGGCCTCCTTAAGTGCTAGAATTACAGGTGTGAGCCACCGTGCCCAGCCTTAATGGGTGAATTTTATCTTTTGAATGGAAAGCACTCTTCATTTTTAGCATGCAGGTATGCAAAAAAGTACTTGAATTTATTTTTCTTAGTCCATTGATTTAAATCCCACATGTATTCTTTTAAAAGTGTCACGTAAGGTGTTGTGGTGCGTCCAGGAGTGGATCTAGAAAGTGTGTTCAGCCTCTGCTACTCCTGAGGACCCATTCATTCATCCCCTCATTCACCAGACAGTTACCGGGAACCTGGGTCTGCCAGGCCTAGTGCAGAGTGTGGGGATGTGACTGCTTGTGAGTGAGCCTGTCGAGGGAGGGGGAGAAACTTACAGATCCTTCAGCATTCCAATTGTGGTTAGGATGGATCTGAGCAGATTTCATTTGAATTCTGGCTCTGCCATTTTTAAGATGTACACTCTTGAGCTTAACCTCTACCCGTCTGCAAAAATGTGGACAGCAGTGTCTCCCTTGTAAGTTGTGGAAAGAATCAGATAAGAAAAGGAATGTAAGATGATCACAGAGCTCGTGTTTTTTGTTCTCGAGGTCCTGCGTACTAGCCTAAGTAGTTACATTCATTATTTTTGTTCCTTCTCACTGTGAGGTAGGGATGTTACTGTTTTCATGTTGTAAATGAAGAAAGTGAGACCTTAGTTGAAAAATAGTTTGTCCAAGGCCACAGAAGTTGTAAGTGGGAGAGCAGTAACCTGAACCCAGGTTCAAGAACAGGGCATGATTTTAAAGCCCAGAAAGGACTTCTTGTATTCTGTGTAGCTACCCCATCTTTCAGTGTGGCTTTATTTTTTAAAATTGTGAAGACTTTTTAGGTATCTATTGGCATTTAAAAAAATATAATAGTCCTTAGAGGGACGATTATCTTAAGCTATTATCAGCTTGAATTTGTTTCTTAATTTGCATTTTAGAATGCAACTTTGACGTCTGTGACTTGGTGCCTGTGTTGAAGAGAGAGTGTGTGTATTGGGACTGGAGGATGAAGTTTGAAGTTAGACCCATCTGGGCAGTATTTATCTTAAAGTGAGGATTGTGAACTTCTGATCAGACTCACCCGGAGGATTTACCAAAAATGTAAATTCCTTAACCCCTTCTTTGGTACCCTAAATTATAATCTCTTAGGGTAGGACTTAGAAAACATTTTTGCAAGTGATGTTATTTAGATAGTGGATTCTTTTTTCATTCTGAAGTTTGAGAATCAGTGAATAGAGGGAATGGGAAATTCAGCTTCTTGATGATCCAGACTGCCCTGCAGGAAGCCAGGAGAAAGATGAAAGTGAACACTGGTATGCCTGGCTAGTAAGTTTAAAAACAAGTAATGTGGAAATAAAATCAGCAGTGGGTGAATCTGTCTCCCTGTCGTGTCTGGGAGGAACTGGATTTGTATTTTATGATCCTTTTTCCCTCGTGGGTAGCGGGGTAGCGCGAGAAGTCAGTGGGTCTAGGCTATGGTAGAGTTGGCGCAATGCAGCAGGCCAATTGGAAGAAAAAATTTAAGCATATTTTGTGGATTAGCATGTCAGTTGCAAAAATAGAAGTATATCTAAAGCTGATTTCAAATAGTCTCTTTTTAAAGAAACTATGTCAGACTGTGCCCAGACTTTTGCTTTAGAAAATATGGTAACTTCAGGTTTGTGGCTAATTTGAAAATTAGTAATCAATACTAAGAGTTTTAAATATGTAGCATTTATGTGTTTATTGTGTATTTCTGTATTCATAAACATTGAGGATCCTTTTATTGTCTCATGTAACAAGAAGACAAGCAGCTCATGGATGGCGGCTCCCGTGTGCTTCTCCATGATCTCTCAGCTGCCTCTGCGTGGACGGCCACAGCATGGCTGCGTGCCTAAAGCATGCAGAGAGGGCAGCGTTCTTGTCTCGGGCTCCCCACCCACCATTTTTAAGCAGCTTTTTTGAGATATAATTGGCATACTAAGTTGCGCATTGTCATGTATGTTTTGCAAGTGTACATCTGTATACACCGCACGACCATCACCACACTATGATAATGAGCATGTTTATCACTCTCCAAAGTTTCTTGGTGCCCTTTGCGATTCCTTCTGCCCACCCTTCTCCTCCTTTTGTGAACGCTTTTATGTTTTTAGGGGGGGGGAAAAAGTTACATTGTTGAGGATAAAATACTAGGTAGAAAGATATTTAATTTGTAGTTTTCGTTTTTTTTTTTTCTTTTCTTTTTGAGGAGTATGGTGGAAATAATGATTGTAGGTATAGGTTGCTGTATTATTTATAGAAAGTTTTGAGAAACAGACAGATTCTCTGAACAGACCATCTTGGAAGGGTTTGACAGGAAATATATTTTCAGGAATGCAGGAATAGAGGTGGAGATGGTGCCTGCTGGCAGGAGAGGGAGAGAGAGGAAGGACAGCACCTGCCGGCCACTTGCGGGTGAGCCACAGACATGAAAACCAAAGGCTGCACTTTTCTTTGGTTTTTCAGTAGATGGCATTTTTATCATGCTAGAAAGGCTAACATGAAATGGTAATAAAAATATAATCCCCACTAACTGGGATATACTTAGCTCAAGTGCATTTTTTTGTTGTTGTTGAACGGCATGCTGGTGATTGGTTGATTTATATTTATAGATTAAAAATAACAACCTTTGCCCTATCATTGTAATCACCTTTTTGCTTTTTTTTCCCCCTCCCCCAGAGACAGAGTCTTGCTCTGTCACCCAGGCTGGAATGCTGTGGCACAATCTCAGTTTACTGCTGCCTCCACCTCCTGGGCTCATGTTCCTTCTGCCTCAGCCTCCTAAGTAGCTGGGACTAGAGGCGTGCACCACCACACCCAGCTAATGTTGTTTATTTTTGTGGAAATGGGATCTCCCTATGTTGCCCAGGCTGGTCTCGAACTTCTGGGCTCAAGTGATCCTCCTGCCTCTGCCTCCCAAAGTGGTGGGATTATAGGCGTGAGCCACACAATTGTGCCTCTCCTGGGTAGTTCTTTTTAATTGTTGAATTAAATTGCTGAGGTTAGTTTCTGCTGCAGAAAGCGTTATATAATGTGAACAGGTATTTTGTAAAGAGCTAGTAGAATGTATAAGGTTCTACCTGGGAGGTGGAGGCTGCAGTGAGCCAAGATCTTGCTACTGCACTCTAGCCTGGGTGACAGAGCGAGAGTCTTTTTTTTTTTTTTTTAATACAGACTGTATAGGGTTTTATTTTAATGGATTTCTTCAGCTGTCTCCTTCTAGCTTCTATGACTCTGCATTTTCTTGGCTCTTTATTTTTTATTTCTTTACAATTCTTCCATGTATCTTGTTTTGAAAGTAATATGCCTGCGGTGAAAATGACAGCATTTCTGTCATGATTTAACCTTATTAGAAATGACGTTCTTTGCTGTGTGTCTGTTTAGTTGAGAAGTGAACCAATTCCCTTTGCCTAAGTACTACTCCTTGGTGCGGCGGGGTGGGGTGGGGAAGATTTTTAACATTGAATACAAATTGAGTTTGTTGGAAAAGGTATCCCTATAAAATGTTGTCCAGGTAGTTAGAGCTTAATATGGGTGATAATTTCCCTAGAAAAACATTCTTTGCTGTAACACTGATGACTTGATGGTCTTGTGAAAGTGAAACTTGGTGTATTCTTTCGGGCATGTAACTCACAGATAGGGCAGTGCAGAGTGGTTTTCCAGTTTTAGATTAAGGATAGCTTGTATCCTATGCAAGGTTTTGGGGGTTGGTTAGGGTCTTTGAGTATTTCCTGTCTGATTCACTTACTAGTTACAAAGAGACAAGCTGTAATGTAGCAAGTCTTCCTTGAGGTAGACTAGCTTTCTGTACCCTTTGATGTAAAAATACCTGGTAGTTCTACCAGTTGGGGATTTGTTTGGGGTGAATGAAAGCCCCTCAGGCTCAGTCTGTTCATGCACTGGTGTGTATTAATTCAGTCCATTCATAGTCATGAGCTGACTGTGCCTGCCTTATTGAAGAAAGGGAGGCTTCTGGAAGAGAGAGGGAGATGGATAATCTGGGATCCTCAGGCACTGCTGCTGGCGCCTGGGAGTGGGGCAAGGAGACAGGAGGTTCCAAAGAGAGGACTTTGTATCCAAGTTAAGACTTAGGCCAGCCCTTGATGGGGAGAGAAGCTACTCAGGCCCAATAACCTCAAAGAGTTCAGGTTAAATCAGTTGTCAAGTCTAATTCCTCTTTACAGCATTATTTCTGTGGGAAAATGTGTGTGGCTCATATCCTTGCCGCAGCAAACAGACTGGACTCGGAATCAGCTCTTTGTTGTCATAATTTAAGTGGAATTAGTTACTCCCTAGGGTTGCATTGCCCCTTGGATGGCTTCTAGCCTTCTTTTTACTTATTAAATTATACTCTAGGTTTCTTGACTGTGAGGGACATAGTAAACTCCTGGTAGCCTTTACCTCCCCCTCCCTAAATAGCGAACTCATGTAGAAAACATTAGTTAAAATCCTTTATAGATTTTTTGAAATCACCTAAAATGTTATCATTATTGGCACAATTTCATTTGGAGCCATTTTGTCAGAACCACTAAGTATTTAGGTGAGGCGATTGATTTCATTCCCACGTGGGAATTTGGTTGGTTGTGACATTTAGGCACTCAGAGTGATTCCCACTGCTTGGAGATGATGTCATGTTCAGGTAGTCTGGTGTCTGAAACTTTTGGCAGAGATTAAGCTGTTAGAAGATTTGGGCTAACATTTTTGTGTGTGTGAGTTGGTGAATTTTGAAGATGATTTAGAAGACTTTAAAAAAGCATCTGTGTGTACTTCATCTTGATGTCAAGAAGAGATTGTTTTTTAATACATACATATTTTAGTAATGAAGGAGGTACATAGAGATAGTTGATTTGAACGGGTTTACTTTTTCTCATTTTTAATACAAAATATTTTTGGGAAACAAAACTTGACTGGTGTTACACTACTGGCTTCTTGCTTTTTGTTACAAACATGCTGAAATGGTCTAAATAATGATGCTACTAAAACAACATATGCATTGTTTTGATGGGGTATTGATTCCTTCTATAGTGTTCAAAATTGCTTGCATGCCTCTGAGCAACAAACGCATATGTGACAGACTTTATGTGAGATGAGCATTCCAGGGAAATGAAATGCTAGTTTACTTTTCAGTAGCTGTGCAACTTAAAAAAAAAAAAAAATTGTGTTTTGAAACATGGCCTTAGGGCACTAACACACTCAGACCCAGTGCATGAGCTCTGCAAGTTATTTTAACAAAACCTAATCACAGGAACAAACATCTGGCATTTATAGAGTTTGTTTATTTATTGATTACCATAAGCATCTAGAAAGAAGATCCTGTTCTTTTAATAAAATCCTTTTGGAAGTTGTCTATATTTTAATATCTAAGTGTTTTTGGAATTTAGTTTTAACAAGGTAAACTTAAATGTTAAATAATGTGGGCTACAACTGAAGTAGCAGAATGGAAGAAGAAATGGCAAGTGGGGACTCTTGTAAAAAGTATGGTAACTAAGTTCTTTTTCCTGGTTATGCTCCTCCCGTTTACTCTCCTGTATGGCAGGCCATTATTTACACTGCTTTGTAGAATCTGCTGTCTGGCAAGCACTAAGGAATTCGGATCCCTAAACCAGGGAGCATATAGCCTGCTAAAGCTTAATTTTCAGAGAGGAGATACTAAAGATGGTTGTGTTATGATACTGTTCATTTTATGTACTAGTGAAATGAATACTGAAATTATTTAGTATAACCATTAATTATAGTGCTTACCATTACTGCAAAACTTGTCTTGATTTGTTGGGTAGCTTCATGTTTCAAAACAAAACCATAGGTCTATCCTTTTAAAAAACATGAACTACTTTAGTTTGTTAATGGGGAAAGTGAGTAAATAATAACATTTTTTGAAAAAATGAAGCCTGTCAGATACAGGGGGGAAAAAAAACCCCTTGTAAATATTCCTCATGTCAAGCCCCTATTAATTCTGTGTAATTTCAGTAGAACTAGCAAGTTATTTTACTTAAAATGTCTTTTTTTCCCCTGTGCAGTGAAAGTTGAATGTGAGAACAGATCTTAATAGATATAGTTACACAGTTTATTTTATCATGTATTACTTTATTGCTGTCTTCTAGAACATTGTTATACTAAATGTTCCAATAATGGAAATTTTATGCAGCTACTTCAAATTAAACAAATTTGCAAAAACTCAATTTTGGAACTTATTCCTTGAGGAGAGGAAAAAGCTCACCATGCTGTGACCACATTAGATTTCTGATATGTTGGCAACTTATCAAACACTGTCATTTCCAGAAAACAGGTTGTGGGGTCAAATTGAAATATCTACACTTTTGGTCACTTTCAGTTGAAGATATTTTAGGTTTTAATGATTGAATGGTGAAATTAAAAAAATTGTTGGTAACGGGTAATGAAAGTATGTTTTGTATGTAAATAAAAATGGCTCTACACAGCATCAGGAATGATGGGGTTCAATTACAGTGGAATCTTTTCAAGAGCTTGATTTTAAATTCTCAGAGATATTAGTTTTACTTACTGGAGCTCCTTTGTTTTGCAGAGATCATGATGCAGCCGTCCTTTTGGATTTCTTTTTAATAATGTGTGACCCTTCACCTTTGATCCCCTGACCTGCATTACCTTGGTAACCATTTCATTTTTTAATTTAATTTCATTTTTTAATTTTGGTGTACAAGCTGTAACATTTCATCTTTCAAAGTGTAACACGCTGATTTCCTCAAATAGAGATACCCCTTTGAGCGATAAATTTGCAAAATGCTGTCTTCATTTTCTGTATTAAAATTCATTTCAGCTTTAAAATAAAGTGTAATCTGTGTTTTCATCCTTTTAAAATTTAAGTTTAATGAGTGCATTTCCCCATACAGTATATTTCCTTTTTTATTCATGTTTTGCAGAAGCTGAATTAACTTGATATTTACATATAACTTACACACACCCAGGACACCCATACCTCTTCTCTACTCCCAAACCACCCAAACCATTGCCCCTCACCTTCTCGATACATACACCTTCACCATCACCATCACCACATACCCCTTCCTCTGCAGAGTAACTTATCTTTCTTTCAGAAATAGTGGCAACTTGAATTTATTAGTCTTAGCTGTCACATTATACATCCTCAGATTATATTTTGTATTCTGAAGTATTTTGGGGAGAAAAAGCTTAGACTTTTAATTTCATTTAAGGACTAGAAAAATACAAAATTGTCTCATTACCCAAGTTCACCTTTCCCCACTCTTGTAATATTTTATTTCTTTTATTTGAGGCATAAGTTAAGAACAAGCAGCAATTTTAACATGACCAAAAAATGTACTTTTGTCTCTGCCAAAACCTGGTCAGCCAACCCTGGTGGTCTCAATGCCAGATTGATTTCTGCCATATGCAGTTTCATGACTGTTTTTCAAACGATGCATTTTTACTGTATTTCAGAAAATTCTTAACCTAAAGCAAAACAAAGCAAAATCAAAAGACAGAAACCAAACTTGAGTCAGTTCTTTGAACTGGCAAGATACTCCTAAGAAATCATGTCCTTAAAAAAAAAAATCACGTGAATTCTCTCAGCATGGCCCACTGAAGCACAGATTACTTTTTAAGTGTCTCATTATTTTATTCTCTAACATTTAATGCTGATGTTTTAATTGCACACAGCTGAAGCTGCTAAATGAGCACTGAAATGGATTTAAGTCCTCTCTGAGCTTTGTTGATACCTATAAAAGTTTATATCATTCATTAGAACCACAAATTAAAATTAGTCGTGGTTAGCTGTTCACTGCCGACTGGAACTCTCGCGAACACTTTTGTTCAGGCTCACGAGCTTGTTCTTGCCTGGTGTACTTGGATACGTGAAAAGCTGCCTTTGGCCTGTTGGGTATTTTTTCTTTTCACAGATTTGCAAAATACCAGAGCTGAGAAATACAAGTAGGTAAACCATCCTATGATTATAAAGCCCCTGTAATTTATAATGTCCCAGTAGTCAGGAGCAACTTTTTTGCTAAACCTTGAATTTTAAGGTGATTTTTTTTTTTTTTTTTTTTAATAATGCTTTTCACAGTTGTGCTGGCATGTTTTCCAGATCCCCAAAGACCTTTTTGCCTTAGGTGTGTCTTTTATTTGTTCCTTTGATGCCATGTCCTTCTAGCACTAAAGGAATGGCGTCTGGCTTAGTGGATGGTACATGGAAGCCCAGGGCTGCGGGAGGCCATGACTGCTTGTTGCTTCCATTCCTCTTGCTCAAGCAGCCCCAAACCAGCTGACCCCTGAGGGATGAGCTCCCCTGGGCTCCCCTGGGGCTCCCATCTGCCTTTGAGGCAGACAATACTTTATAAAGTCCACTAGGAGCTGAAGAGACATTAACAGGTGAAGAGGAGAAAAGTTTTTATTTTCTTATTTTATTTTACAATTAGATCAGTTAGATTTTCTTTGAAGTTTTCTGCGTAGTACATTTTAAGATAACCTCGTTTTTCTGAGAGAGCTAGTACATGGACACATTTATGGCTTATTTCCAATGAGCATTGTTTATTTGGTTAGTATTTAAGACATTTAGTAGACTGTAAGCCAATGGATGTTTTTGTAAATGTGATTCATTGAGAAAAACCATCTGAGAGTGAGATAACCTGCTTTGGACTAGCAAAGTCTCTGGATATGTTATTGGTATCTGTTGATGTCGTCACACAAAACTGAAATACTCCAACAGAAAGACTTCAGAAGACTTTCATTTTGGTGTAAAAACAGTGAAATTAGCTGTTTGACTTAAAATATAGGCGTTGTAAGACATTTCATTGATGCCACTTCTGTTTCATCCTCTGTGAAATGTAGATACTGTGTGTCTCCCACTTGCTTTTTAGGGTTGTTGGGAGGATAAATGAAACTGTATGACAGACACACTGGGAACTCAAAAGAAAGGTGCTTTTGAAACTGAACCTCATCCTGTGGCTGTGCTGTTGGCAGGCATAACCGGCGTGTTGAGAGGCAGTGGTAGTGAACCCCATGGTGAAAGGCCAGGACCATGGGCTCTGGAGCCAGGCTGCCTTGGTTTGAATCCCATCTCGACCTCTTGCAAGTGGTCTGACCACAGCAAATCACCTAACCTCTCTGTGCCTGAGTTTCCCCCTCTTTAAATTGGAGATAATAATAATAGTACCCACGAAAGGATCCTGGTGAGTTTTAGCTGAGCACATGTCCACAAAGTGCTTAGAGCAGTGCCTGCCGTGTAGTGTGGCTGATCCTCACAACCAGAAAACCCCAGCAGAGGGACTCACACCTTACAGAAAATCAGACTCAAAACAATTCCCCAGTAGTCTTCTAACATTGACTTAGAGACCCTTACATGTTTAGAGAGAGGAACTGAATAGTTTATGGTAATTAGGCACCTCCAAAACAGATGCAAATTCAGGTGCATAAAGTTAAATCTGGGTTTTTAATCTCTTAGGAAGAAAAGTTTAGATCACAGAGAGCTCCATAACCCTTTGTTGATAGATTCTTTTAACTGTTTTTGGCTATGGAGGGACTAGGAAGGAAACCTGAGGGATAGACCCACCTTTTACCTAGTCAGCCTTTCTCGTTCCCTTTTATGCTCGGTAAGGTGTCTAGGTAACTTTGAAGGAGTCAGAGTGTTGAACTGTTTCAAGGTTCTTACCCAGCTGCGTGAGGCTTTGGTGTCCTCTTGAGTGACGTGGAAGCACACCCTGCTTTTCCTGAGTGTGTAAGAATGCCTGTTACGTATTCATCCCAGGGCTTTCCATACATTTTAATCATCCACATTTATCTACAAGGTGGGTGGTATGTTCACCCCATTTTGCACGTGAGAGTGCTGATGTCCAGGTAGGTTAAATAAGTTCACCCAGGCTCACACCCTCAGTAAACTGCCAGACAGGCACTTAAATCCAAGTGCTGCTCATATCACGGCACTGCTGCCTTGCATTGAGCTGCAAACCTGGCTGAGCCACTCCCAAGAAATGGTTTTGCCCTTTTGGTTGCGGGGACCTCAGCTGTATGCATTATCATCCTTCAGCCATCAGACCTTTTTTCTTTTTTGGAGATGGAGTCTCGTACTGTCACCCTGGCTGGAGTGCAGTGGTGCGATCTCGGCTCACTGCAACCTTTGCCTCCTGGGTTCAAGCGATTCTCCTGCCTCAGCCTCCTGAGTAGCTGGGGTGACAGGCGCCCACCACCATGCCCAGCTAATTTTTTGTATTTTTAGTAGAAACGGAGTTTTACCATGTGGACCAGGCTGGTCTCGAACTTTCCTGACCTTGTGATTTGTCCTCCTTGGCCCCAGAATGTGCTGGGATTATAGACATGAGCCACCGCGCCTGGCCCAGACCTTTTAACGTAACAGCACCCCTAACTTCTGAAGGCCCCTAGCTGGCTTCAACAACCGCCCTGCTCCCTGCCCCCCATGGAGTGCTCTGTCATATATGTGTTATTTTTAGGGACTCTTACTACTAGTGGCTTCCTCAGTCCTGGCTGCACATTCGGAATCCTCTGTACAGCTTTTAAAATAATTCACTTTTTAAGAAACGCTTGCCCTATCCCAAGATTCTTGTTCTAGAGAGATCAATAGGTTCAGAAATACAGGAAGTTTATTTTGTAAACAAGAAAACAGGTCCTTAAATTGTGCACATATGGATCTGTGCTTCTGGAGTGTGGGCCAGTGCTATTAATTCTGTAGTTGACTCCATTGTAAGGTAAAATGAGTTTTATGGGCCAGTTTAGTTGTTCAGCCAACAATTGGTAGTACTGTGTCTGTAGGAAAAGCTCCTGGCACCCACCCTGTAGAATGCCATCTTCCGTGAGTGACCGCTGGATCACCACAGAGGCCAGGTTTGAATTTAGTTAGAGTGAAATGAAGTAGAGGGCCCTGCTTGCTTTCTTGTTCTTTCATTTTTCTTTTTTTCTTCTCCTCTGTTTTACGGGTTTATTGTTCCCTTATTTTTTTTCTCCTCCATACTTCCATCTTCCCTTGTTTTATCTTTCTTCCACCATCTGGCGTATGTTTACAGTGTATCTGTCATCAGACTGTGAGGTCTGTGAAATCCCTCAGGTGCCTACCACAGAGTTGACGTGCAAATGAATGTTTATTTTTTAATTAATTAATTTACTTTTTTTGAGACGGAGTTTAGCTCTTTGTCGCCCAGGCTGGAGTGCAATGGTGCAATCTTAACGCACTGCAAACCTCCGCCTTCTGGGTTCTAGCGATTCTCCTGCCTCAGCCTCCAAAGTAGCTGGGATTACAGGCGTGTGCCACCATGCCCAACTAATTTTTGTATTTTTAGTAGAGACAGGATTTCACTATGTTGACTAGTTTGGTCTCGAACGCCTGACGTCAGGTGATCCACCCGCCTTGGCCTCCCAGAGTGCTGGGATTACAGTGGTGAGCTGCTGCGCCTGGCTAAATGAACATTTCTTAATTTGTGTTAGTATCTGTCTTTCAAAGAAGTAGGCACTGCCCGTCATTAGCGTGAAAATTGTCAGATTTTGTTTGTGATTGTCTATCCTGACTTAGGTGGTTTATCTTGAAGAGCTTAGGTAATTTAGCTTCATAGATTTAGATAGGTCGAGAAATGGCAGGCGTCAGTCACTGAATAGTACAGAATGTTGGGCAATAAGATGGATTTGGACCATTCAAGGGAGTGCTTATATCAGGCTTTTAGCGTACCTGCTGCACAGTTTTTAGAGCTGGAAGGTCTGGGATCATCTGGGTTGGACCCTTCATTTTTGATGTTGAGGAACCGACTCCTGAGAGAGAAGGGTGCTTCTGTGGTGCCGCCTCCAGGCCAAGCCTTCCCTCCTCCTCTGTGTCCTTATCTGAGTGAGAGTTGGGATGGCGGAGAGCAGAGACAGTATGACAGCATAGCTGCTGTGATTAACTCCCTGCCTCTGGACATGTTGAAGAAACAAAGTAATCCTCCTTCTGCGCTCCCCCTCTCATGGAAACAAGTGATAGAAGGTTAGGGCAGTTTTGAGGGCAAGCAGTGGACTTCCTCACTGTGAAAGTTGGGAAGCTTTGGGTGTGCCCTAGACCCTGTCCTGTTGGCCTTGGCACCACCAAGTGGGGTGCTTTAGGGGTCCATCCTGATGGTGTTTAACCCTGCTTGAGGCTTTTGAGGACACTAAGAAACACGTGGTGAAGGTGTGGAAATTTTTTTTGTCATTCCTCAATGAATATCTGCCCTCGGTAGAAAGGGAGTTAATGAAGGAGAAGTCGGCAACAATATTGCTGCACAGTCAGGAAATAACAAAAAACATCTCCTGTTTGTTCTCATTTGTGGTGATTGTTTCCCTGGGAAACTGTGGCCGTGGTTACCATCATGCTGTGTGATGCGCCTCAGAATCCTAGGATTAGACCAGATTTTCCACTTTCCCCACACATCTTCAGGTGGGGTCGCAAATACTCCATATGACAGACTGTCACATACACTGGCCACAGAACTTCAATTATTCAGGTTTGGATATCCAGCCCCTTTTCTCTCTTCTGTATGGATCCTTTTGAGTACTTTATACCTATAAGCCTTTCGTATTTCCAAAGGAGAAACCAGAATGACTTTTGCCACTCTTTTGTGGTGGGAAAAGGACTGGTAGGGGAAACTACCAAGGTTTGACCTGGGATCTACTTTACCTGCTCTAGTTCACCTTGGAGCATCTGACCATACATAGGTCCTTGCACATAGTAGACACTCAGCAAACATTAACTGTCTTTTCATTTCTCATTAGCACAGGTAGTTAGGAACAGGAGCTGATAGACTGCACGTATCTGTGCAGAGATATATCTGTAATTAAACTTTTAATTAAAGAAACACCAGACCAGGCAGATGGTTCTTATCCCCGCATCCTGTAAACCAAACAGCCGTGGCTTTTCGATCTTGCAAACATGCAAAGCTGAGAGTAGCAACATTCGTGGTGGTACACCAAAGGGAATAGGTTGTCTTATAAACTAACCATAATCTAATTTTGGTAGCACTCTATGTGATGCCAGATTCAAGGATAATCATTGTAGTTTGAAACAAAAGACAGTACATCAAAGTTATGTCCCAACCAAAGCTTTTAAGCCTCAAGTCAAGGGCGTTACCACAGCCCAGCTCGTAGATCACAAGATGTGCGGTTTTGTGCTAGATCACAAAAGCTGACAAGGTGTTATTTAGGATCATCAGCTAAATACAGTATTAAATTAGAGTGCGATCATTCTGATTTTTCAGGCATTGCCACCGTATAGCAGTACAGAATTGAGAAGTGACTTGTACCTGCCTGCCTCGTGCAGATCCTCTCAGCCATGTCACGGTGACCTTAATGGTCAATCGAGTGCAGAATTAGAAAACAAAAAACAAAAACACCCACAAAGAGTGACAGAAGAAGACTTCTCTCACATCTTAGCGCTTCTCCAGGAACCGCTCCCCCCAGGAATCCCAGCCATTTGTTCTAGTTCCGTTGCCATCAGCAGGAACCTGGAGCAGTACAGGGACGTGGGCAGATGGTAAAGTGCATGGCAGTTCACCATGACTGATTGGGCTTCACCCATTCCATAACCCCCAGTTTCTTACCCCTCTTCATAACCCTTCACTTTGTCACACATGTCATTTTCAGGCATTCAGTGCAGATAGGCAGCTGTACAACAGGATTACATACTAGTTGATACAACTATGTTTTTACTACTACATCTCACTAATTCATTTTCTTTTTTTTTTTTTTTTTTTTTTTTTTTTTTTTTTTGAGACGGAGTCTCGCTCTGTCGCCCAGGCTGGAGTGCAGTGGCCGGATCTCAGCTCACTGCAAGCTCCGCCTCCCAGGTTTACGCCATTCTCCTGCCTCAGCCTCCCGAGTAGCTGGGACTACAGGCACCCGCCACCTCGCCCGGCTAATTTTTTTTATTTTTTAGTAGAGACTGGGTTTCATCGTGTTAGCCAGGATGGTCTCAATCTCCTGACCTCGTGATCCGCCCGTCTCGGCCTCCCAAAGTGCTGGGATTACAGGCTTGAGCCACCGCGCCCGGCCTAATTCATTTTCTACTTGGTAGAACCAGTACTGAAGATGTTTATTTCTTATATCACAGAGAAGAGTTTTAGTTTAGAGGCTAGGAGAATAATTTCTACTTTGCTGAACAGTGAAATACCTTACCATCCCTGCACTTCTATTAAAGGAAGTAGAGTTTCCGCTTGAAAAAGAGTCCATGTTATACCAGGATATATATAAGGATCTTCACATTAAAGACTATGCCATCAAATGTAGAGCCTGAAAGTATTTTATCTTAATACCATCTATAAAACTCAGTCATCCTGGGAGAAATGTGTGTGTGTAAGTGTAAGGAGACATACCAAACCCACAAGACCCTGTGATGTGCTGTGAGTGAAGCCTGTATCATCTTGCTGGTAGACAGATATGTGTGCATCACTTTCTGGCTTGGGGAAGACTTCAGGTATTTGGTGAGATGTCCTTTGGTTTTAGAAGTCAATTAAATGTAAGCTGCTCTGAGTAAACAGCCATTTGTGGTTGTGTTTAGAAAATATTGTAAGATCAGAATTGTGCTACTAGGTGTTAGGTTGACATTTTACATGTGGGATTTGAACCTGACTGTGAAATCTATTTCTTCTCTAATTTGATTCGAGACCTGAACATGTAACCTTTGAGTGTACAACACAGCTTTAGATTATAAAGGCTTCTTTTCCTTTTTTCTTTTCTTTTTTTTTGAGACAAGGTTCTTGCTCTGTCACCCAGATCAAGAACCCGTCCACTGGAGTGCAGGGGCATAATCATAGCTTGCTGCAACCTTGAACTCCTAGGCTCAAGCAGGCCTCCTGCCTTAGCCTCCCGAGTAGCTAGGACTACTCGTGCTGCTGTGCCTATTTTTTTTTTTTTTTGGTTTTGTGGAGATGGAGTCTCTGTTGCCCAGGGTGGTTTCGAACTCCTAGGCTCAAGTTTTCCTCCTGCCTTGGCTCCCAAAGTGATGGGATTACAGGTATGAGCCACCGTGCCTGGCCCTGTAGGAGGTTTCTTATAAAGTGAAACCACTTGTTACTCAGAATGGCATTATGCCTCGCTTCAGGGTAGTAAATAGAGAAGCATCAGCAAACCCACCTGGAATGGTAGGCTTTTTATTTCTCTTTCTCTAATAAGGTTTTGTTTTTTTTTAAATTTAGTTTATTTTTATATTTATTTTTATTTTTCATTTAATGGAGACAGGGTTTTATTCTGTTGTCTAGCCTGGAGTTCAGTGGCACGGTGATCACTCACTGTAACCTCAAATGCCTAGGCTCGCCTCTGGAGTAGTTGGGACCAGAGGTGCATACCACCATGCCCTGCTGACTTTTTTGTTGTTGTTGTATAGATAGGGTCTCGCTATGTTGTCCGGGTTGGTCTCGAACTCTTGGCCTCCAGTGATCCTTCTGTCTCAGTCTCATGGCAACCTCCACCTCCTGGACTTAAGCAGTCCTCCCACGTCAGCCTCCTGAGTAGCTGGGACCACAGGGGCACGCCACCACGCCCAGCTAACTTTTTGTGTTTTTTGTAGAGACAGGGTTTCACTGTGTTGCCCAGGCTGGTCTCAAACTCTGGAGCTCAAGTCATCTGCCCGCCTCGGCCTCCCAAAGTGCTGGGATTACAGGCCTGAGCCACTACGTCCAGCCTCTAACAGATTTTAAGGAAGCTTTTGCTCTATCTGATATCTGTATGATCATGGGAGGGGGGGTGGAGTTTCTGCCCACCCCAAAGTGACTTAAATTCAAATATTTATTTGTTTGTTCAATAAATACTTATTGAATACCTAGTACTAGGCACTGTCCTAGGTGCATCTAGAATGAAGCAATAAACAAAAACCATGTCATTCCCCTTGAAGAGCTTATTTTCTGGTTAGGGGAGAGGAATAATAAACAATAAACAAAAATAAATAACAGTAATTGAGTGCTTATATATGCCAATTACATTTATTAACTCACTCTTCAGAACACTGAGGAAGTAGGTCCTGTCATTATCCCATTTCATAGTCAAGGAAACTGAGATACAGAGAAGTTGAGTTAACTTGCTCAGTGTCACATAGCTAGTAAGTGGTGCTGTTGCGTTCCCATCCAGGTCATTGGACTCCAGGTTTCATGCCCTTGATCACTGTAGAGTTTTTTTCTCTTTTAAAAAACTGCCCAATCTGTTTATTTCTAAAGAAAGAAAGAAATGTCAGTGATAGTGTGGTGAACAGTACAGCAAGGTACACAGGGAGAGGGTTCTTGGATGTCCGTTTGTGTGTGCTGTTCTAGTGTGACTGAGTGAGTATCTCTCATGAGGTGAATTGAAGGAAGCAACACTGAGCACTTGAAGGAAGCAACCCCGTGACCACATTGGTGTCTAGAGTGAGAGTATTCTAAGCAGAGGGAACTGCAAAAGCAAAGGCCCTGAGATAGATAGAGATTTGGCAATGGCGAAAGAGAAGCCAGGAGAATGACATGCGCAGAGCATGGGAAGGTGCAGGGGAGGTGAGGCGCAGCCAGGAAGCAGTGTCCTGTGCGTCCCGCAGGACTTGGCACGGTCTTTTGGTTTTGCTGAGGATTTTTGAGTGGGAAAAAGATATGACAAAAAGGATCATTCTGGGCTGGGCGTGATGGCTCATGCCTGTAACCCCAGCACTTCAGGAGGCCAAGGCGGGCGGATCATGGGTTCAGGAGTTCAAGACCAGCCTGGCCAACATAATGAAACCCCGTCTCTACTAAAAATACAAAAAATTAGCTGGGCATGGTGGCGGTTGCCTGTAATCCCAGCTACACAGGAGGCTGAGGCAGGAGAATCGCTTTAACCCGGGAGGTAGAGGTTGCAGTGAATGGAGATCGTGCCACTGTACTCCAGCCTGGGGAACAGTGCAAGACTCTGTCTCAAAAAAATTAAATTAAAATAAGATAAAATAAAATAAAATAATCACTCTGAATATAGTGTAGAGAATCTTCCAGGGCAGGGCCAGCAGACCACAGCCCATGGCAGGATGTGGCCCACTGCCTGTTTCTGTACAGCTAGCAAACTAAGAATGCTTTGTATGTTTTTAAGTGGTTGAAACAACATCAGTATTTTATTTCACATGAAAATTATATGAAATTCAAATTTCAATGTCCGCTTTAGTTCCAGTTCTATTGAAACAGAGCCACACTGTTGTATTTATTATCTGAGGCGGCTTTTGAGCTGCAACAGCCAAGCTAAGTAGTTGTAACAGGGAGCATATGGCCTGTAGAGGCTGAAAGATCTATACTGTCTGGCCCTTTACAGAAAAGAGTTGTCGATCCCTGGTTTGGGATAGAAGTAGGGAGACCAGTGAGGAGACTGTTGCAAGAACTGATGGTGGCTTGGACCAGGGCAGGAAGAAGTGGTCATATATGGGATATGTTTGAAAGGAAGAGCTGGTAGACTGTATTCATATAGGAAGAGTCAGAAATGATGACCATGTTTTTGCACTGAGTAACTGGAAGAATGCTATTCTTCTTTACTGAGATCAGGAAGACTGAGAACAGCAGATTGGGGAGGAGGGGTGAAGAGAATGCAGGTTGTGTTTTGCACGTGTTGACTGTAGGATGCCAGGTGGAGATGTTGAATAGGCAGTCGTATGTTTGAGTTTGTAACTTCAAGGACAGGCTGAAGCTGGAGCTAGACTTTGAATGTTTTCAGCATATAGGGGGTTCCAAAAGCTGTGGGACTGGATGCAATATTTTAGGGAGTGTGTGCAGTAGAGAAGTCCAGACGTGGAGCCCTGGGACACCCAATGTTAAGGGGAAGCAGGTATAAGGGAAGCAAAGGAGAATGAGAAACAATCAGAGAAGGAAGACAGGAGATGGGGGTGTCCTGGAAGTGCATGTTTCTCTTTGCTTTGCTTTGCTTTGCTTTTTTGAGACATAATGTCCCTCTGATCTCAGCTCACTGCCACCTCCACTTCCCGGGTTCAAGTGATTCTCTTGCCTCAGCCTCCCTAGCTGGGATTATAGGTGTGTGCCACCATGCCTGGCTAATTTTTTTATTTTTAGTAGAGACGGGATTTTGCCGGGTTGGCCAGGCTAGTCTCAATCCTGTGACCTCAAGTGATTCACATGCCTTGACTTCCCAAAATGCTGGGATTACAGGTGTGAGCCACTGCTCCTGGCCAAGGAAGTTCATGTTTCAAAGCAGGGTGATCATCTGTGTCAGATGCCGCGAAAGGTGGAGCAAGATACAGACTGGGGTTTCACCGTGGGCTTGGCAGCGGGGAGATCGTTGGTGACTTTGATAAGAGCTGTATGAGTGAAATGATGAGAATAAAAGCCCAGTTCCAGCTGGTTCAAGCAAAAACGACTGGATAGGGAGCTGAGCTGGTGCTCCGAAGGAATTCCGCTTTCTGCAGCCTAAGTGTAGGGCAGGAGAGGGCGGGAGTTGGATTTAACCTGGGATTAGGATTTTGCCAGGTGAGTACAGTGGAGGGAGGAGGCATAAGGGAGTTGAGCATTGCGCAGAAGAGTTGATGTGAGGATTGAGGATAGACCATGTGGCAAGGAGCCAGGAGGCATGAAGGAGCTGAGGGTCAGTAAGAGGTCATGGGGTCAGTGGATTCAAGGAGTAGAGTCAAGGATTTGTTGGAGGAGGTGTAGTCAAAGAATAGAGTGCTTGAAATCGGTATCATGGAGTGGTCAGTTTTGGTTACATCAGGTCAAGGGCTCTGCTGTACGGTAGCAGTGTCAGTGAGTCATGTGCAATTTTGAATGTTCTAGTAACCATATTTTTAATAAGTAAAAATAAAGGAAACTAATTTTAGTAATATATTGTAATATATTTTATTTAACCCAATATGTCTGCATTACATGAACATATAGTATAAAATTGTATAAATAAGTATAAAAATTGAGATGTTACCTTTTTTGGTATGAAGTCTTTGAAATTGGTATATATCTTGTATTTCCATTACCTTCTAATTTGGAGTAGACACATTTCAGGTGCTCAGTGGCTGCCATACTGGACAGCTAATGGGATGGCCACGGAGTGTAATCCAGGATTATCACAGGGGAAGTGGTTAATGGAACAAGGAGGCCGTGGTTCATGAAGGATTGGCCGTGTAGATCTAAAACCACTTCTGATTCCTTCTGAGGGGAGCAGGGCTGAAGAGGAAGGAGGGGACACCATGGCGGTTGGTAGAGGTCATGTGCTTCAAGGGCTGAACCTAGCAGGCTTTTACCATGCAGAGAATGTAGCTTATTCTCTACACACACACACATACACACACACAATTTTGTTTGGCTTTGATCCACACAATGTGTTTTTAAAGATTAATAAAAGTTGATAATATCAGGTAATTTTTAGCCTTGTAGGCCAGGAAAAAGTAAAATATTTTGAAAGAGTAAACAGGAGCGTCCTCAGCAGCATACATGCTGTTTATTACTTTTCATCTTAATCATGTGAGCCTCTCATGAAAGCCTCCAAGGAAGAGGTTAATGGTTGCCCCGATTCTGTACCTTTATCAGGCTTAAGCTTACTTCAGGTTCCCTTTAGTTTGTTGCCTGCAGTATCATGATTAACTGAAGAATTCTCAAAAATTATCCTCAAAAATGCTACAAACCCCACTGTTAGGAAGCGAGCCCATTTTGAGGCAAGTATTTATGAACCCTGTGTTCTTGGATTCCTTGTATGTTGAAGGAATCATTACTTATTCATTTTGTGCTAAAATCCTGGGAATGTACAGTCTAAGTAGTCTGGAGCATGTCAGTGTCCCCACCTTTGGAAATCTCCTAGGAGCATGTAGAGACTCTGGTTTATCATGAACTGTGTTGCTTTCCTATCTTTTACACAAAGTATTCTCCTTCCCGCACCATTGTATTCACATGACAGAAAGCTCAGTTAATGCCATTTAGTAATAATGAAAGCTTACTCATTACATACATTTTCTTAAACTCTCTTTATTCTAATTAAAATGTTTCCATCTGATGAGGAAGTGTATAGATACCAAGAACTGGAAATTAAGCAAGAAATTAAAAGAACATTAATGGCTTTCTTGTAATTTGTTTTGAGGTTTTTCTTACCACTAAATGGTGTTTTGCTTACAGAGTCACCCCTCACACAGAAATCTTTATGATGAATGGACTGGAATATATCCCAGCAAAAGAAGAGCTATTTTATGATACCACTTGTAAATTATAACACATGTTATGGAAGTATTTGCTTTTTAAAAAATATTAGCTTTTTAAAGGCATTGTTAGTATAATTTAATTTGGCGCACACACAATTCTAGTTTCTTTGAAAGTGAAGGTCAGTGTGTATGTGTAGGGAATTAGGAAAGTGAGAGTTTTCACATTTAAAAAATTATTTTCTATTTATACCTGAGTCATTAGAATGCTCAGACCATCCAAAGTATAACATTTAAACTTGTAATTCATGCATTCCTTCAGAAATTTGCTGCTGAAACTTACACTTTAAGCAGCATAGCCAGCATAGCCTTAACCAGGGCAGGTGTTTGGTCTGCAGGAGGCAGGCCTTTGTTCCTGTCCCTCGTCTTCAGGCTGCAGAGTCCACATGCATGCCATTGCTCTGGTGGTTCTTTTTCTGGTCATTTGGACTTGTCTCTACTAATAAAGTATTCATTAACTTGAAACTCCTACCTCTGAATGTAGATGCAGGTGAAAGCAGAGAAATACCAAACCCACCCCTTCCTGATGAAGTGCAACATGCCCCACCCAGCTTCAGCTCACCTGCTTCCTCCCCTCCCCTCTCCTGATGAGTGGACACTTTTTCTGTCCGTTCCTACTTGCTGTTCCTTTCTCTGCACCAGCCCTTCCTCTGGAGGGCAGCCCACATGCCACTCCTCCCATGCCCCTTTTCTTGGGAACTGTGTTCAGCACAGCCTGTCCTTTGGTTCACTCTTACCCTGGGCCCTGCTTCCCATGTCCTGTGAGGGCCCTTGCCGTAGCATATTGTGATTTATTTCTGTTGGCATCTTTACTCCATTCAAGTGGGAGCTCCTTGGGCAAGGGTGCTGGGCCTCCCTTGTTTTTGTTTTCCTTGAGCCCACCATCTGCACGTGGTTATGGGTGGATGAATGGGGGAAGTGACAGTGGGGTAACATGCCTTCAAGCCCAAAATGTAAACTTAATAAGTATTTTGGAGGAAGAGAAAAATAAATACTGTTTTTGTTTATACAGGTCTTAAAATTTTGGTAGCAGAAAGCAAATGTGCAAAGAGCAATGGAAAACAAGTCAGAAGCTGCTGTCTGATTCCAGAGGAACTCGTATTTTATGTAAAAAAATTGTAATTGACATTTGATTGCCTTGAAATCTTCCATTTGTTGTGCTGATATCTTAAGTAACTAATTATTTAGTTGAATAACTACCAGGGAAATAGGCCATAAATGTCACTAGTGCTTTCCCTTTAAGAAGCCCACAGCTCTTTTCACAGCATACTTTTTTTAGTACCTGTTCTAGGTTTGTAAAAGTCACTGGCCTGTGCGCATTGGACACAGGCCTGAATGTGATGTTTACTCACATTGGTCCGCTGGAATTAAACAGTCATGCTGATATTCAGTTGATTTGAGGTTTGGTTGGAAATCAGTCCCAAATTTCGGAAGCAGATGAGACAGAACCCTCCACATCCCACCACATGCTCCCAGCTCATCCTATGAAGACTTATGAGCACAGTGTGGAGTGTTTTATCTAAAACCACTCCCTTTTTGACCCTTCCCCCAAAATAGGGAGAGAAATGAAAGAACAGATCTGTGGCTTGCCTTCAGCTTCACTGCATTTTTGGTCATTTTAAGGGCCCCTGTAGAAGTCATCTTTCACTTGTTAGGATGTTACATTAATTAGGAGATGCTAGTCATTTTGTTCATGGAAACTGGAGTATCCCTTTGAAGTATCATATTCTTCTAATCTATGAAACTGGCCCAGGAAGTAACAATGGGAAGTGCTGGAAATGTAATTGAAGAAGTCCACCTTCTTAGTCCTGTGCTTCAGCAGAGAGTCTGTAGCAGGGAGCCTCTGGAAGCATTGTGTTCTGTTGTATCAATATGTACTTAGACATGTTAATCTGAATTAGCGAGTTGATTGTACATAATGACTCCCCTAGGATGCTATGTTAGAAAAAAACCCAAAACTTAAGTAGTTTGCTGAATATGCATAGTAAGTAAAAAAAACCTTCCAAAATTAGTGTTAATTGAATCTGAGCCTTGATCTTCTTTGAACCTTTAATTTTTTATTTGATCTTTTAAAAAAGTTTTGTGGCCTCTTAAAGATAAAACCTACAACCGAATAAAAGTTATGCTGTAATGCTTGCAAAAAGACCATTGTATGAGACCCAGTTTTGGATTGTCATAGCGAAGAAGTCAGACATATATGGTTGTATATACATGTGTATAGTATGTGGGTGGGGGTAGATACATACCTGTTCATCTGTATACATTTGTGTGTGTTTAATATATACTTTAGTTTGCCTTTACCCAGATGTCTCCTCCTCTCTCTGCCTCTGGAAATGGGGCAAATTTTCTTCAGTTAAAAACAGAAATAGAAGCAACGGTTTTGACCCATTTTACACCTATTTATTTCAGGCTCTCACCACACACTTGTTCATGGGCGCAGCAAAGAAGAGGGATCCACAGAGCTGGAGCCGTGAGGGCTGACACATTGGAATGAAAGCTGGCAGAATTCGTAGGGAGAGCTTTCCCATCCTGCCAGCCCCATGTCTGGCTTTAAGACAGTTCTATTAGTGAATTAACTGTTCTCAAAACCCCAAATTAATTTGAACCGAATGTTACTAAAAATGAAATAGAGTAAAGTGACCTACTCTTGCCTTATCCGGAGTTACTATGAAGGAGCTCCGCAGCCTGACTGAGCTCTGGAGAGCAGGGCTCTGTGCACACGGCTCCCGGTCCAGAGGCCTCCGTGACCATCCATGATGCCACTCTGTCCCCTCAGCAAGCTGCCTTTTTCTTACTAGCACCTGCCCCAGCGGTGGTATGTTTTCCTGTCAGTTACCATCTTCTCATGAGAATGGAAGCTCCGTGAGAGCAGGGCCTTTGTCTTGTCCCCGTGTATCTCCAGTACATAGGACAGTGCGGACACAGTGCAGAGTCTAAATAAATGCTGTTGAACGAATGCGTGGGTCACTTGCGTCGCGTCCTTTCTGAATGTTTTTCCTTTAACTTGCCATTTACATATACCTTTTCCAATGATAAAGCAGTGAAAGTTTGGAAAGAAGCATAAAGCTTTTGTTGTGATTGAAGTAATTGGAAGCCTAGTTCAGGGTGCTGTGAGAAGCTGGAGCATATCAGGACTTTGGATTTATGAATTACAGACTTACTATATGTGATGATATCGGTGCCTCCTGAAGAAGTAGAAGACAGAGATGCATAGAAACATGAGTCATGTCTCTGGAATACTGTAATATCGACATCTAGTGAGAGTCTAGAAAGAAACATGGAGAAATAAAAGAGAGGCAGGAAACAGGCAAATACTTAGTGGTTCTCTTAATTATTTAAGATAAATTTTGACATCACGTAAACAAGATAAATCAAAACATTTTCTAGATCAAGTGGGCATTAAAAATATAGAGGAAAGTTGGAGACAATTACTTAGAGAATACTAACAGAAGTACTTTTGTTCCAGATACCTTCACAGATGCCATGGTTCCCTGTCTTTATTCTTTGTGTGTTGGCATAGGCCAGAATACCAATATTGTTCTTGAAAACCTTTGAGGAAGTTTTTCTTTTTTTCTTTTCTTTTTTTCTTTTTTTTAAGCAAAGAACAGAAACAAAACCAAGGAGACAGTATCCTGTGATGTAGGCTGTTATCTCAAGGTGAGTTTGTTTGTAGCACTAACTTGTGACGAATTGTTTAAAGAACGAAACTTCTTTTCAGGTATAATTTGTCAGATTTTGTTCATTTCAGTGTAAACTTCAGTTATTTATTACACACTGAGGAAAATCAACGAAAATCAGGAAAACCAAGGTCCAATTGAACTTGAATTTTGTTTTACATAGAGAAGTAACCAATATTTCTGATCAAGCAATTAAAACTGTTTCAGTTCTTTTTAAATAAAAGCAAAGGCTAAATTTTTTACATACCACAAAGCAAAATGAAACAAAAAAACCTTTGATCATGGTGCATTTTTTATTCAACTGATCGCTGAATTATTTTGATTATATAATCTTACACGCTTATGAAAGTATAAGAAGTATGAATTCTGGGGTGAAGAAATAATTGTAGAAAGCGGTTAATGAGGCAGAACTCACAAATCTGTATTTATAGTTTCATGGGCAAATAAATCACAAGCAGAGGATACAGATGTAAAGAAAAATTACTGGCCAGGCGTGGCTCATGCCTGTAATCCCAGCACTTTGGGAGGCCGAGGCGGGTGGATCACGAGGTCAGGAGATCGAGACCATCCTGACTAACATGGTGAAACCCCATCTCTACTAAAAGACACAAAAAATTAGCCGGGCTTGGTGGTGGGCACCTGTAGTCTCAGCTACTCGGGAGGCTGAGGTGGGATAGTGGCGTGAACCTGGAAGGCTTGCAGTGAGCCGAGATTGCGCCACTGCACTCCAGCCTGGGCGACAGAGTGAGACTCGGTCTCAAAAAAAAAAAAAAAAAAAAATTATTGATTGCATTCAAGAAATGCAAGGTCTAACTCACTTTTTATTAAAATGGAATTGTATCACCACTCAGAGGGATGTGGGGAGTAAAGTAAGTGGGATGTGCTTAGAACAGCAAGCTAGGCTGCAGTGCACACTCGTCAGTGTCTGCTGCTTGTCTTACGAGGATTTTAGTACAGAAGATTAAATCATGTTTTAATCATGCTTAATAAATGGTACTGTAATTTTGTTATGGTTAATGTCCACTTCTAATTCAATGAAGAGTGGCTTTTTAAAGCAAAGGAGAAATCAACATGTTTTTCTTGGTACTCTTATATTGTGTGTGTGTAAAAAATGCTGGGATGGGTTATCCATTTGACAGCCCCTGTGACCAGAGATGCAGGAGCAAATGCATCACTCTTTTATTTTATATGTTATTTTCATAAATCTGAAGGTTTGATCAACTTACTGTTTTTAGTATATTCTGCTGCTGCATGTGTGTACTTTTAAGTTTTGTAGAATTAAATGGAAAATTTTGACCAGTAGATGTTTAAAGCCACTGTCAAAATTACATACTTAGCACTTCATTGATTTGAAGGCTAGTTTTCATTCAACATTCCTGCAGTTTGTGTGTGACCCGATTTTAAAGAGCAGTTCCACGAGTTAGTGCCCTCTGGTGGCACACAGAGGACGTCAGGCAGAGAGGGACTCTGACCCAGGAGCCTTCCAGAGGCTCTGCTGAAGAGGAACCAGTTTATGACTGGCCCTGTAATTTCATATTTTTTCATGTGTTCAGTGCTTGTCAGTTTCCTACTCCATTAAGCCATGGCCCTGGCATTGACTCAGTAACAGCTTTATAGTGAGTCTTCAGCAGCTTAGGTTGTGAGGGAATTTCCAGGTGGCCTTGCTGTAAGAAGGGATTACCAATGTTGAGATTTCCCATGAGGAACCGGGACATCCATTTTTGGATGCATCTCTTAACTCCCTTTTGAAGAGCAGACATGTCACTTCCTGGGTTAAGGAAGGAGGGCTCCCTGATGGCCTTTGAGTGACTCACTGGCACAACTTTGGGTGGGCCTGTCCAGTGGGTTAGGGCAGCCCACCTTGCCCACTTAGGCCCTTGGACAGTTATTTATTTATTTATTTATTTTTGAGGTGAAGTCTCACTCTATTGCCCAGGCTGGAGGGAGTGCAGTGGTATGATTTCAGCTTACTGCAGCCTTGACCTCCTGAGCTCAAGTGCTCCTCCTGCCTTAGCCTCCTGAGTAGCTAGGACCTGGGGGCCACCATGCCTGGCTGATTTCTTAATTTTTCTGTGGAGTCGAGGTCTTGCTATTTTGCCCAGACTGGTCTTGGAACTCCTGGCCTCAAGCAGTTTTCCTGCTTTCCTCCCAAAATGGTAAGATTATAGGTGGCGAGCCACCCCGCCCAGCCTGCTTGGCCAGATTCTTTACTCTGTAGGCAGACCAAAAACTGAATCCTGTCCTCACTCTGAAAAGTTGTGGGACCTCAAGAAAGTCACTCTTTCATGAGTTTCTTTAGCTGTGAAATAGTCATAGTTTGTCTTTTGAACCCGTGTCAAGAGAGAGTTGTGAGGATGACGTGAGATGATGTGTCTGAGAGTCCTGACAGATTGACCTATACAGACTGCTACTAAAGACTTTTCCCTTTCCTTGCTCAAAGGCAAACCACCCCACCTTTATTAAAAGATCATTAAAAAAGAACTTTATTTGCCAATAATTCCATATTTATAACAAAGTTGGTAGGATAGTTTGGAGTACCTGTAGATCCCTTACCTAGTTTCTTCAATTCCCACTTTTATACTGTTGAGTTTTCCTGATGAGTTTTCATATATATAATCTCTGTGAACTTGGATCAGATTTGGCTTAAATGCCTATTTATCACTTTGCTAAGACAGAAACGTTTGCGCTGAGTCCCTGAATTCCATTGTAGATGTGTTGGCATTTGCTTCCAAATGGCTTTGGAAGCCTTGCTGGTTTTACCTTCTGGTTTTACCTTGCTCTGTGTCTGTGGTCATTTGACATTAGAATAGCCTTCTGTGATTTTCCAGGATCTTAACACCTGAATATTTTCCCTGCTTGTACAGCTAATGAGCTGTGTAGCCCAAGGAAACATGGAGTATTCAGTTTTCATCAGTATTTCAACTAGGCTTTTTTGCCATCTCATAGCTACTTTTCAAGCAATTACAATTTAAGTCAAGGTAGAAGCACATGCATCTTCAAAAACCAACAAAAGGTTTTGCATCTTCAGAAATAAGTAAAGAAGCTTATTGGACTTACCCAATAGAAAGTCAACCTGCCAATTTTAATACATAGATAATCTATGATTAGCATTAGTATATGAAAAAAATAGTAGCAGCTCAGATTTTACGTACTACTGCAGTTTAAGAAAGTAATGCCACAGACAACGTCTCGTTTGGTTTCTTAGCAACCCTGAAAGACCAGCAAGGAGAGCTTTGTCCCTCCCTTTTTATGAACCCGAATGTTGTAAGGGAGGCCAAGGAGTGGCCTGGCTGAGACTGCACAGCCAGAGTTAGAGCCCAGGTCCAGGCGAGTCATTGTACAGACACATCCTGAGCACCAGCCCACGCACTTCTGCCATCAGGAGTCCTTGAAACTGCTGTGGTCCCCCTTTTAAAATGGCTAAACTCTACCTCAGCAACCTTATTCATTCATATGCATAATAATTCTTTAATGTCTAGTAGACAATTTTCACATTTTGTTTCAGCCCAAATCTTTACTGAATTTTGTGAAATCAGCGTTGTTGGGCTTGAATTAACCAAACCTCGCCGTACTGTGCCTTCAGAAATCCCAGGTTGGGCGGGTTGTGAGTTCATCTCATCCTCTTCCTGATGTTGACACTACCAGCACCATCAGCAGACTCTGGGATAACTGCGGCCCCCTCTGAGAGGCTACATCTTGTTTGCGATCTGTGGGTTACATATTGTGCTAGAGATAAACCTTGACAGTAGAGACATGTGTGACATATTTTTTACAAGAGCCACTGAGATATTTGAATGAGAAGATGATGTAGTTTGAAAAAGTGATAAATGGGCCAGGTTCTTGAGAAACTAACAGAACGTCTTATTGAAACCTTGGGATCCAATCTGAAAACAGAAATGAGTCTCCCAAGCAAATTTTTTTTATTTTATTTTGCGAATGTGGTGTGGGTAGATGCTTTTATATAAGTTCTGTACCCGTTTCTGTGGTATAAAAATCAAATTTTGTCCTCTTATGCCTCGGTTGGTTGGTTTCATTTTCGACTAGGTCTCCGTTTCTAACAGCATCTCAGGTAACTTTTCTGAAAAATATGAGTTCAGAGGAGCCCATGTGCTGGTGGCTGTAGTGGCAGCTAGTTCCAGACTATGAGATCTCAGTGACCACTTTGGTGGGTGTTTTGTTTTAAATCAGTATCAGAGGTGAATCTGTACTACAAAATAAAATGTATGAGGAGATATGTTTTCATGTTTTGAAGTCCTAACAGCCTCATTAAATGAACTGTTTAAAAAAAAAAAAAAAAAGCTGTGGTCAGGCGTGGTGGCTCATGCCTGTAATCCCAGCACTTTTGGGAGGCCAAGGTGGGCGGATCACGAGGTCAGGAGTTCAAGACCAGCCTGGCCAACATGGTGAAACCCTCGTCTCTACTAAAACTACAAAAAATTAGCCGGGCATGGTGGCGTGCCTGTAATCCCAGCTACTCAGGAGGCTGAGGCAGGAGGTGGAGGTTGCAGTGAGCCGAGATTGCGCCATTGCACTCCAGCCTGGGCGACAGAGTAAGACTCCATCTCGAGGAAAAAAAAAAAAAAAAGAAAAAGCTGTTTGTCTGTTCTAGCCTGGCACCTATGAGTTGTGGAGCAGCACCCAAAGCCAATTCCTGCTGGCTTTCCTAGGAGCCTCTTTGGCGTGGGTGGGCGAGCTGCTCCCTTACAGCAGTTTCAGATGTCACTTGAGAAAAATACTTGTTGTTGTTTGCTTGCCCTCTTCAGTTGTGATGCTTTTAGGAAGTTAGGAAACAGATGAGACAGTCTGGCTGGAATAAGAGGGTGGGTAACCCACTCATCTGAGATCAGCCCTGTTGATAGGTTTGCAGAATTCTAAATGGAGATTTTAGCTTCACATGCACACTGAGGGAGTTGCGCATTTCCGTAGGCTTATGTTCCATCAGGGGTTCTGCATGATCTTGGGAGAGAGAGACTAGGTGTGGTTCTTGGCTCTGTTGGCTGGTGGGCTTAGCTGTAGATCACTTAAGAGACCCATAATCCCTTCTCTTTGTACTGTTCTGTATTCCGTTTGTCAGGCTGAGAGGGAGGGGGGTTTGTGTTAATTTGTAGCTTACTGACTCTGACTGGAAAATATAGTAAGATTTTGGTTGTATAATTTACATAAATGACCAAAAATATCAAGCCCACTCCTCACACAGATGACCCAGGCATCCAAATGTTTACTCAAAATTAGTATCTTTCAGCTGCGGATGGACACTTCTTTCCTTTCTCTTTTCCTCTCTCTTTTCTTTACCTACCAGATAGATTCACACTGAAAGATAAAACAGTCTCTGGGATTTAAATGCTGAAAATGAAGATCGATGCTTTCAGGTGCCTTGTGGCAAACACAATTAAGTGAACGGAGAACTGAGGCAATTGTTTATTTGAAGGTTGGCGTGACATATGAATGAACTTATTTCTTCAGTACCCACCCATCTACCCTGAACTGAAATAGGCATTTGGAGTAGGTTTTGCATTTTAAGTTCAATTTTAAGAACCAGCCATTCACTGTGAAAGCGAAGTTGCTGGGAAGTTTGTTTTAAGGATGATGCCACCCTCTATTTCTGTGAACCCAGTAAAAATAGCATGGAATAAAATTTAATTATGCTATACTGAATATTTCATGTGGAATTAAGGGGCAAAAGCTGCCTTTAAAAAGCATTAGGTTTGGAAGGAATAAAGGCTTTGTAGGTTCTTTGGAAGATACTATAATTAAAAGATTTGCTCAAATGTATTTTTCCCTTTTTGAAGAATTTAAAGAAATCCATCCCTCCCTTCCTAAATTGATTACCTCCCAAGCGTCAGCCCTTCTTGGCAGTAAATACGGTGAAGCTGCCACTGTGCTGATTTGACGGCATCTTTCTGTTAAATGTAAAATAGTTTTTTAATCTTCTGATTTAGATGTTTAATAGAAAGTAAATGTTTGACTTGCTTTGGTTTCTGCCGAACCTGTATTTAAAGCCACACAAACAGTTTGAATAAAGTGAAAACATCGCTGGACTAGCTATTTTAAACATTTCAGGATATAAGAATGCTAAATGGGGGTTCCTTTTAAAAATAGAAATGGCGGCTTGCATTTACATAATTACTGCTAACTAGCACAACATTTTAAATGGTGACAAACTCAGGGTAGAAAAAGTATCTGTTTGAAAAGCCTGGTAAAAGGAAGCAGAATATGTCCTGTGTGCAGCTGCTTCAGATGGAGGGTCTTTGCAAAGCCAGGAGACCAAGACTTTTCAGTAGGGAGGGCGAGGTCAAGGGAGGAGGCAAGACGTAGCTCAGGCGAACTTCTTACAGGCCAGTGCGTGGGCCTGAACTCACCCACCTTTCATTTTGAAGCATGATTGCAAGTATTAACACTTAAATCTGCCTTGGTGTTTGGACAGGGTGCAGTGTTCTGTGTCCACTGTTAAAAGGTGTCAGGTGAGGGTTGAAGTTCAAAGTTGGTGAAAGAGCATGGAAGAATATTTAGGAACATGAGGGCTAAGGTTGACTTACACAAACTCATCAGTAGTTCAAGCCAGAATCTCAGGAGCGTCCTTGATTCTGCCCGTTTTTCCCCATCCCAAACATCCATCTCCTTCCGAGGTACATCCATCTTTGCATATCTCTGCTAGTACCACCCTAGTCCAAGCCACCTTCTTTTCTTTGCCTGGAGATCTGTCACATTTTCCTGTGTGGACTTCCTGTCTCCAGTTTGCTCCCCTTGCAATAGATTCCCCATGCACTAGCCAGAGCAATCTATGAAGAATGTAAATAGGATTCGGTCACTAGCTTAAATCCTACAGTGACTTTCTATCCATTTGGAGTCCGGTCAGCATGAATTATCTGGCCCCTGCCTCTCCATTTCCTACCAGGTGCCCCTTCCCTCTAAGCACATTGACCCTTCCCATACCGGGAATCCATCAAACATGATTCTTTTTTGCATTCGCTGTTTTTTCTACCTGAAATGATTTCCCCTCTTCCGCATCTTTGTGCGCTGGCTCCTTTATGTCATTCAGGGCTCACCTCAAATGTTATCTCCTCGGAGAGACCGTCCCCTGATAGGCTGACGACAGGTAATAGTCACCTGTCACTCTGTCATGTGGCAGTGTGGTTTTTTCGTAGCATTTATTACTGTCTGAAATTGTCTCTTCTTTTTCTTCTTTTTGTCCTCAGCTCTTCCCCATCTTACTAGCTCTTTCAGGGCAGGGGCCTGTCTGTCTCCTTCTTAGCCGTGTTCTGAGCAGTTAGATGGACCTGCAAGTACCCAGGTATCCACTGATTATTAAGTCAGTGTAGGAGCAGAACCCTGCAGATCACTAATGCCCAAGAAGAGCTCTCACTTGGTGGAACTGGCTACCTAGAAGCTGCTCCTAAAATTCTTGCTCACATTTTTTTTGAACCATTTGGGAAAAAACTGCTCTAAACTCTGCCTTTTAGGGTTGAAAGTTGAAATTTGGGGATTGACAGAATGCTTGTACTTAAACAGAATCAGCCTGTGTCCCTAGAAGGACATGAAATTCCCCTAGCTCCCCACAAATGAGATGAAAAGGTAATTTCCCAGCATTCTTGGTCCATAGTAGGAGTTCACCAGTGGTGATCTGCCTCTGTGTCCTTCCTGGGGCAGTGGGATAACACTGCTTGCCTTTGCTGAAGACTGAATTTGAATTCCCTTAGACCCAGCCTTTGGAGCCAGATAGCATTTTCTGTGATTTCTCCTGTGGCGTGTCTGGCCGGGATGCTTTCTGTGTCGAATGTTCATTCTGGGGTTAGGGAGCAAATCTGTTAAGATAGAGATATTTGCAGAAACCGAAACTTTGGTCAGCCACTTTTCGTTTCATTGGTTTTCCACCTGACAGCATCCACAGGTCCAGGAGGAAAACATGGTAAAGGCTACTGATACCTAGGCAGTTGTGATTCTTTCCTTCCCTAAAAAACTGACACAGAGGGTTCAATTAACTACTTCCAAGGAACCCTTTGCATCAGCTTCCTTAGGGAAGAAAAGAATCACATTTCCAACTCACTGAGTCTCAAAATGTATTATGCCACTCCAAGCTGTGTGTTGAAGTATTTACTTTGGTCTTGAATATACTCGTTGGGGACTGGATTGTAGAACTCAGGAGACCTATCTGCTTGGCAAAACCTCCCCTGTGCAACTTTTCATTCTTGTCGCTGTCTTTATCAGGGCATTATTACAGTGATTGGGTTGTGCAAGGAGAAACAGTAACTTCCCAGTTAATTTATAGTGAAATGGACCTTTTTAGAACTGAGACCTAGAGATAAAGCCATGGAGCTGGAGGATTTCAGTTGCTTTTGAGTGAGCATCAGTTCATTAGACTCAGTTTAAGAGAACCTCTCCCTTCTCATGTTTGACCAGAGCCGAAGATGCCTCAACTCTGCCTGGTTCCCCACTTGCCCGAGTAGAGAGCAGGTTCAGGTAGGAGGGAACAAACAGGATGAGCACAGGCAGAGTCAGGAAAGGGCCTGGCCTGTTCAGGATCAAGATGTGTGAAATGAAGGTGGGAAGATGGGGGTGGAAAATGGGTTTTGACCACCATATGGATGGTCTTGTGTGCAAGAAGCATGTAAGCACAGCAGACTGTGTTCCCATGGTGACGAGCTGCTGAGCCATTGTGTGTTTAGGGTCAGCGTGGGGTGGGGAGTAGTGTTGGAAGTCCATGTCAGTCATTGGTTTCCTAGTTAGTGCAAACTTAATAAGGCTGTGTTTACTGGAAGCCGTTTTTCTGATAAGATTATAAGAAACTATCTACTATATATACACCCCCAGATTGTGTATCACTTTTCTGATTTGACTTTTTGGCTGATTGCTTTTGAAGTTAATGTGGTTTAGTCAACTGAATGTTCTAAACATCTTCCTTTACCTACCTGGTCGGTACTCCTGGTGAGTTTTTGAAAGGCAGTGCCTTTCCCACAGAGATTCATTAGAAGTTAGTGTGTGCAGTACACTTGACCTCATGTTTGACACACATTCAGTATATGGTGGTGATTATTTAATTGTTTGAAAATGAAACAGGGCCCTCTGATGGAACCTGAAAAAGTGAGATTGGCACTTCTAGATGGATATATGGGTTGTGTTTAACTGCTTTGGATGTTAGTAAGGGAAAAGTATCCACTTACTATTGTTCATTTCTTTTTTCCCAGCCTTCAGAGCCAGAATGATTTTCTGCCCACAAACATCTTGGTTTTCTTTTTCTAGCCTGTCTTTTCATGGCTAAGATATTTGCAGAAATTTCTGGCTAACCACCAGTCCATAAGTTTTTCTCTTCTTTGCAGATACTGTGTTTAGTGGTATCTGAAAAACCCTTCACGAATCCAAAGTTGTTTACCCTACGAAAGTTGAGATTCCAGTTCATTTGCTAACCTGCAGTTTCTTATTTCTTGTCTTGGTACTTTGGTTGGCTCATTAAATATTTCTTAAAATTGGTTGAGGAGCTTAAATATTTGTTAAAATTGTAGTGTGTCCTGATTTAGAGAAAACTAATTATTATGTACATCTTACTAGATCCATCTGTTGCCCATTCCTCAGATACAGTGATAGAAGGAGATAGAAATTCTGGGCTGGGTGCGGTGGCTCATGCCTGTAATCCCAGTACTTTGAGAGGCCGAGGCAGGCGGATCATGAGGTCAGGAGATCAAGACCATCCTGGCTAACATGGTGAAACCCCGTCTCTACTAAAAATAGGAAAAATTAGCCGGGCATGGTGGCGGGCGCTTGTAGTCCCAGCTACTCGGGAGACTGAGGCGGGAGAATGGCGTGAACCCAGGAGGCGGAGCTTTCAATGAGCTGAGATTGCACCACCACACTTTAGCCTGGGTGACAGAGCAAGACTCCATCTCCAAAAAAAAAGGAAAGGAAGAAGGAGATAGAAATTCTGTCTTCCAGGCAGATAAGTTAAAGTTCACAGAGCGTGAGAGAATGGGCTCATCATGAAACAGTTATCCTGGGTGGAGTGGGTGCCTCGTGATGGTGCAGATGCTTTCCAGGGGCATGCTCGGGAGAGATACTGGAAAGAGATTTTCCTAAGTCTCATCTCAAATGAGCTTTGCTTTGCTTCAACTGGCCGAACTCAGCAGGCCCAGCTAGCCTGATTCCTAGAAGGACCTCCAATCTCTCATTGCCTAGCCAACCTCCAAACAGGTAGCTGGCCAACATTATTTGATTTTTTTTTTCTTTAAATGGAATAGATAGACCTAGCACCAAGGTGCCCCTGTCTTCCATCACCTTCGTGTACCTGAGTACCCACAAGCTCGCCTGTAGATCTGTAGGAAAACCAGGTAAGTCTCTAGGATCTGTGAGGTCATCTGTACCGTGGATGCTTCTTCAGGGTGGGGAGGGTTTGCCGCCATTGACAGCCCTGCATCATCATGGAAGCGTGCCCAGTCTGCTTCTCCATCTTTGATGCACTGTGGATGATAAATAATCATCACTGCTGTGTGATGGCTGAGAGGGATTCCAGCCAGTGTGTTTTAGGTTATAGTGTTTTCCTGATGGATGGAGCCTATTCTGGGAAGCAGCTTATTGTCTCACGTGAACAGGCTTTCTAAAATAAATGACTGCTTTCTTAATATTTTGAATCATTTTCTTCAGCACATGTTTTGTTGCCGTGGTTTGAAAGCTTGCCAAATATATGCCTTTGCACAACTCCCTGTAGGACTGGATATACAATCAGACCAAACAGTGTGATTTAAGGTTGAGCATAATTGGGAATTCAGCAATCACTTGCCTTGCATTTGATGGAATGGCAGTGGAGTGCTTGAGAGTTACTTCTCTGTTAAAAAATTATATGTGTATCACACACACACACAGTTTCACTACCTCATAATAAAGTTGTATCTGAAATCACTGGGCAAAAATAACACTAGCATGATAAATAATTGCTTGATTTTTGTGATGGAGGCAGGAATTAACTTCAACAAATCATAGCAGTTGATACTATAGATATGACTGAGGACTTAAGTTATATAAGGTTGCGGAATGGGAAAAAATCACGTGGTGGCAGCAATACATTTTAAATACAAGTCCTTGTAAAGTCCTTCATCGGATGATCTGTTTCCTTGTTTCTGTGTATTTTAGTAATTGAGCCATAAACTTGGTGAACTTGGTGTTGCCTTTCTGTTATACAAACGTCTTTGGATTTTACATTGCCAACACTGTGTGTGTTTGTTGCTGTTGGATTGTCAGTTACCTGTAATTGAGACCTTTTCGTGTGTCTCTTTGCTGGTGGGAAAAATGCTGTCAACACCCCCACTCTCTGGAGCTCTTTGAAAAGTCACATGTGAAACCCAGAGTTTGTTTACCAGGCTGAAAGAGATCACTTTACCAGAAGCTTACAATAAATATCCAGATGATAGAGCCTGGAGATACACTAAACATCTGATGCTTCATTGCTTGGTACATTGGTAGTCGTCAGGCCTGCCACCAGCACTGCAGACTGCACAGGACACAGAGGTGGTGTATGGAAGGGATAACTTTGAAACTGTGTGTAAGTTATCATGGCCACCAGAGTTTCTTGACGGTGACCTCCCATTCCCGTGCAATGAAACAGCCTCCTGTCATCCCTTGTAAGATGGTGTTAATCTGACAAGAAGGGGAAGTAAAAACTCTGAGGTCAAAATTCTCAAGTTTTTTTTCCTGGAATTTTGGACACTTTTTAATAATTGAAAAGCACCTGTTTTTTGGGGTTTTAGATGGTCAAATTAATCTAACTTCAGAATTTAACCTTTATTTGCAAACAACATGATTATGAAAAACCCCATGGAATCTATAAAAAAAAAAGAAAAAACCCAAGCACGTATGAGAATAAAAGAATTCAGCAAGACAGCAAGGTACAAGATCAATTGTATTTCTGTACATTGGTAACAATTGGAAGAAGAAACTTAAATATGACTACCACTGACAGTAGCTTCAAAAACTTCAAATACCTTAGAATAAGAAAATGTGTAAGACCTCTATGCTGAAAACTACAAAATGTCTCTGAGAGAAATTAGAGAAGATCTATATAAATGGAGGGCTATGCTATGTATTGAAAGACTAAATATTAAGATACCTGTTTTCCCCAAATTGATTTGTGAATTCTGTGCCATCGTACTCAAAATCTAGATAAACTAAATCGTAAGGTTTTTATGGAAATGCAAAAGATCTAGAAAGACCAAAGCAATTTTGAAAAAGAGCAAAGCTAGAAGATAGCCTGATTTCAAGACTGTAATGCTACAGTAATCACGACAGCATGGTATTGCAAAAAGATGGACATATAAATCAATAGAACCAAATAGAGAATACAGAAACAGATCCACACATAGATGCTCAACTGATTTTTGACAAAGGTGCAAAGGGAATTCAATGGAGAAAGGATAGTCTTTTCAACAGATTGTAATGGAACAACTGGACATTCATATGCAAATAAAATGAACCTCAACCCATACCCCATACTGTATACAAAAATTAACTCAAAGCAGATCATAGACCTAAGTTTAAATCTATAACCTTCTGGAAGAAAACATGGGAGACAGTTTTCATGACCTTGGGTTAGCAGTGATATATTAGATATGACACCAATTGCACAATCCATAAGAGAAAAAACATTTGTCAGACTTCCTAGAAATTAAAAAATCCTATTCTTCAAAAGGTACTGTTTAGATAATGAAAAAACAAGCTACAGACTGGGAGGAATCTTTGTAAAACATACGTCTAATAAGGGATCCATAATATATGAAGAACTTGAAAACTTCAAGAATATGAAAACAACCCAACTTAAAAATGGGCAAGAGAGTTCTATAGACATCTTAGGATACACAGATGGCAACTAAGCACAAGAAGAATATTCAACAGCATTATTCATCAGTGAAATGAAACTAAAAACCACAATGAGATACTGGTACACACTTCCTAGGGTATCTTCCCAAAATAAAACCAAAAAGGCCCTGGTAATACCAAGTGCTGGTGAACATGTAGAGAAACTGAAACTCTTGCCGGCTCACACCTGTAATCTCAGCACTTTGGGAGGCCAAGGCAGGCGGATCACTTTAGGTCAGGAGTTCAAGACCAGCCTGGCCAACATGGTGAAATGCCGTCTCTACTAAAGGTACAAAATTTAGCTGGGTATGGTTGCAGACTCCTGTGTTCCAGCTACTTGGGAGGCTGAGGCAGGAGAATAGCTTGAACCCAGGAGGTGGAGTTTGCAGTGAGCAGGGCAGAGATCACACCACTGAACTTCAGCCCGGATGACAAGGTGAGTCTCCGTCACACACACACACATAAAACAACAACAATAATAAAAACTACTTGTACTGGCTTGTAGGAATGCAGAATGCCACAGCCACTTTAGACACAAGATTGACATTTTCTTATAAATCTACACTTAAGAATCTTACAAATCTGCATTTACAACATGACCCAGCAATCCCACTTCTAGGTATTTACCTAAGAGAATGAAAAGTTATGCACCTACAGAAATTTATATGGGAACATTTAGAGCGACTTTACTCATGAAGTTCAAAAGCTGAAACAACCTACATGTCATTCAACTGGCCAGTGAATAAACAACTTCATTGGAGTACTACTCACCAGTGCAAAGGAACAAAGTGACACAATATGAACCAGTCTCGAATGCATTATGATTAGTGAAAAGAAGCCAGACTCAAAAGACCACATACTGCCTGATTCTGTTTATGTGACCTTCTGGAAAAGCCAAAATTATATGGGAAGCAAACAGCTTCTGTGGACTGGGTATGGGGGTGGGTCGATTACAGAAGAGCACAAGGGAACTTTTTGAGGAGATGGAAATTTTCCGTATGATGATTGTGATTGTGGTTATGCAGCTCTGTTTGTCAGAATGTATGGACCTGTGCACTTTGAACAGGTAGTTCACAAAATAAGTTACACAGATGGCCAGTAAGCGTGTAGAAAGGTGTTCAGTGTCTTCACTCGTCAGGGAAATACAAATTAAAACCACAGTGAGATGCCATCTATTATTAGAGTGGCTAAAATAAAAAAGACTATCAACATGGGGTGCTGGTGAGATTGTGGAACAATTGCAACTCTCAAAACATTGCTGGTTGGTGTATGAAGTAGTCCAACCCCTTGGGAGACTTGCTTGGCAGGTTTTCTTTCCTGAAATTAAACATACATGTACACCATGATCCAACAATTCCACTCTTAAGTATTTACCTTAGGAAAATGAGAATTATGTTCACAAAAGAACTTATATAAGAATGTATAAAGCCAAAAGTAGAAACAGCCCAAATATCCATCAACTGAAGAATGAATATTACAGTGGAATACTGCCGAGCAATAAAAAAGAATGAACTACTGTTAACAACCATATGGATGCAGCTAAAGAATAGAAGGACATACCCTATGAATGCATTTAGATAAAATCCAAGAATGGATGAGACCACTCTATGGTGATCGACAGTGTTTTCTTAAGAGTAGGGAGGGGAATTAACCGGAAAGAGGCAAGGAAGCTTTTGGGTGATGAAAGTATACTCAGTCCCATTTTGGGTAGTGATTATGTGTTTATACACTTGTTAAAACTCGTCCAACAGATTAAGATCTATGCATTTTATTGTGTGTTAATTATACCTTAATTAAAATGTATTTAAAACCCACTTTTACAGCTGTTTTATTGAATCCTAAGTTTATTTAGAGCCATTTATTCTGTTGGGTCATCATTATGTACATTTTGCATAACCCAAGTTTCTATGTGGTGCATCTTGTTGGCATTATCCAGTATTTTACTGAAGCACGAGGAAAGACTCGGCTTGTGATTGGGCTCTTGGACATGACTCAGAACTTCAGAATACCAAAGGAACAGGTGAGTGACCCATGTTTCTGATCCTGGGTCCTATAGGACCTGCCTTTATTTGCCAGTTCACCATCTGTAGAACCTCAGTGTTAAGAAGAAGTTGAAGACTTTCCATATGCTTAATCTTAAGGGGCAGTCCCTTCCAGAAATGAATGTAGCTGGAATTCATCATTGTGGATTGAGCTGGATGGGTGGGAAGGAAGGAACGCTGTGGACAAAGGATTGGAAGAGAGACCCTTGCTTCAGTTTCCTGTGGACATCACAGACCTCTTTTTTATCTACACTCTCCATGGGCAGTGTCATCCCTGGGCAAGACTTCTGTCATTACCACTCTGTTGACGATTCTCAAATTGTCTACAGTTTATCTCTCTCTCTCTCTCGAGTTCAAACGATATATCCAGATATTTATTCTACCTTGCTCACTCTCTATTCAGCAATGTGCTGCCATTCTCATTTTGTGTAAGTTTCTCCTGGCCCTTCCCTGGTACTATTTTCTCTCTCCATTTCCCTTCCCATTCTTTCCTTCACCACAGAAATTGTGCATCTGCCCTCATTCCATTCGATAGGCACTTCACATTTTAGAATTCACTGAACATTCTTAATTATTAAATCCCATGGCCTCTTTTCAGCCTTCGTCCTTCCTGGCTTCTCTATAGCATTTGTTGATGTTAGCTGTCCTTTTCTTGAAGGAAGACCTGTCTCTCTCTCAGCCCTGGGACACGGTCTTCCTGCCTCACCACCTGGTCCCTGCCCCTTTCCTGGCCACCCTCTGAGATGGCTCTCCTGAGCTTTGTATTCTTGGCTCTCTTTTACTAAGAGCACTTGGGACTGTTTTCTGATTTAAATTTCTGTTTATCTGCCAATGATACCCACATCTATATCTTTAGGCTCTCCTCCCCTGAACTTTAAGCCTTTTTTTTTTTTTTTTTTTTTTTTTAAATTTTTGAGACAGGGTCTTGCTCTGTCACCCCAGGCTGGAATGCAGTGGCATGAACATAGCTGACAGCAGCCTCAAACTTCCAGGCTCAAGTAATCCATGTCAGCCACTTGATATCTGGAACTATAGGCATGTGCCACCATGCACAGGTCATTTTTTTTTTTTTTTTTTTGGCAGAAATGAGGTCTTGCTATGTTGCCTAGACTGATCTCGAACTCCTGAGCTCAAGCGATCCTTCTGCCTCGGCCTTCCAAACTGCTGGCATTACAGGCGTGAGCCACAACACCTGACCTAAGCCTTTGTTCCATATTGCACGCTGAACACTCCCAACTCGCTGTGTGTCCAGAGACAAGCATTCTTTCTCCAGCAGGTTATTTGTGCGCTTTGGGGTGTGTCCTGAGGCCAGTGGCCTATGCTTGCCATTGTGGGGTCCGCCCTAATGCTGTTTGGCACTCTCTGGAGTCATGAATGAAGATCCATAAACTCCACCTGTGAACTTCATGTTTTCTCCCATCTTCTCCATGTCCACTGCCCCAGCTTGGGCCCTCATGAGCCCCTGAACTATTCCTGGGTCTCCTTGCCTTGTTTCTCCTTTCCTTTTTTTTTTTTTTTTTCGAGATGGAGTTTTGTTCCTGTTGCCCAGGCTGGAGTGCAGTGGCGCAGTCTTGGCTCACTGCAATCTCCACCTCCCGGGTTCAAGCAATTCTCCTGCCTCAGCCTCCCGAATAGGTAGGATTACAGGCGTGTGAAACCATGCTTGGCTAATTTTTGTATTTTTAGTAGACGTGGGGTTTCACCATGTTGGCCAGGGCTGGTCTTGAACTCCTGACCTCAGGTGATCCATCTGCCTCGGCATCCCAAGTATTGGGATTACAGGTGTGAGCCACCATGCCTGGCCTGCTCCTCCTTTCTTTACAATCTACCTCTGTCTTGCCCCACCCCTGCCATCAGCCCTGCTTCCGTCTCATAATAAAGCTTCAGCTCCTTAGAATGACACACGCTTTGTCCATGCAGTCCCTTGGCCCTTCTGCACTTGGGTAAAGGCTTCACATTCAAGTTTCGGTTAAACTCTCCTTCCTCTCTGTATTGTCTGTGCCCCTGCCCTCTGCTTTGGGTTTGCATTATGCTTTGCCTCTTATTAATAGTTGGGGCAAGTATCTGTCCTCCTACGTGGAGCTCTTTGGGGATAGTGCCTGCATCTCTTATTGCGTGTTCTGGGGCCAGATGCAGGGCCTCATACACAAAGTGTGCTCGGTACAGGGTTGCCAGAGTGCAGACTTGCTGCCGGTGGACCCTAGGAGAAGTGCCGCTTCATCCTCCCTGGAGTGGCTCCTGCTGCTGGTTCTGTGCCTGCGGCTCCCACACACGCCTCTGCTTCTTCAGACACCCTGAAGGGATGTGGAGCTGGTGTTGCCCATGGGAACATTGAGGATCCGGCCACAGGAGCCCAGCACCTGCTTAGGATCGTGAGCCCTCCAAGTCGCCCACGATCTTTTCTGACAAGCCAGGAGTGACTGCTGTTTTATCTGGAAGCTTTCCAGTGTGTGATGCTAAGAAGAGGGATTCCCTCTTTCATGTCATGTCAAAATGTTCCTGGCGATTGATACTCCCAGGTCCTCGTCGTCCTGGCAAGACGGGGGAGGAGGGAGAAGAATGGGGAGAAACCCCCTGCCAAGGGGGCTCTCTCAGGAGATGGAGATGCCAAATTTGTATTAAAGGACTGTGTCTTCCCAATGCTGAGCCCAGTGCATTTGCTGTGACTAGGCTACTGATGCCAGCTACTTAGAGATGGCAGAAAAGGCTCTGCTTTTCCTTCCTCTATGTGGCCGGGTCGTGGGCAGCGACTCTTCTCCCAGCCTTAAATCAACCAAAGAAGAGGCTCTATCCTAGACTGGCTCTACCCTACTGACACAGAAAATCAGGGTGGCGGCAGGTGCTGCAGGCAGGGGCGGGAGATGTGCCAGGGACTTTGGCCATGGGAGCAATGGAGTTGGACACTTTTAATTGATACCTTTAATAATTACTGTTCAAGCAACAGAAGGCAAAGTGGAATTGTTTCAAAGGCAAATTGGAGCAACAGGAGCTTGCAACTTGGCTCGGAAATGTGTGCCTCCCTTCCCTACTCTGGCTGTTGTTCGAATATATTTTTCTTCTAAAGTTTCCCTCCCCCTCATGTTTGAGTGCAGCAGTCTGTTCCCTAAAGGGAGTGAAAGAGGAAGGTGCTAAATGAAATATTCTCATAGAGTTATTATTTGCCTGGGGCCAGTTCAAGTTTCTAAAGTAAATCAAAATATGCATTTTAGCTAAGTTTAAAACCTTTCTGCCTGAGCCATGTGGGCAACTGAGGAGAAGCAGTTGTGACCTGCTGTAGAGGTGGGAGCTGTTGCCTCTCCCGGCTGCCCCGGCCCCAGCCCCGTGACACAGCTTTTGTTCTCTGGCAGGGACTCTCCGGTCTGAAGAGGAAATTGAGATCCCTCTTCGGGGTAGACAGACATCATTTAAGGTCTCAGTATTTAAATATTTCTGATTTGTCTGTTCTAATTGCTTTTCACTTTTGTTTGCTTTCTAAAAATCTGGTGTGTGGTTTCCTCTGTGTCCTTGAGTTGGTGGAACAGTAAGAGTTATAGGATGTCCTGGAGGCTGAGCAGCATCATCAACATTCACTGTTTGCTGAGTCGCCAGACATCTGGGCTCTGGGATGGATGGAGGGACATAGTCCCTGACCTCTAGGAACTTTGTCGTAAGGAGACATGGCAAACGAACTTGCAATCTCAGCAGCAGCTCTCCCGGCACCCCCTCCTGCCCTCCCCTCCCCGCCCTGTCCCGTATTTCTATGCAGAGTGCATGCAGAGGTTTCCAAGTGTGAGTGGGTTGCTGCAGCTTGACTCAAGAACACTTTCCCAGCAGGGCGTGCTCCTGGGGGAGTTTTAGATGAAGGCAACTGAGGAATTCTGGCTTGTCCAGACCGCCGCTGTATGACCTTCAGTGAGCCAGGCACCTTTCAGGGCCTCATGGGACTCCTGCTGAATGGTGAGCCAGTGGTCCCCTGGGTCGATAGTCTCTTCCCAGTAAGACTGAAGGTTCTGAGTCGAGCAGCAGGTGCTGGGCCAGCCTGTCCAGGGAGTAAGGACGGCCACCCTGGGGCTGGAGCCACCCTTGTCCTGGGAGGAGTGCCCTCAGCCACTCCAGAAGTAGCGTGGGCACGTGCCCCGTCACTGGCAGGCCAGTCAGCCCTCCTGTCCAGCCCTTCTGCTCCTGCCCCCCTGGGAGCCAGTGTGGCCCTGAGACCGGGCGCAGTTCCAGCCCCTCCCACCTCGCTGTCCTTCCTGGCTGCCCATCACAGTGCCCACAAAACCCAGAGGCCTCCCAGCCCTGTTGCCGCAGTGGTCTGCCTTCCAGCTCCCTTGCCAGCCTCGTGGCCTCATGTCTTGTCAATTTTTCCTTGCCTCCTGGAGCCAGGCTGGCCATTTTTTCTCCCTCAGACGTGCCAAGTAACTTGCTGTCCCTTCTACCTGGACCCCCAGACAGTGCCCACCTCGTGCCCTCAGAACCCCTTCTTTGCTCATCACCCTTTATGAAGAAGACATTCCATCCCTTTCTGCCTGCCTCATTTTCTTCCAGGTGCTTAATGCTATCCGCCATCATCCCACGTCCAGTCCCCTCCAGGGTGCCAAGGCACACGCAGAGGGGCCGTTACTCCCCCTCACTCCCTTCACACCTCGTGTCCAGCAGTGCCCACGGCAAGCAGGCTGACAGGCCAGGGTTCTTGCCTTGTTTCTCCACCGTGCCCTCTGCTCTCCGTTTATCTCCTGGCTCTGGAAATGCCGCCCGCTGCTCGCTGCAAATGCGAAGCCAGAATATTCAAGAAGTATATTTAAAGTAAAAGTTGAGCATGCTTTCCCCAAGGAAAGGTTTTCATGTCAGTGAACTGGCAATGCGGTCACCTCCTGATGGTCTCCGATCAACTGGAGGCTCTTAGGAAAGCGGCTCTGTCACCTTCTCCAGGGTTTGGTGCAGTCCAGGTTCATAGTTGTAAATTACAGTCCTTGTTCCTTTCCTTGGGGCAGAGAGTTAAGGAAATGGACATGAAAATTTTAAAAAATATGCTTGATTCAACTTTGATAAAATACTCTTCATGAGACTCTGGGGGTATGGTATTGTGAGCTCAACTGCAGCGCTAGGTAGGAGTCTTCGTGGAAATGCTCCTGGCTTCGCCTGCCCTGCAGCTGCTCATTTGGACAGTCTGTGCCAGGGCTCCTGAATGTGCAGTCCTCCACCAGGAGTTGTTATTGACAAGTAAGTGTGCAATATTAATTTAGCCAGATTCTGGCATCTTCAGAATCATACATGAGTATTGAGAAGTCATGGCTGAAACTGCTGGATCAATTTAAATTTAATTAAAAAGCATCGAATCAAAGAATAACATGGCAAAGTACAATAATAACCACAAGCATCTGCATCACTTTATATCATAATCCTTTAAAAAATTTTTTTCCAATGGAGACAGGTAGGATTAAGCAGGCTGACTTGCTACATTCTCTTCTACTCCTCAAGAAAACGAGGATTTCCTGGCCTCCAAAAGAAAACTCAATTTATTTGTCTGCTTTGATCATCTGAAGTATTAGATGTGGACTGGAGAATCCTTGGGACTTTTAATAATTTAGATGAAAGGACACACAAAGTCACCTAATACTACTTAATAATACCGAATGCCTAATATTTGGATACAGTATTTCTGAATTACTTCAGAATACTTGTGAATTTCTAAGCAAATTATAGCCATTTCATTTTCAGGAACTCCCTCAAATGACAAGTGCTTCTGGCTTCACGAGAGAGGTTGGAAGCAGGCACAATCTGGAAATTCATAGCTAGAAAAGGCCCATCTCCAGCAGGGGAACAGTTCTCAGGTTGGGGTGGGGGGCCTGTACCCTGCAGTGGACTCTACAGCAGACCCTTGGGCTGGCAGACACAGCGAGCGGTGGAGCTGTGCCTCACGGAGGTTTGGCTGTGTGGAATGCGGCATAGCTCATGGGGTGTGGAGGGCTCTGGTCTCCTGCGGGGCCTCTGCCTGCCTGTGAGTTTGCAATGTGGGACTAACTGGAGCAGGTGGGGTGGCCCACAGGAGGTGGCCTAGGTATGTTCAGCTCTGCCCTGGACTGGTTCCGTGACCTTGAGGATGAGCCAGATACAATTAATCTGGGTGCACAAAAAGACTTAGGGAAAAGACTCCTGAATGAACTTCCTGGGTCTCTTGGTTTTTAGGCTCAGCTCTGAGCAAGGATGGTGGTGACTTTTGGCTTCGACCCCTCTGCGTGTACTTCGGCTGGTTGTCCCAAGGGTGGCCCAGCCTGTATGAAACTCTGGAGCAGCTAACCTGGTCCAGGTCACCAATCCTGAAAATCATTCGGCCTTTCTCGCAGTGTGCCGTCGTGGAATTTGCAGCAATCCTTGTTTGCTTTTGGCTTTATCTAGATATTGACTAGGTGCTTGGGTCCGGGCCAAGCTCCTTGCTATCCTCTTGGAGTTGACATGCTAAGGCACTGGTACCCGTTAAAGGGCCCAGGTGGCTGCCCGGCAATGCAAGGGGCACTTTGTTCAATGTCCTCCTGCTGGGTCACAATTAAGGTTCACTATTCAAATGATCCTAGAGCCTTCACGGGCTTGACCTAGGTCACCTGCTGGGTTGAAAGGAAAAGCTGTAGTCTGAAAACACCAGTATGGCAACTGTTTTTTTCTTCTTTTTATTCCAGTTTTCTTCCAGCTTTTGAATAGGCACAGAATCACCTGGGTGGCCCCGAACTTCTTTTTAGCCAGGCTGGAATGTAACTTTGCAGGGTTCATTCCCTCTACAGAAATATTTCTGCTACATTGGAGGCTCAGCCCATTTTTTGAGGGGGAGCGGGGTGGGGAGGGAAATGTGGTCTTGTTTCTTGCAAGGAAAATGCTAATGTAACTTGACTTGGGCCTGAGTTGTTTGAAAGCGGGTCTCTGCATACCTTGAGTCCCTCCAACATGTCACTATCTGGGAAGGTCATTGTGTCCTTGCAGTCCATTTTGTGCCTTTTCTGTTTATAGAGCGCAGCAAACAGGGTCGGGAACCCGTGCTGAATATTTAATGAGGAAATATTTCAATGGCGGAGGTGTGCTCTCCTGTCACCTGGTGGGGCTGTATGTGGGAAACCAAGGTTGCTGGATCCGTGGAACTTTGGGCCCAGGCCCTGGGCTGCCAGAACCCTGTGGCTGGACTTCTGCAGCTCGGAACCTTCTGCTGGGAGTGCTTTGTTCATAATTGCTCAACAGTGAGGAAATGGAAGTGGCGGGCAAGACGTGGACTTGCCAGAGAGCTGTGTGTCCCCATTGCTCGCATCCAGGATGTCATCCTAAATTGCAGTACATCTGCTAATGAGGAGACAAGGTGTTACCTTCCGTTTGGAGCAGCTGCATTAATTACATCCTCTCAGACATCCCCTGCGCCTACCAATCCTGGCCAGCTTCCTTTGTTTTAAATTAATAGGCCAAATTGGAGGGAAAGAGGGGAGGGTGTCCCTGGAGACTAGGGTGCCCTCTGCTCCTTGAACGTGATGAGGACGTTAGCTCAGGACCGGGAGCTGGTGGCAAACAGCAGGCTGGCTCTGTGAGGTGGTCCTTGGAGGGATTTGGGGCCCAGGAGGCCACTTGCGTGAAGGAGCCCACTGGGGCTGAGAGGACAGTACCTGTTATCAGTTCCTTTGACCTCCCTGTGACCTTGTGGGGGAGGAGGAGAAAGGGCTGAGCCATCTTCCTGCCTGTGAGTCATTATAGTCAACATGGAGAATGAGATACTAGCCACAAAGCCAGACACCAGAAAACAAAGCCCCTGTGCAGTGTCTTCATGTGTTTGAGCCATCTCTGTAAATGATCTGTAAGACAGGTAGACCATCACAGGCACGAGAAGCCCCCTGTCCGAGGCCAGATCCACCCCTTCCTTTACCAAGTCCCCCAGAAACCCCACTGGTAAGGTGCTGGCTGAGCTCCCCATCTGAAAAATGGGAAGGCCAAGAACCACCTCTCTGGTCTCTTGTGGAACCTAAATTAACAACTTTGAGCAATTCCCTCCTGTGTTTCCTTGCTTGCTGTCTGCGGGCTCTGTCCCGCGGGCCCTGCATCAAGCACATTCCTGGCACACACTGAGGGCCCGGGAGATATTTGATGAGCAGCTGAATGTGACAGGGATCTGCACAATGCTAACCGTTAAGATCAACTCCCTTTGTCTTCCTGAATCCCTGCTCTCTTTCCCTTCTTTCTCTTTTCTTTCCCTCCCCTTCCCTCTCCTTTTCCTTCTTTTCAGGCTATAACTGAAGGGTGGAGGTTGTAGGATCCCTGGATTGGTGGGTGGTTCTACTGTGACGGACCTGGAGGGCTGAGCAGCGTGAGCCTGGCTTAAGGCGCATAAGAGAGACTTGCTTTACTTTTGCAGCTCAATTGCCTGGCTTTCAGTCCCTGGATTAGTGGGTTTCATAGGAGCCTCCCCAGGAAGTCTTGCACAATGGAGTTCATTGGCTTGAGTAGCTGTAACCCTGAAGGTCAAGTTCTTTCCAACTGGCTGCTTCAGGATGCTTAGCAGGCCAGTGGGGTAAGCAGCAGTAGCATCCCCTTTTGTTTCTGAATGAGAAATTATTCCCAAGAAGTCAGCAAGTGTGAAAATGTGTGTTGTCTTGCTAATGGGACACTAATGAAATATTAAAGTGGCTTTCTTCCTGTCAGTCTCCTGGGGACCACTCTATCCTCTGGATTTTAGTCTGTCTTTACATAAAGAGCCCCGGGGAATTAACATTTCGTGGTACTTTTCAAAATAACCTTGGTCTTTCTCATGCCATAGTAGAGAAGTTCGTTTCCGTGAGATAAGTGTCTGGCTTGGGGAGGGGCTCTGTCCCCCTGCGGGGGAGGATTATTTTGGTCGGCCCTCCCAGCAGCCTGTCCTCTGGGTGGATGCCTGCTCCCAGCTCCCTCATCCCCCACCTCTGCCTCCCTCTCAGCCGAAGTCTACCCCAGTTCACAGGGGAGACGCTGTCATACTGCCCCACACGGAGCTCGGGCTGGGAGCCAGGCGTGCTGCCAGCCCCCACGCCCATCACTGAGTCCTCCCACTACCCAGTTGGCAGCTTGGAGTTGTTTCTGTTTCCACCGTGTGTGGAGGGGAAGCTTCGGCACCAGGAGGTTGTGTGGCCAGTGACAGAGGCAGGATTTGAACCCAGCCCAGGCCCTGTGAACTCCAGCACCCAGCACGGAGTTACTGCCTTACCAACACCTCCCTGGTTTTGGCTACAACTTGGTGTCCCCAGGCTGCCATCAGCATGCCGTGACCTTGAGTGGTTTACATGATCTATGCTCAGGTTCCTCCACTCCGTAAAGTCCCTAAGTGCTTTCCTTCCTCTTCATGTGTGTAAACACTTCTGGGGACAAAAGGATGTGGAGGAAGGGGTTGTACTTTAGAGGCCAGTTTCTCCTTTAGGTCCATGCCCTGTCTTTGCTCTCGCAGCCACTGCTTGGCCCTAAGTCCCCTCGGCCTGGAGGGTGAATTGGCCTCCCCACCCTCCACTTGCTCTGACCCAGTGTGTGCAGTGCCACATGGCCAGACTGTTTCCATCAGGATGGTCAGAGCTCTGCTGAGGAGCCTGCAGAAACGTCCCAGATCTGCCTGCCTTTGGGGTTCCCTGGCCCTCCAGCCTTGGGGTGCCCTCCCCAGCAGAGCCATCATGGTAACAGAGGCATTCTTCCCCTAGTGGTCAGCACCCTGCTTGTCCCCCTGCTTGGGGTACCTTGCCTCCCTTTCCTCCTGCCCCGCAGCTTCCTCCTGCACAAACTCAGATTGACTTCTTCCCAGAAGTTTCTTCCTGCCCTGGGTGCTGATCTCTTCTTTTCCTGAGTATTTTCAAGGAGCTTTATAGATAAGCATTTCTATTTGATTCAGCACAAACTGTGCCATGCCAGACCCTGTGCTCAGTTCCGGAGATGGTGCTGAGGAAAGTCCTCAGGAGAGAGATTGTGGGAGGAGAGGACCACTAGATGCATCACAAAAGAGGCAGTGTAGATGTGGGTTCTTAAGGCAGAGTAGAATGTTTGAAAGGTAGAGATGGGGGGCCTTGCTGGTGGAAGGGACTGCATGAATACAGGCGTAGGAGCAGGTAATGATGAATTTGGAGGCAAATGAGTAGTAGTTTTTGTCTGGAGCACAGGATTTCCATCAGTATCCTGAGAAAGGAGTAAAGAGGCTGCAAGGCCAGCTTCTTCACTCACATAATCTTGTACTGCTTTTGGGACACTGGGCACAAACACACCTACTTATTTCTAAGATGATCCATTTGAGCATCTGCCTCCCTCACATTAATGTAGGTTACAAAAAGGCAGGGCACGTCTCTTTTTTTTTTTTTTTTGAGATGGAGTTTTGCTCTTTTGCCCAGGCTGGAGTGCAATGGCGTGATCTCGGCTCACTACAACCTCTACCTCCCGGGTACAAGTGATTCTCCTGCCTCAACCTCTCGAGTAGCTGGGATTACAGATGCCTGCCACCAAGCCCGGCTAGTTTTGTATTTTTAGTCGAGATGGGGTTTCACCATGTTGGCCAGGCTGGTCTTGAACTCCTGACCTCAGGTGATCTGCTGCCTCAGGCTTCCAAAGTGCTGGGATTACAGGCATGAGCCACCATGCCTGGGCATCTCTGACTTTGTCCCTGTTCTACCTCTGTGCACCTGATATATTTAACAGATGCCATATAAGGCTTTCAAATAAACGAGTATATACTTTGAGATGAGGCAGATTGTCTCACAGGCACACGCACACATGGCTATAGGCTGCCCTAGCTAGTGGCCATGTAATGGCCATTTTTTGTGGCCTCTGACTAGTGGGTAGGCTGTGTGGGGTGCTGTTTACCCACTGGTGGAACCTATTCCCAGGCAGGCCCCTAGGAAGGGGTGGCACATGTACATGGTTGGGACACAGACCTTTTCCCTCTTTAAGCCCAGGCCTGGCTTGAACGAGCCAGGGGCTTTTAGTTTAGCTGGGGTGAAGTGCTCATGTGGCCAGGGAGATGCTAGGAGCCTGCAGACTCTTGGATGTTGCTCTGCATTTTTTTCTCCTCTCCCCAGAAACACGTTTTTGTCTCCATCTCACCAACTTTTTAATCTTAATTTATGAGCCTGCTGTAGCACCAATGAAGACATACTGTACTGCCTGAAAGAAACACAGCTGAATTCTAATTCTGTGCAATTCAAAGGCATGCCTTTGGCCGGAGCTGCTTCAAAAATAAGCAAAGCAGGAGACTCAGCCCTGCTCTGGCTCCGTGGGCTTGTCAGGAAGCTTTGCCCTGGCTGTCTCTTACTGGCCTCAGGCTTAATTAAGCCTTCTGATTTATTTTTCAATTCATTATTTTTTGAAAAAAGAAAAGCTGCTTTAATGGAAGCTTTTTAAATCCAGGCACTTTGGATTCCTCTACTTTGTCAGGCAAAAGTGGATTCATCTAAGTAGTTTTATTAAAAAAGAAAAGCACATATTTATGAAGGTTTCAGAGATTAGATTTTTTACTTCTTTCACTCCAGGAACCTAAAAGCCAGACTTGGAAAATAATTTTTGTGGTCGGATATGTGCATTCACTCAGCCAAGAAATCTAGTAATTTCATAAGTACCCTGGATTTCTGCATTTTATAATTTCCCTGTCCTGTCTTCTTGGTGACTTGGGTTTTAATTCTTTTCCTGCCCAGCTTCCTGATGTGGGGGCATTGGTGCAGGCTGTGGTTTGAGAAATTTCACAGGAAGAGGAGAAGCCAGGCAGGAATGGTTTTAGTAGAGCCAAGGTGTTCAAGAAGGTAGGAGCAGTACAGCCTGAAGCTAGAGAGAGTGGACAGCATGGTATAGAAGGAGAGGACTGTGGGAGGGAGAGCTGTGCAGTGGAGGGCTCATCACAGGGCCTGCCGGAGAGGGAGGAGAATCATGGCAGAAGCAGCGGCCAGCTTCTGGTTTCCAGCCCTGTCAGCCATGGCCACTGGCGTGGTGAGGAAGATGGAGTCAGTAGCATTCATCGTCTCTAAGCAAGCAGTGATCCTATATGCTGGTGAAGCCTGTCTCTCTTACGGGGGCCTGCAGACAGGGGTGGCCCTGATGACTTCTCCAAGACCCTCCATCTTACAACCGAGTCTCTGACCCCACCATCGGTCATTCTTAGACTTCAGCACGGGGGACTGATCCCCTGGGGTCAGTGCGTTAAAAGCCCTTGAATGTGCCCTAGCTGCTTTCTGGTGGGTCCCTGGCACTTGGAGTGGGTGGTAGAGCCCCGAGTGTCCTGGGCATGCCCATGAGTGCTGTTCCTGGTCTCCTGTTCCCAGGTGCAGACATCGCACAGGTGACCAGGCTGCCAGAGAAGGGGACGAGAAGGGAGCCAGGGACATGTGATGTCTTTGTATTCTTCCTCTTTGCTTTCTCCTGCCATTGGGTGGGAATCCTCAGGACCACAGAGACCTCCCGGTCTCACCCTGCCTGGCCTGGATTCAGCTCCACCACCTGTCAGCACAGAGCCCAGGGCACTTCCCGGGCATCACAGAGTAGAAAGCTCATTCATTTTCCAAGAAAGGACACTAAGAGGGATGGCCAAATTGAGTTAGTAGTGCCAGGAATCCAGATCCAGGAGCCGCCGGCCGAGTTCCTGTAAGGCCCGCCCTACCTCTGAATGACAGCTGCTTTCTGTGTTTCTGCAGGGAAACCAGGCTGCTCTCCCCCAGCATTTACAGCAGCTTGATTTACAGACCCGCATGTTTGCTGCGCACTCCACATCAATTCTCTCTCCTTTAAACTTTTATCACTTTGCTGTGTGAATAAGGCCACTGATTTTCTAGGTTCCATGTGCTTTTATATCAGGATTTTTCTTTCTTCTCTCCACAAACTTGTTCTCCACAAACTTGTTCTGAACACCTGCTGTGTGTGAGACCCATGGTGGCCTCCCTAGGCGTCCAGAGATGAACTGGTTGTGGTCCTGGGCCTCTAGGAGTTGGCCCTCCAGGGAGGGATGGGGAAGTAGCCTCACATGTGGATAGGTTTTCTACTTTGTTTACCCGCTGAGCAGATAGATACGTCATGGACACTCATTCTGTGCGGATGTCATAGCAGGTGCTGAGCTGGACAGGTGATGAACAAGACCAGTGTGGACCTGAGCTTGCTGTGGGCTTCCACTGTAGGGAGGCGGAGGCCTGTTGAGGTGCATGAGGGGAGAATTACAGGCCATTCTGGAGCTCCTAGAAAAGCCCACATAGTCTGTGTGGGGTGGGTCAGGGAAGACTTCTCTGAGCAAGTGGTGTCTAAGCTGAGACATGAAGGTTGAGTGGGAGTTAGCCAGGTGAAGGGGTCCAGGGAGAGAAAGATTGTTCCAGGCAGAGGGAGTTGCCATGTAAAGACATGGCATCCAGGGAGAGCATGGCATGCTCATGACACTGCAGGAAGCCAGAGAGTTTGCAGTGTGGGGAATGAGGGTGAGGCTGGTACAGGATGAAGGTGCAGTTGTGTGCAAGTGAGCGGGATGCAGGGCCTGGTAAGCCCCGGTGGTTTAAATGAAGTGCCATGGAGGGCCCAGGAGAGGGCCAGCTGATGAGATATCTGACTTGGAGAAGCCCAGGGTGGCAAGATTGGATGACAGTTGGCCCAGAGTGTGGCAATGGAGCTGGAGAGAAGCGACAGATTCAAGAGTCTGGTGAGAAAAGGAATGTGTAGGACTTGGTCATCGACCAGACATTGAGGGTGGGGGGGAAGGGAGGCGTTAAGGACAGCCCTGAGGTCTCTGTCCTGGCACCCACTGCCGTGCCCCAGGAGGAGCAGAGAAGAGGTCAGCTGGAGGCTGCCCCGAGACAGCCAAGTGCGGTTTTGGAGTAGGATTTATGGGCCTGAAATTCAGAGCCGAGGAAAGCCCAGGAAATACAGATTTGGGAGTAGAGAGGAAGACTCACAGGAGGAGGCCGAGTGGGGTGGGGGAGGGGGCCCCGAGAAAGACGCAGCAATGAGGGGAAGGACGGAGGCAAAACCCATCGACGGGGACATCTACATGCCATCTTTGGTGCTTTGAACAAGGGACAGTATTTCAGCAGGTGGAGGTCATGGGTCACAGCGAAGACGTTCCAGGTAGCTGGACCAACATGACCAAGGTGGAGAGGCAAGAGGTGTCCATGCTGTCTGGGACCTAGGCTGGGTGGGGCTGGGTTAGGCCTCGCATCTAGAAGGCCCCAAATGCCCAAGTTCTTGGGCCTTGCTTGCTTGTCTCTAACTTTCCTTCTGTGGCTCCTAATGGTGAAGGCCTCCCATGCTCCTGTTTGGGAAGAATTATGCAATTATTCCTAAATGGAGTGCATGTCAGCAACCCTGGCACTGAAGAGGGAAGACATATTACAGGAGGAGAAACCTTTCACCCAGCCCTAAACCAGCTGCTTCTGGAGAGTACTGAAGAAGAATAATATTTTTTTAATCTAAAAGAACTTTACATTTATGCTTGACTGAAGCACAGATCACATTTGTCCTGGGAGCCAATGAGCAGCCAGAGTTTGGGTAATCTATGCAAAGGCCCCTCAGCTGCCCTGCATCCATCATCCCAAGTGACAGAATTTACATCATTAATCATTGGCAGTAATAGAAAAGTCATTGGAATAGAATGTTGTCACAGGATAAATGTCTCCCAATTGCCTATAAATGTCTCAGCTTTACTGTACTATTTGTGCTTGAGAAATACTGTGGCTTCAAAACGGTATTTATCTGGCATTGGGAAACCATCAACGCCAGCCTGCCTTGCTGACAGCACCTCCCGAGGAGCTCAGAACTTCCCCCGTGGGCCTCAGGCCCAGGGTCGCCGCACATCTCTGCCCATGACAGGAGTTGGGCAGAGGGAGGGGAGGCTGGGCTCCTTGGGACTTCCTGGTGGACGACACCTGGGGAGTTAGAAAACACTCAAGTTCAGTCATGCCCACCGCATTCCCCCAGCCTGTCACCCTGTGGCTGGAGGGTGGCTTGCTGCCATTTGATGCAGAGAAGAAAGGAGGGTCTGAATCAGGCCCAGCCGAACTAGCCGCTCTCATGGCCTCAAATTCAAGGGTGTGGCCGCTCCAAAGGCACCACAGGCCACAGAGAAACGAGAGGCGACCCTGCAAGCTGGAAGCCAAAGAGCTGAACATTGGAAGGCCTCCTTACCGTTTTAGAAATGAAGCCCACAGTGGTTTTTGGCTGGCGTCTTTCTGTTTTGTGACCTGAAAACACTCTGTTTTTGGAAAGTGCAGATCTGCTGACACCTTTTTCCGGAGGTTTGTGTGTTTCTCTCCGTGGTGAGCCGCCTTGCCTCTGATGGGGCCAGATGCTGGCAGGAGGAGGGATGTGGCTTAGGGAGCAAGGCATATTTTGCTCAGTTTTGAAGGAATTCTTTTTGTTTGATCCTTCGCCTCTCTATCCCCTCAGGGGTCCTGTAGCCCTGCTGGGCCCGGCAGGAGGAGTGGGCCCCAGAGGCAAGGCAGGCAAGTCAGAGGTCCCGAGGCAGGAGGATGCTGCCTCCGGTGGATGGGTATGTGGGGCTGCATTAAGGGTGTGCGGCAACCATGACCAGTGAGCTGCTGGAAACTGGAGCCAGGCGTCTGAGCTGACAAGCCAGGGCAAGGTTTCGTAGAGTATATTTTAAGAGGTAGATCCCCTCTTTCTACGGGGAATTTCAGAAATGTCCACTTCTCAGATGTGGAAGTGATCTGACACCAGCTAGCCAGGTGTTCCCAGACCTTGATGATGAAGACCAATCAAAGTTCAGAATGCTGGTGAGTGTGTTAGCCTGTTTTCACACTGCTGATAAAGACATACCCAAGACTGGGCAATTTATGAAAGAAACAGGTTTAATTGGACTCACAGTTCCATGTGCCTGAAGAGGCCTCACAATCATAGTGGAAGGCAAGGAGGAGCAAGTCACCTTAAGTGGATGACGGCAGGCAAAGAGAGCTTGTGCAGGGAAACTCCCCCTTATAATACTGTCGGATCTCAGGAGACTTACTCGCTATTACGAGAACAGCATGGGAAAGACCCGCCCCCCTAATTCAGTCATCTCCCACTGGGTCCCTCCCACAACACTTGGGAATTACGGGAACTACAAGATGAGATTTGGGTGGGGACACAGAGCTAAACCATATCATTCTGCCCGGTGCCTCCCAAATCTCATATCTTCGCATTTCAGAATCAATCATGCCATCCCAACAGTCCCCCAAATCTCAGCTCATTTCATCATTAACCCAGAATCCAAGTCCAAGTCTCATCTGAGACAAGGCAAGTCCCTTCCAGCTATGAGCCTGTAACATTAAAAGCAAGTTAGTTACTTCCTAGATGCCATGGGGGTACAGGTATTGGGTAAACACAGCTCTTCCAAATGGGTGAAATTGGCCAAAGCAAAGGGGTTACAGGGCCCATGCAAGTCTGAAATCCAGCAGGGCAGTGAAATTTTAAAGTTCCAAAATGGTCTTCTTTGACCGCATGTCTTGTGTCTGGGTCATGATGGTGCAAGAGGAGGGTTGCCATGGTCTTGGGCAGCTCTGCCTCTTTGCTTTGTAGGGTACAGCCTCCCTCCTGGATGCTTTCACAGGCTGGTGTTGAGTGTCTGTGGCTTTTCCAGGTGCACTGTGCAAACTGTCAGTGGATCTACCATTTTGGGGTGTGGAGGACGGTGGCCCTCTTCTCACAGCTCTAGTAGGCAGTGCCCCAGTAGGGACTCTGTGTGGGGGCTGTAACCCCACATTTTCCTTCCGCACTGCCCTAGCAGAGGTTCTCTGTGAGGACCCCACCCCTGCAGCAAACTTTTGCCTGGGCATCCAGGCATTTTCATACATCTTCTGAAATCTAGGCAGAGGTTCCCATACCTCAATTCTTGACTTCCATGCACCTGCAGGCTCAACACCATGTGGAAGCTGCCAAGGCTTAGGACTTCCACCCTCTGAAGCAACAGCCTGAGCTATACCTTGGTCCCTTTTAGTTATGGCTGCAGCAGCTGGGACACAGGGCACCAAGTCCCTAGGCTGCACACTGCGCGGGAACCCTGGGCCCAGCCCACAAAACCATTTTTTCCTTTCAGGCCTCTGGGCCTGTGATGGGAGAGGCTAGCATGAAGACCACTGACAAGCCCTAGAGACATTTTCCTCATTGTCTTGGGGATTAACATTCAGCTCTTCGTTACTTATGCAAATTTCTGCAGCAGGCTTGAATTTCTCCTCAGAAAATGGGATTTTTTTTCAATTGTGTTGTCAGGCTGCAAATTTTCCAAACTTTAATGCTCTGTTTCCCTTTTGAAACTGAATGCCTTTAACAGCACCCAAGTCACATCTTGAATGCTTTACTGCTTAGAAATTTCTTCTGCCAGATAACCTAAATCATCTCTCTCAAGCTCAAAGTTCCACAGATCTGTAGGGCAGGGGCAAAATGCTGCCAGTCTCTTTGCTAAAACTAAACAAGAGCCACCTTTATTCCAGTTCCCAACAAGTTCCTCATCTCCATCTGAGACCACCTCAGCCTGGACTTTATTGTTCATATCCTGTCAGCATTTTTGTCACAGCCATTCAGCAAATCTCTAGGAAGTTCCAAACTTTCCCACGTTTTCCTGTCTTCTTCTGAGTTCTCCAAACTGTTCCAACCTCTGCCTGTTACCCAGTTCCAAAGTCACTTCCACATTTTCGGGTATCTTTTCAGCAATGCCCCACTCTACTGGTACCACTTTACTGTATTAGTCTGTTTTCACACTGCTGATAAAGACATACCTGAGACTGGGCAATTTACAAAAGAAAGAGGTTTAATTGGACTCACAGTTCCACGTGGCTGGGGAGGCCTCACAATCATGGCAGAAAGCGAGGAGGAGCAAGTCACATCTTGCATGGATGGCGGCGGGCAAAGAGAGCTTATGCAGGAAACTCCCTCTTATAATCCCGTCAGATCTCATGAGACTTGTTCACTATTAAGAGAATACCATGGGAAAGACCCGCCCCCTCTAATTCAGTCATCTCCCACTGGGTCCCTCCCACAACACATGGGAATTATGGGAGCTACAATTACCTCTCACTGGGTCCCTCCCACAACACATGGGAATTATGGGAGCTGCAATATGAGATTTGGGTGGGGACGCAGAGCCAAACCTTATCAATGGGGCTGACCCAGGATGGCCAACTTCTGATTTGACCAAATGAGACCCATTAAAAGCCAGTTGTCAGCTACTGTATCATCATTTCATAAAATGAAATAAAGGAAAGAATATTTTGACACCAACAATAGAAGAAGGCCATTATTTCAAGGTACAGAATATTTATTTCTTCAGTTGAATATAATTGGTTTTATGAAGGATTTGCTCCACTATACCTGTTTTTTTACCCCCCCCCCTTTTTTCCTTATTTCTTTTGTTTTGCCAAAAACTCACAAAAATCTGTTCTGGGTCCCCAGGCCTCTTGTTTCAGATAAGCAAATGGAGGTGCAGAGGGAATGGACCTGGCTAGGGTCCCACAGCTAGTGAGATTTGTGGATTGTTCCAGTTATTTCTGGCTTCATAACAAATCTCTCCTGACTCAGCAGTGTGAAACAACAGTCATCTATTATTATCCCCTCTCTTGGTTCTGAGGCTGGCCCAGGCAGCTCTCACTTGGGGTCTCAATGCTGTTGCAGTCAGATAGTGGCTGGGCTGTCATCTTAAAGGCTTCTCTGAGTGGGTCTGGGAAGATGCAAGCATCTGGGGACAGAGCAGCAGGGGCTCCTCCGGCATCCCTTTCTCCATGTGGTTTCCAGCATGATGGCTGCAGGACAGCCAGATTTCTCCCCTGGGGCCCCAAATGCATGTCCTGAGAAAAGCAGGTGGAAGCTGTGTTGCCTTTCATGAACTGGCCTTGAAAGTCACACGGCATCCCTCCTGCTGAGTTCTGTTAGTTACAAGTGAGCCATTAAGACCAGCCTGTATTCAATGGGAGGAGAATTGGCCTCCACTTCTTGGTGGGCGGAGTGCCAGAGGATTTGCAGACATGTTTTAAAACCACCGAGTGGATCCAATAGGCTAAGTCCAAAGCGCCCCAGGGAGGGCCAGGTTTTAATTTGGAGCGCTGAGATCTTGGAACACACCCCCTTCCGTAAGTATTCCAGGAATGAGTCTGCTGGAGGATCACTTCAGTGATGGGTGGCAAGCTCTGCTTCCTGGTCCCTGCTTGCACTTGTATGAAGTGATAAATTTCACAAATAAGGTAGATTCCATCAAATAAGTATCAATTAAGCTATTTTATGATCATAGTTGAGATGATGAATTAAAGTTGATTTAGAGAAATAATCAGTAAAAGAACAGAGACTTCAGGAGGACAGCATAAACTCTCTGAATTGCAGGCACTCACTGTTCATTAGAAAGCAGCCTCCCGCATTTGTGCACTGGTTGAGCGCTTGCTGTGTGCATAGCACTGGCTGGTGCGGTCCAACCAGTGATGGCTGCAGTAGTGTGTGGAAGTGAGAGGGGTCCCCGTCTGTACTCCTGAGTATCTGTGATCCAGTTTAGGTCATCCTTGTGCCACCCCATTAGGACCTGAGTGTGGGAAGGGGTGAGCACTGATCCTTTTTCAATCCCCATTCCTGCGTGTGGGCTACCTGCTCTCAGCTCCAGGGAACAGAGATGCTCTCGAAGTTCCTGTTTACAAGGGTTTATTGGAAGAGTTCTCTGAAAGATGAGGAAGAGAACTAGACCATCCCAAAGCCGCAAGGCCCAGCCCCTGGCTCAGTGCTGGCAGCCCTCCTTGTTGCTGACAGGGAGCCTGGCTTATTCAAGGTCCACAGGTATGAATGGAGGGGGGCGGGGCTGGGGACGGTGGGGCTGGGGGCGTCTGGTATGCAGGAAGAGGGCAGCCACACTGGTGGTTTCCTGTGGCGGTGAGCTGGGGGCGTTTGGGTCAGCCTGGGAAGCAGGAGTCCATGTGAGTGACTGATGTCCTAGATCCTCTCCTTCTTCCATGGATAGAGAGTAAGCACCTGTCCTGTGTCAGGCACACCTCTAGGGACAGGGCAGTGAACAGACAGACACCTTTACCTTCCCATGTGACTGCCAAATCACAAGAAGGTGATTTCTTCTCTCTGTGAATCCCCCAGACCTGCCAATTTGGTGGATAATTGTTTTCTATCACAGCTCTTGGCAAAAGGAAGAGGAAAAACAATTCCCCAAGGTATAGAATTCACCAGAGAGAACCCCCATTACTTGCCCAGGACTATTAAGCTGGTCTGTAGCTTCCCAAATGAAGGGGCTACCTGGGTATGTCCACAACAAGAAAATGGAGGCTTACCCAGAGTCAGTAAGAGACTGTTAGGAATGCAGGCTGAGCCTGGCTGGCCACGTGGCACGACTTCGTTCATGTCGTGAATATTTATTGAACGCTTGCCACATGCCAGTTTGTGTTCCCGGGACTGGGTGTGAACAGTGCACAAGAGGAAGCCTCCCTGGTCTCTTGGCGCTTACCTTCTAGCTGGGGAGACTGGAAACATAAAGATGGTGCAAAGACTGAGTGGAGAAAAACCAAGCTGCCAGGAGGGGCTCAGGCTGGGGAGGGGGTCAGGCTGGCTGGGAGGGCATCAGGCCAGCTGGGAGGGGCTTGCTGAGCCGACCTTGAGCAGCCTCCTGCAGGGGCCTGGAGTCAGTGGTACTCACCCAACCCCTGAGCTGGGGCTGAGGGCTCCACGACTTTCATCCTTTGGGGCACGGGGAGGTGACCAGGGGCGGCCCTCCCTGGCCTGGCTTCTCCCTCTTTCACCCACTGAGTGTCGACTCTGCCTTTCTGATCTGGGTCCCTGTGAGGAGGAAATATATATTTAGACTCTTCTGTACTTTCCGTGGTAACAGCCGCTTTATTCCTGGTGAAGAATGAGGAAAATGGGTCAGCTGTATTTACTAAGAAGCATGTTCCAGCTTCTTTTCCGAGGCTATTTATAAACTTTAAAAAATGCGAGCTAAGTTTTTGCATCTTATTGGAAGCCGGAGTGCCTATGAATACCCTTTCTATTACTATACCGGGGAATCTAGCACTTCGGAATTGAAATGCGTTGACTAGGGCAGATAGGAATCTTGCAAATAGTGATTTTGATGAACTCTGGCAGCCCACATTTGCCTCTTGGTCTGATTTCTCTGGAGTGTTTTCGTGTGACATTGGTATAGCTTTCTTGGATATGGTGGGGGGGACTGTGTTGTGGCTACAAACAGCTGACTGGCTCTGCTGGCTCTTCACGGCTGATGTGCTGACAACTTTTTCTGGCCTTGGAGCCTTGAGGAGGGGCTGCTGCCAATGACGGGGCCCTGCTCTTGGCCAGCCTTGCACACCGGGCAGTGGGGCAGGAAGCCCAAGGGCAGGAGGGCTTCCTGAACCTGGGGACTCAGAAAAACCATTTCTGAACCTGCTCCTTCCCTTCCTTGTCTCTAGGGGGAATGGGGCATGAGGCCTCTAGAAGCTTTGCCTTGGCCCATGCCTCCTTCCCACATTTCCTGATGGGCCAAGAGCCACCAGCATCCCTCCTGTCTCTCATGCCTCCCCGGGCATCATGGGGTCACACGTGTCCTCACATTGTGCCCCACATGCAAAAAAAGGGTCACTTCTCTCTTTCTCTCTAAGTGGCCTGACCTCACTTTCGAGGGGGAAAGGCTTGGGGTCCTAGATTTTAGGCACACTCTGGTGAGTTTAATCGAATGGCTCAGATTGTCTCTTGAGGTAACGCTATGTTGAGGCTATGCTCCATCTTTCCAAATGCCTCCTTTCCTGCTCCCCTCTGTGCCTTGGCGTATGGGGAGGAGTGTGTCCCTGCAGCCTGGAGGTAGCTGAGGGAGGGGTCTCTGCCCTCCAGCCACTCCTTGGTACCCTCTTTGGTTCCTTCTGCAGAGAGGCTGGACTATTGAGCCCCAGGAGCAACTAGCCCCATGTAGACTTTGCTGGGGGAATCCTGGCACCCATAAGTGGAGCCCGGTCCCATTGTTTATCTTCTTGGCTTTTCAATACCCCTTCCCAAGAGGTATCTCCATACTGGAGCCTGCAGGCTGTAGGGCCCTAAGCTGCCCGCTGGCTGATCCATCACCAGGAGGCAGGGTAGTAGGGCAAGAGGATAGGCATGGGCCCTCCTCCCATCTCCAGCTGTAACCCTGAGGACCTGACTTCCTCTCCTTATGCCTCCACCTCCTGTGGGTATCATGTCCATCATCTCAATCACGGCCACCACCACTGTCACTTACTGAGCACTTAACTGTCCCAGGCACCGTTCCACCCCATGTCCTGTATAAGCTGATTAAATCCACAAGGCAAAGAGGGCTATTAGGAGAATGAAATAAGTGACTCAAAGCCAGTTGCTCAGGACAGTGCTTGGTGGTTGTTGCTAATGGTCACTCTCATCGTGCCTGTCTATCTGCCCCACGCTGGGAGGGGACGGGCCAAGTTCTTCCCAGAGCAGAAGTTCCCAAACTTTCTTGCATCTTGCACTACAAGTGCTTCAGTGACCTACCTTCCTTTCTTTCCTTTATTCTTTTCTTTTTTCTTTTCCTCC
>NW_012114822.1:2163772-2169791 GCF_000951035.1 Colobus angolensis palliatus | reverse complement strand
TTTCTTTCTTTCTTTCTTTCTTTCTTTCTTTCTTTCTTTCTTTCTTTCTTCTCTCTCTCTCGTTCTTGCTTTCTTGCTTTTTCTTTCTTTCTCTCTCTTTCTCTCTCTGTCTCTCTCTCCCTTTCCTTTCCTCTCTTTTGTTCTTTCTTTCTCTCCCCTCCGCTCCCCTCCTCTTCCCCTCCCTCCCTCCCTCCCTTCCTTCCTTCTTTCCTTCCTTCCTTCCCTCTTTTCTTTCTTTTCTTTATTTTTTGGAAACAAGGTCTGGCTCTATCACCCAGGCTGGAGTGCATTGGCTCAATTGCAGCTCACTGCAGCCTTGATCTCTTGGGTTCAAGTGATCCTCCCACCTCAACCTCCCAAGTAGCTGGGACTACACACACCTGCCACCATGCCCAGCTAACTCTTCAAATTTTTGTAGAGATGGGGTCTTGCTTGGTTGCCCAGGCTGGTCTCAAGACTCCTGGGCTCAAGCAATCCTCCTGCTTTGGTCTCCCAAAGTGCTAGGATTACAGTAATTAGCCACTGCACCTGGCCTCAGTGATTTTTTTTTTTAATTTTAATTTTTAGAGAGTGTGGTGGCACAATCATAGCTTACTGTAGCCTCAAACTCCAGGGCTTAGGTGATCTTCCTGCCTCAGACTCCCAGGTAGCTAGGACCACAGGCATTCTCTACCATGCCCAGCTAATATTCATTCATTCATTCATTCATTCATTCATTCGTTTTGTAGAGATGGGATTTTGCCATGTTGCCCAGACTGGTCTTGAACTGGCCTCAAGCGATCGACCACGTCAGCCTCCCCACACACTGAGACTACAGGTGTGAGCCTCTGCACCCATCCGTCTCAGTGATTCTTTTTCCTGGTGTCCCTAGGCCAAAATAAATATCTAATAGTTCCGTTTATTAAGCAGTTAGATATAAACACCTTAATAAACATTTGTGTCCTAACAACTTAATAGCTGTTTGAAAATATAATGCACATAATTTTAAAAATTCCATTCTTAAAAAACCAAATTACTAATGGGATATGTGTGCCTATCAGGCACTGGACAACTTGTAAAATCCTGGGATCAGATTAGACACCAGTGCCCTAATTTCCTGTTTCATATTGATTTTTGTGAGGTACTCACTTTTTATTTCAGCAGCCACTGAAACCCCAGCTTTACCACGGCCTGACATCCTCAGAAGGCGTGCAGGACAGTCTAATGGTGAAACTGTAAACTGCCTCAAGCTAGTGGTACCAGTGGTGTCCGGCAGATGTGAAGTATTGCTTGTTTCCCACAAAAATGTACACATTTCTGCAGGTCTCCTGTGAGTTAGCAGAGGGTCCCCAGGCAGCCTTGGTGCACCGTTTGGGAACCGTGTTTCTAGTGACTTGTGGCCTTCCCCTAGCTACCCAGGAAACAGGCCAATAGGCCTGAGGCTCTCAGACTCCTACCTACCCATCTGGCAGGTGCAGGAGAGACAACAAGGATCCAGGTGTCCTGCTTTCTTCCTGCCTCCCCCCTCCCACGATTTCTCAGGACAGGAGGGGCCAGGCTCCACTCTCTCTCCTCCTGTGCATCCTGTTCTCCTCCTGCCTGGGGCGTCAGCTTTGGGACCCAGCCGCCAGCACTGGAAGGGGCATTTTCTTTGTGGCCGAGGGAAGAACTTGGTGATCTGAATACATAGGATGTGGATTCAGAAAACCCTCCCTCTCAACAGAGCGCTTTCAAGTCTGTGGCCACGCTGCTGATGCTAACAGAAATCAGTCTTGCCGTTCAGAGCAGAGAATTCCCTTTGTTGTTTCGGTGCGTACGTGCCCTCTGCCTGAAGTACTGAAATCATGGCTTCAAAGACCCGGAGCTCCGCAAACCACTAGACTTATAAGACAGGGAGTCTGAAGAGATCAGAGAGAGAATCGGGTGTTCAGTGCCTTTGTGTTCAGCAGGTGCCTACGTCTTAGGGACAGGTCGATTGTAAACTCAGGTGTCTTAGAACAGGTACTTCTGCTGTTCTAGCTACCACACAGCCCCTCCCCTTTACCTTTATTCCCATCTGCCCTCCCCACCCTAACTCTCTCCTGGGGAAGATGCCTCCAGCTGCCTGTTCCCAGAGAGCCCCTTACCTGCAGTTTCAGAGCCTGCTGCCTCACTCCTCCTCCCTCACTGACTTCTGTCAATTCCAAGATCTCCCAGTTCATTCTCACCCCAGGACCTTTGCACTTGCCATTCCCCCTACCTGGGGTCCCATTATCAGGCCCTTCATTGGCTTGCCCCAGCTCATTTACCAGGTCTCACTTTATATGTCACTCCTGAAACAGCCCAGCCAAGAACACCCTGCCTAAGGAAGGACCCCAGCTCCTCTGTTTGCTCCTCGTGGCCCTTTGAATGCAAGCTTCATCGTGCAGGCAGAGACCACGTGCATCTGCATCCACCATGTTCATTGTTGTTTGCTTAGCACTTAGCCCTGTGCCTGGCTCATCAGAAGCACCAGCAAGTGTGTTTATAGGAGTGGGGCTTCCGCAGTGCAGTGCTGCTTTTTATTATTATTTTTTAAATAGAAGGGACTTAAGGGCCAATGACTTTTAATTCTGCTGAGTAAGGTGTAGAAAAATTCCAGCTACCATATATCATCAACATGTTGTAAAAGTTGGAAGGACATAATCTTAGAATAAAGAACAGTTCTTTTATTTTATTTTATTTTTTGAGACAGAGTTTCGCTGCGTCACCCAGGCTGGAGTGCAATGGTGCGATCTTGGTTCACTGCAACCTCTGCCTCCTGGGTTCAAGTGATTCTCCTGCCTCAGCCTCCCAAGTAGCTGGGACTACAGGCACCCACCACCACGCCCAGCTAATTTTTGTATTTTTAGTAGAGATAGGGTTTCGCTACGTTGGCCAGGCTGGTCTTGAACTCCAGACCTCGTGATCTGCCTGTCCCGGCCTCCCAAGGTGTTGGGATTACAGGCGTGAACCACTGCACCTGGCCCTTAAAGGACAGTTCTTTAAATGGCATAACTTTAGCACTATTGAAAACATGCTGTGTCGTCCCTCTTCTCACCTCTTGGAGGTTGGATGAAAACTCCCCTTCGGTCTGTGAGCACCTGGGAGGTGTTGCATTTGCCCTCGGTGGAACTTAGTAACCCATTCAATGCGGTCTGAACCCTACTCTCATGGCGTTTGTCTCTTGCACCAGGCTGTAAATGCCGTGGCGGGACACCGTGTTTTAGGATTAGCCTTTGCACCAGGCTGTAAACACCGCGGTGGGACACTGTTTTAGGATGAACCTTTGCACCAGGCTGTAAACGCCGTGGCGGGACACCGTGTTTTAGGGTGAGCCTTTGCACCAGGCTGTAAACGCCGCGGCGGGACACCGTGTTTTAGGGTCAGCCTTTGCACCAGGCTGTAAACGCCGCGGCGGGACACCGTGTTTTAGGGTCAGCCTTTGCACCAGGCTGTAAACGCCGCGGCGGGACACCATGTTTTAGGGTGAGCCTTTGCACCAGGCTGTAAACGCCGCGGCGGGACACCGTGTTTTAGGGTGAGCCTTTGCACATGCTCTTCCTTCTGCCTCCAGTACCTTTTTGGTCTCTGGGTACCTCCAAGTTCTGCCCAGACGCCCTCTCCTGAAGCTTTGCAGGACTGGCCTAGGCTCCCTCGATCCTTGGTAATCACTGTTGACTTGCCTGCCTGCTGGGATCCAAGTCTCCTCCGTTTTGGACCAGGCTGCTGGCGTACCATCGTCCCACCGTCGTGGTATGCTGAAGGATGAAGGATGAAGGATGAAGGATGTTGGCTGGTGGTGACTTTGAGGATGTGGCGGAAACAGATAGGCCACCCTCAGGGACTCCACATGGAGCCCACTCTGTCCTTCTGTAACTGATTCTAATTTCTACTTCAATCTTTCATTCCACCAGGTTACAGAAACAGAATCACATTTCATTCTGGGTTTTCTCAGTCAACAGAAAGTTCCTCCAGCCTCCTGGGTTTGCTGGCATGTGGGGGGCTCATGGGAGTGAGGGGTTTGACTCTCATCACTGCCGTTCCCCAGCTCTCTGTCCCCCTGTGCAGGTCTTTCCTGTACACCCCTTTGTCCGAATTGTGGGGTCTCTGAAGGGAAGGGTGAGATCCTCAGCTGCTTCCACACCCCTCTTGGGGAGCAAGGGCCCATTTGGCTGTCCCCTGACCCCTAGCAGCCATCTCTAGTCTCTGGGGCTAAGTGAAAAATGAATGGAGGTTTCTCTATGCCCCAGGCAAGGGCCCTTATGAGGAACCAGAGAACAGAAGAATCAAAGCCCTGGCTTTAGAATTTCAAAAGCTAGGGCCCAGGTGTGTGCAGAGGAGACGCGGGGAGCCAAGGCCCTTCCCTGGAGCATAGATGCCTCGGTCTGGTTAGAAGAAAAAGCTACGAGGAATGGGGGCAAAGAGAAACCTCCATTCATACGCCAGTGGTGAACCTGCAGCTGCTCATCCAAGGGAAGCAAGAGTGTGTGGGCTGGGCACCCCTAAAGAACTCATCTTTAAAATGTGCCTGTGGGTGTGGGTAAGTAAATGTAGAAGCTGTTTAGCATTCTAGCTTATTTGGGTATTTTTATTTACTCAAAAATTTTAATTTTCAGAGGTAATACGTGTTTGGTGAGGAAAGGAAAAACAGGAAGGTGAATAGAATCAGAGTCCCTTATGTCAGCACCTGGAGATGCCCTCATTACATCCTGGCGTATGACTCTACAGGTAGCGTAGTAAATAAAAGTAGTGGTAATTATAGTACTAAATGGAACACACACTTACTGAGGGCTTACAAAGCGCCAGGCGTTTTTTTTTTAAAGAATCACGCAGATGATAATTTAGGAGGAGACTTTGTCCATCCTCTTCCTTCTGCTTGCTTGTTGATCTCTGGGTACCTCCAAGTTCTGCCCAATGAACTAACGACCCTGTGACGTGGATATTACCGTTTTCCTCACTGTACCAATGAGGAAGTTGAATCACTAAGCATTCATGGGATTTGCCTGCGCTCCGTGGCTGGGCTGCCTGGCTCTGCACACATACCCCCACGTGCCTGCAGGTGTGCACATGAATGGCCAAGGTATAGAGCAGTTGGCACAATCACCGGTCAGGGTTCCTGTTCAAGTTTCTTTTGGGAGAGAAACCATATCTTTGTTCCCTGGGGACTTGGTACCTCATTTGCTGAATGAATGAATGAGGAGAGGGGGATGCTTTTGAATTTGAATGCAAACTTTTCTACCACTGGTCACAGGCAGAATTACCATTCCTTTTGGCAATTATTATTTTTCTTTCCTGGGCTTATAGCAAGCACCTCTATACACTGGTGCCTCCTTGCATGACCTCAGGGAACACCATTCGCATTATATTCTTTTCTGAAAACAGCTTTATTGAGGCGTAATTGACATATAATAAATTACGCATATTTAAAATGTACAACTCAGTGAGTTCTGGCATCACCATCGCCAAATCAAGATAATGAACGTATCCATCACCCCAGAAGTGTCCTTGAGCCCCTTGGTGATTGCTTCCTCCAGGGCCTACCCCCTCCTCACCAGGCAACCGCCACTCTGCTTTCTGTCAGTATATGTTAGTTAGCATTTCCAGGGTTTTATATAAATGGAGTCATACAGCATGTTATCTTTTTTTGGGGTCTGGCTTCTTTCAGCATAATTATTTTGAGATTCACCCATGTTGTATCAGTAATTCATTTCTTTTTATTGCTGAGTAGTGTTCTGTTGTATGGATATGAGACAATTTGTCTGTGTACCTGTTGATGGACATTTGGGTTATTTGCAGCTTTTTACTTTTATAAGTAAAGCTGCCGGGAACATTTGTGTGCAAGTCTCTGCATGGACATATGCTTTCTTTTCCCTCGGGTAAATGCCTAGGAGTGGGATGGCCGGATCATATGGAAACTGACATGTTGCTTTGCAAAGTGACCACGCTGTTTTCTGTCCTCACTGCGGGGTATGAGAGTTCCAGTTTCTCTACATCCCCGCCAACCCTTCCCACGGTCCGTCCTTGTCATTTTAGCCATTCA
>NW_012114822.1:2030027-2163532 GCF_000951035.1 Colobus angolensis palliatus | reverse complement strand
ATTCTCCTGCCTCAGCCTCCTGAGTAGCTGGGACTACAGGTGCCCGCCACCACGCCCGGCTAATTTTTTGTGTTTTGTTTAGTAGAGATGGGGTTTCACCGTGTTAGCCAGGATGGTCTCGATCTCCTGACCTCGTGATCCGCCTGCCTCGGCCTCCCAAAGTGCTGGGAATACAGGTGTGAGCAACCGCGCCCAGCCTGAATTTGTATTTCTGTAGTAATTAATGATGTTGAGCATCTTTACCTGCATTTAGCCATACCCATGTATCTTCTTTAGTGAAGTGTCTATTCAAATCTTTTGTCCTTTAAAAAAGGTGGGCTGTGTTCTTATTGTTTTGAGAGTTCTTTATATATATTCTAGATAAAGTTCCTTATCACATATATGCTTTGCAGAGTTTTTCTTCCAGTTTGTGATTTGTCTTTTCATCCTCTTAACAGTATCTTTTGAAGAACAGAAATTAATTTTGATGTCAGTTTTTTTAAATCAGTTTTTTTTCCTGTTTTTAGAGATCATGCTCATGGTGTTGTATCTAAGCAATCATCATCTTCTTTTTTTTTAATTAAAAAGATGTGGGTCTTGCTATGCTGCCCAGGCTGGAGTGCAGTAGCTATTCACAGCCTCGAACCCCTGACCTCACACGATCCTTCTGCCTCAGCCTCCCGAGTAGCTGGGACTACAGGTGCATGCCATTCATTGTGCCTGGCTCTGTCACCCAGGCTGGAGTGCTGTGGCCGGATCTCAGCTCACTGCAAGCTCCGCCTCCTGGGTTTACGCCATTCTCCTGCCTCAGCCTCCCGGGTAGCTGGGACTACAGGCGCCCGCCACCTCGCCCGGCTAGTTTTTTTTTGTATTTTTTTTAGTAGAGACGGGGTTTCACCGTGTTCGCCAGGATGGTCTCGATCTCCTGACCCCGTGATCCGCCCGTCTCAGCCTCCCAAAGTGCTGGGATTACAGGCTTGAGCCACCGCGCCTGGCTAAGCAATCTTTAGCTAATGCAGGGTCACAAATATTTTCTACTATGTTTTCCTTTCTTTTCCTTTCTTTTTTTTTTTTGAGATGGAGTCTCGCTCTGTCTCCCAGGCTGGAGTGTAGTGGCATGATCTCAGCTCACTGCAACTTCCACCTCCCAGGTTCAAGTGATTCTCCTGTGTCAGCCTCTCGAGTAGCTGGGATTACAGGCACATGCCACCAACTCTGGCTAATTTTTGTATTTTTAGTAGAGATGGGATTTTACCATGTTGGCCAGGCTGGTCTCTAATTCCTGACCTCAAGTGATCTGCCCACCTTGGCCTCCCAAAGTGCCGTGATTACAGGTGTGAGCCACTGTGCCTGGCCTTCTCCTACGTTTTCTTCTCAGAATTTTATAGATTTTAAAATTTAGGACTATAGTCTATTTTGGGTTGAAGCATATAGTGTGAGGTATGGGTTGAGGTTCATTTTTCATTTTTTTTTTTTTGCATGTAGATATACAATTATTTCAGCACTATTTGTTGAAAAGACTCCTCTTTCTCCACCGAATTGCATTTTGCCCCTTTGTAAGAAATCATTTGTCTGTATATATGAGGGTCTATTTCTGGACTCAGTTCTGTTTCATTGATTGGGTGGTCTGTCTTTAAGCCAATACCCCACTGTCTTGACTAGTGTGGCCGTATAACAAGTCTTGAAATCCTGTGAATCTAAGTCGTGTTAGCTCTGCAACTTTATTCTCTCTCAAGTTGTTCTGGCCACTTGAGGTCCTTTGCATTTCCATATGGATTTTAGAATTGGCTGTCAGTTTCCAGCACAAAGCCTGCTGGGATTTCGATTGGGATTGAGCATCACATTGCTCTCCGCAGATGGCCTCTTCTGGAGCTGTGCCACCTGCTGTCCCGCCACACCGGTGGGTATAGGACCATGTGAGTGACTGAGGGGCCAGCACCCGTGGTCGGCAGGAGGGGAGGTTATTAGTATTTAATAAGGCATTTTCAGAGACATTCTGCAGTGACCTTAGGGTTTCAGGATGGGATGCTTTTGGCTGAGCCCAGGTGTCCTCTGAGAAATGTGGACCGGAAGGATGAGGCATGCTCCCGGAAGTTAGCATCACTCATGACCCTTGGTCAGGCCATGGCAGAGGAACCACCTCTCTTTTAGAAGAGGCGTAGAGCCCTCCTGCTGTAATCTGCCCTGTGTCACCTGCTTTAGGCATTCATGTTTGAGGTTCCACAGGTGTGGTGAATGGGTGCCGTGGGAGGATGGGTAAGGGCAGGAGTGGGAGGAATTTCCTTTCCAGAACATTCCTTTGAGGAGGAGAGAAAAGAAACTTGGCCACTGTGGATCCGCTCGAGCTAGCCCCGTGTCTCTGTGTGTTGCTGGCTGTGACAGGTATTGTGGAATCCTCGCCTTCCACGGGAGACCTGTGGCCAGCAAGAGTTTCCTGAGGCCCCAGTGCAAATGCCTCCCCTCCCTTCACCGCCACCCCCTCCCCTCTCTCCCCTCTTCTGCCTGCACCATGGCTTTATGTAGCCCTGCTCTTCAGTGAAGGTATTTTGCAGAGGGCATATGGTTGGAGAGGAAGGCAGGGCTCTGAGGATGCGATGATGTGCCATTTCTTTGGACTTTTCCAAGGACTGCTCACTTGAGGCTTCCCCTGGGGAGAAGGAGCTGTTAAACTGTCAAAATAAGAAGTCCGCCCAATTCCTTAGGCCAATGGAAAGCACTTAACTCAGACCACAGGCAGCAAGAGCAACAGATTTCCCTGCAATATGTTACAAGGGGAAGAAAAGACTATTGGGGAACTTAAAAAAATGCAGGAAAAGTTTCAAAGATGGGAATATACCTAGTCAATCATACGTTAAATTTGGGATTCATAAAAAGAAATTGTGGTGAAAATCTTCCCAAATAAGTTTTTATTCTAGAATTTGATGACAAATCTCTCACAGCGCTGGTTATCCCATAGGTGTGGTATTCTGAAATACAACCCGAGGCATATATATTGTCAAATAATAAAGTATTATGAAACCAATCAGCTGTGAGCTCCCCACTTGGCAGTTTGGAAGTAAAACCCTTTCTCCTTTACAAGGCCAAGTGACTCTTAATTCCTCCCAGGAGATTTCACGTTAAAATGTGTTCACTGCCAGCTGACAAAAGAGGCGAGTCCAGATTTATTACCTTGGCACCTGCAGCAAAAAAAAAAAAAAAAAAAAAAATGACGGATGATGAAAATATATTTAATTATCATTCCATGCCACATCTCTGTCTGCTCCAGTTGCGGGGCTGCAGCTGTTGGCACACACTTTATTTTAAAGTCAATGTGCTTATCTGGAGAGAAGGCTGCTCTCTGAGTAAATTGACTTGTGGGAGGAAGGAAATGGCGATCTCCTCCAGACCCAGCTGAACAAATGCAGATTTGTATTCTGCGCGCCTGCTTTAATTGTCTAATCCGCCCCACATCACGTCAGTTCTGGGTTTTGGCGTTTGTAAAGAAAACATTTGCAAAAAGTAAACTTTTCCGTGGCTTTCCTGAGCCAAAATGAATGATTTTCCTTCCTGGACTGAAAAGTGCTGGCCGACGGTGGATGCTCACGTTTCTGCTGCAGGCATGGAAATCACTGTTAGTTGCATCTCAGAAGGGAAGGAGCCCTAGACAGTCCCTGGTGGACCCTGTCCTTCACCAGATGGAGACCTCGCGGAGTCTAGAGGGATGGGCTCAGGGTCTCAGAAGGTGGGAGGTTGGAAACTGGAGACCAGAACTTCTGGCTCCCAGGAAGCCACCGTGTTCTTGTGACTCGAGGCTGTCGGAGGTCTCACCGTTTAAGGTTATGCGCCTGAACCTAGAGGATGGCCCCACAGAATTGCCTTCCTGTTTCTGTTCTGTTAAAACCTTCTGGAAAATGGAACCTTGGGATGGAGCAGCAGTACCCTGACTGAGGTGGAAAGCATCAGATTTCTTGGAGTGAAGTCTGTGGGGACTCAGGTTGGCTGCTGGAAGTCTGTGCCATTAGTTCCTGCCTACGATGTGTTGTCTTCAACAAAAGTAGCCCAGATAATAGGCAGTATCTAATATGGCAATTTTCCTATATCTCTTCTTATCAGGAGAAGCCACTCGATGTTTTGTATATGGTGGGATTTAGTACAAAGTGATGGCATTTCCACTGAAATGAAATACAATCACTGGCTTAGCAGTTAGGATTTAGGGAGGAGAGATAATGCTGAGTGTTTCTGGTGGTGCCTGGTGTCCCTGGTGGCCAGAGGCGGATGCCTGTGGATTGGGGCAGGAGAGGGATGAGGTTTCTGTAAATGTGAGCTAACTCGGGGGTTGGGGGAGAGGGAGGCTCATTTCTCTTGACCTTCTCTTGATGAATAAGGATTCAAGATTTTATCTGCTGAGTCTGCAGGACATGAGAATTAGGGGATGAGGCCAGGCACTGTGGCTTATGGCTGTAATCCCAGCACTTTGGGAGGCCGAGGTGGACAGATCACAAGGTCAGGAGTTCGAGGCCAGCCTGGCCAATATGGTGAAGCCCCCTCTCTACTACAAATACAAAAACTGGCCGGGTGTGGTGGCGGGCACCTGTAGTCCCAGCTGCTCGGGAGGCTGAGGCAAGAGAAACACTTGAACCCAGGAGGCAGACGTTACAGTGAGCTGAGATAGTGCCACTGCACTCTAGCCTGGGGGACAGAGTGAGACTCCATCTCAAAAAAAAAAAAAAAAAAAGAATTGGGGGATGAAAAAGAGCTCTGGCTTATAGATTTGGGCTGTGACCAGAGCTCTTTAGCCACCAAGCTTTTTGATGTATTGATCAGAATTTTCCATAAACCAGAGAGAGGATTCCACTGCCATCTCCATCATCATCACCACCATCACCATTATCACCATCGTCATCACCACCATCATCACCATCACCATCATCACCATCATAATCATCACTTATCACCATCACCATTCACCACTTACCACCACCATCATCACCATCATAATCATTGCTGTCACCATCACCATTCACCACTTCACCACCACCATCATCATCACCATCACCATCATCACCGTCATCACCATAACCATCACTGTCATCACCATAGTCATCACTTATCACCACCGCCATTCACCACTTACCACTTCACCATCGTCACCAACACTGTGACCACCACACTTAATTTATACATCACTTCTTATGTACCAGACCTTTGGAGAAATCACATTGGTCATCTCCTTTAATCTCAGAGGGCACATGTTCTGCCTGTTTTACAGATGAGAAAACAGCAGTCACGGTAAGTAACAGAACTAGGACTTGAAGCCAGGACTTGGAGTCCACTTTCATAGCCATACCTTTTTATTTAGGGACTTTACCTATATACAGTACTATGAAGGTTTTATAGGATAAAAGGAGGAAAGGAGAAGTCAACTCTGGACTTTTGTCAAGAAAAATGGTTGAGTATGCCAACAATTTTGAGTTTGAAGACTGGCCCATGGGGATTTCCTTTCCCATGTGGCTGGCAAATGGGGAGAGAGGTACCCCCTCAGCTCTGGGGACCAGGGCAGCTGAGAGACTGGTTGGCTGGGGTCAGGGCTGGGGTGGGGAGGATGGTGGAGGCGCTGCCGAGTGCTGGTCCTGGGGACTTGGTTGCATCACAGCAGAAGGTGGGGAGCAAAGGGGAGGTGCCAGGCTCTGCTCCATGCTGGCAGCCCTGGGGCCACGGCAGCAGGGGAGGGATGCGCCTGAGGCCCTTGAAGGCTTGGCTGGCGGGTCTTGGGAAAGAAGTCAACCATGCTGTCCTCCCAGGTCTCCTGGGCTATGTCAGCAGCATGGCCTGTTCGGTTGTGTGTTTGTCCTGTTGGGTTGCCTTGTTTTCACATGGTCCATCAGAGCTGGTAGGCTGGGCCAAGTGGCTCATACTGTGATCCCTCTGTCCTGGCCACACAGCCTCCAGGAAGCCTGAGCTTTGTTTTTCTGGCCTTTCATGATCTCCTCTGGCCCCCTGTGGCCCATCTGGGACTCTGGGTTTGGTGCTTGACTGTGGTATGTAGACTGACCAGTATTATGGCTTCATGCTTCCTGGGCGAGCTGTCCAGACACATGACAGGGCTGTGGCCACCAGAAGATGGAGACGTGTCACATTCTCCTCTGCTGCCCTGTGACTCCACTGTTTACATCAGTTCCCAAGCCGTTTGGGCCTGACAGATCTGAGTCTCTCAAAGAACAGCTTTTAGCAGATGTTTGTTACGTGTCCATTGTCCACCAGGCACAGTCCTCCCCCTGGGGCCCAGCATGGATGGGGCTGGGGAAAACTCAGGAGTTGCCACGACCCATAGGGCTGGCCCACACACTCACATGTGTTGTTATGAGACCCTAGGGCCTTCGGGATTTGGGTTTGTAACCAGAGGAGCAGGCGTGGAGTGTCAGAGGTCAAGGAGATGGACATGTCATCACTAGCTCAGCAGGGGAACTGCGGGCAAAGAAATTAATACTGATTTTATTTCCAAGTGAGGCTGATGACGCTCCTTTTTACATTAATTTTTATTAAGCATTTTATGTATTATTCCAAAACCACATACTATGCAGAGACAGTTTAGAACACATTATGGGTTGTGCATTTCATAATTATCATATGGCCTCAGTCCAGAATGTAGAAAAGCAAATAAACACAATCGTTTTCCAATAGAAGGGAATCATTGGTAATGTGCGGACAGGCCTTGGAGCCGCCAGCACTGCCCATGGGCTCTGGGCTTAGGACCCAGCACAACTCCATGCACGGGAAAGTGGCTCCAACCTGTCCTCCTGCTGTGGCCTCCTGTCCCCTCTGTCTCCAGGCTGCAGGGGTCCTGCTCAGCCTGGTCCCCTGTGGCAAGGGTTCCTCCTCCCCACCCTCTGCTGTCTGGACCCTATTTATTCCCTGGGGTAGGATACAGCACAGAAGCCCTTCTTGCTGCTCAGATCTCACCTCAGAGAAGCCCAAACCCAAGGAAACCCCGGTCACCCTTCATCACAGCACAGGGCTCTGTTTTCATCTTGGCACTTCCTCTCCAAGGCTTCTGCCTGACATCTGTCTCCCTGCTTTAATGCAAGCTCCATGAGAGCAGGCACCATCTCTGTCTGTTCACCCCAGCACCCCAAGCAACTGGGCAAGTGCCCGGCACAGAGCAGGCGTGAGCAGATGCTCACTGGATGCATGCATGCATGACTGGCACAGAGCAGGCAAGAGCAGATGCTCACTGGATGCATGCATGCATGACTGCGTCTCCTCCACTGGACGGTGAGCTCCTCCAGGGCAGGGACAGCTCTGCTTGGCCACATGGCCAGTGCCAGCATATCAGTGCCTAAGCAGAAGTGTGTTGAGTTGAGTACCCCCCTTACCTGTGAAACCTTCAACGAGGTGCTGGGATGGAGATTGTATTAGTCAAGGTGCTCTGGAGAAACAGGACCCCTACTATACATATGAATGATATTTATGTGAGATTTACAAGGAATGGCTCATGAGATTAGGGAGGCTGAGAAGCCCCATGATATACTATCTGCGAGCTGGAAACCCAGGAGAGCTGGTTTTGGAATTCTAGTCTGAGTTCACAGGAATACCACTGGTGTAAGTCCCAGTTCAAGGTCAGAAGACCGAGGTCCCAGCTCCAGCAGGTAGGCAGAGAGAGGGTCTGCTTGCCCTCACCTTTCTGCTGTACTCAGACGCTCAGTGGATTGGATGATGCCCGCCACACTGGGGAGGAAGCCCTGCTTTACTCACCCACCGATTCAAAGGCTAATCTCATCCAGAAACACTCCCACAGACATACCTGGAAATAATCTTTAGCTGAGTATCTGGGAATCCTGTGATCCAATCAAGCTGACACCTAAAATGAACCATCACAGAGTCCCTGCTGGGGACCCAGTGCCAGGCTAGGGGCTGTGAATCATTCAGCAGAAAAGAAGAAATGGGCCTTCTGGGGGCCAAGGGTCCAGATGAGTGACACTTAAGGACTCTAGGGGCAATAGAAATGAGGGCCGCAGCGTGCACTGGGGATTACTGGAGCCCTTGGAGTTCTGGGAGGCCAGAGAAGGATACATGGCGGGTGTCCACACAGCCCCCTTCCTCACCGACACCCACCTCTTCATCTGCCAAGGCCAGGCTCAGCACTATCCCCCTATTTGTGATGGACTCTGCAGGATGTCCTCACAGGTAGGCACTGTGCTCACAGGCAGGGGGATCCTCACAGGGAGGGGGGATCCTCACGGGGAGGGGGATCCTCACGGGGAGGGGGGATCCTCACGGGGAGGGGGACACTCACAGGGAAGGGGGATCCTCGCAGGGTGGGGGGACCCTCACAGGAGAGGGGGATCCAAGCAGTGAGGGGGATCTGTGCAGGGAAGGGGGGTTCTCACAGGTAGTTGGACCCTCACAGGTAGACATGACTAGTCTCGTTTTCTGCTGAGGAGCCCACATGGCCTGGCAGTGCAGGGCAGGGATGGAACCGAGGTTTGCCGACTTCCACTCCCTGGTGCTTCCCCCGTTCTTGCTGCTGCCCCTCTGGTACATCTGAAGCTCCCCATGGTTCTCACAGTTGCATGGGGGGTTCCAGCGGTGACCCCCCCTTGGAATTGTTCTCAATTGTCTGCGGGGCACTGAAGTCGCAGGACACCATTGGGAGATCGGGGTGTCTCCCAGAGAAAGATGCCCAGCGGCCCCAAAGCCTTCTTGGATCGCACACTTTCCCCAGCTCTCCAACTTTTCCTAATCCAAGTCCCTCAGAGGTGACTGGTGTGTTCATTTAGCAGCAAGGAAGCCATGACCGGGAGAGTGTGGGGACTTGGCGCCTGCATGTGGCTCCCCTAGAAACTGATGCTGAGGCACAGATTTGGGTGTAAATGGCCTATTTGGGAGGTCACCCCAGAAAACAAGTCGGGGAGGGTGGGGCTCCAGTCAACCCAGTGTTAATGAGCAGGTTAGCACCTTGGGCAACTGGGGCCCTTCAGTGACAGTGGGGAGTACACTTCAGGGTGTCCCCCTGATAGGTGAGGAAGCTCTCGTCCTTCGTGGGTGAGAGTCACTCCTGATGTATTAGTACCTAGCACTTCTGGGCAGTCCTGCTGTGCAGGTGACCTCTGGAAGGGTGGAGGCCGCACAGGTGAGCCCTGCAGTTCTGCTCCTGCTCATGCCTGGCCAGCAGTGCCTGGGATGGGCTAGAAGCCTGCGTGTCCACTATAGGCATGGCCAGGGCTCTTTTCCAGGACTCCAGAAGGAGAGGTGGGAGGCTTGGGTTGGTAAATGCAGCCACTGAAGAGGCTGAAAACCAGGGAAACTTGCCAGGGATGGATGACACTGCCCTTGCTCGAGTGAGTCGAGTGAGTCAGGGCCGTGCTGCTGTCCTGGGAAAGCTTCACCCGTGGGCTTCATGCAAGACTGCCCTGTCTATGTCCTGATTCTCTCTCCTTTTTTTTTTTTTAAGAAATCTCATTTTACAAATGGTTTTCTGCACATTCCAAGTGCTGTTCCCAGCATTTACACCCTGCTTCATAATTGGCCTGTACAATACACCCTGTTCAGAATTTTTAATCAACTATGGCAAGTTGCCCCAGCAATTTAAATAAAAATATATAAATGAATTTAATATTTTAATATTACAGTGACATTAACCTTATATATGTACTTAGCAATTTTGTACAGTATTACAATTTTATAAAATATTCTTCATTTGGCTGGTGGATAAACCCCAGAGTTAAACCATGGGCTCCTTGGTACTGTGGCTCATGCTGTAATCCCAGCACTTTGGGAGGCTGAAGCAGGAGGATCACTTGAGTCCAGGAGTTCGAGAGCAGCCTGGGCAACATAGTGAGACCCCTATTTCTACACAAAAATAATGATAAAAAATTAGCTGGATGTGGTGGCCTATAATCCCAGCTACTTGGGAGGCTAAGGTGAGAGGATCACCTGAGACCAGGAGATCGAGGCTGCACTGAGCTATGATTGTGCCAGCACACTCCAGCCTGGGTGACAGAGTGAGACCCTGTCTCTAAAAAAATTAGTAATAATAAAACCAAAACAAACCATGGGCTCTTTGTGCCACAAGCAGAGAAGGGAGCTGAGCCAGCTGGGAGGAGTATAAGCTGCAGCCAGGTCTGCCCTGAGAGGCCCGATGGTCTGAGTGGCCCTGTGCCCTGGTGAGGCCAGTGTGGCCAGCCGTGGTGGGCAGCATGGCCAGACACAGTGTTTGCATGTGAGGGACTTCAGTCTGTGGCCTCGAACCCTCTCACTCAGAGTGGCCCCTGGGCAGTCTGCTCTGGGCTGAGCAGGGCATGAGAAGGTGCCACAGGGCAGAATGAGAACATGAATGCAGAGGCCCCGGCTCCAGCTTCCAGTGATTTCTGTTGGGGGCCTTTGATGTCCTGGGCAACGTGCTGACCACTCTGTACGCACCATCCCTGCTCAAGGTCACCAGCGACCTGCATGTGGCTGGAGCCGTGACTGGTCCTCATTCCTTACCTCACAGGACCCATTAGCAGGGGTTCACACAACGACTTGGGCCCTGCTCTCCTCTTCCCCTCCTCCCCAACCGTCCTCCCCTGGCGTCCAGGACACCATGGTTCCTGGTTTTCCTCCCTCCTCTTAGCCTCCTCAGGGCTCAGCTGTGGTCCCCTTCTCTCCCATTGTCTACCTTGGGGCTGCTACAGTCAGGAGCATTGACGGTCCCTGTGGCAGAGGGGAGGAGGCACTTGATTTCAGAGAGCGGGAAAGTGCAGCCTGTCCTGCGCCAGAAACAGGTGGCGCCCCACACCTCCTCCCTCACTTCCCAACTCTGCCCTTTCCTCCCTCAGCCTCTTCTCAACACGACTGCCAGGGATTCTTGCTGTCCTTTTGAAAGTTATTTTAAATTGTGTTAAAATACAAATAACGGGGCCGGGTGCGGTGGCTCACACTTGTAATCCCAGCACTTTGGGAGGCTGAGGCGGGTGGATCACGAGGTCAGGAGTTTGAGACCAGCCTGGCCAACATGGTGAAACCCCGTCTCTACTAAAAATACCAAAATTAGCTGGGCGTGGTGGCACGTGCCTGTAACCCCAGCTACTCAGGAGGCTGAGGCAGGAGAATCGCTTGAACCCAGGAGGCGGAGGTTGCAGTGAGCCGAAATCGTGCCATTGTACTCCAGCCTGGGTGACAGAGGGAGACTGTCTCAAAAACACAAAACAAAACAAACAAACAAACAAAACAAAAAACACAGAACATAGAATTTTAACCATTTTAAGTGTCCAATTTAGTAGCCTTAAGTACATTCACACTGTGGTACCATCACCACCTCCATCTCCAGAACTTTGTTATCTTCCCAAACTGAAACTCTGTTCCCGTTAAGCACAAACTCCCCATCTCCCTATTCCCTCAGCCCCCGGCACCCCTGCATTTGAAGTTCTGTCTCTGTGAGTCTGACTCCTTTAGAGCCTCAAATGAGGGAACCATACAGTATTTGTCCTTTTGGGACTGGTCTATTTCACTTAGCAGAAGGTCCTCAGGGTTCATCCATGTTGTAGCATGAGTCAGAATGTCATTCTGTTTGAAGGCTGAATAGCATTCTGTTGTATGGATGGACCACCTTTGCCTATCCACTCACCTGCCCAATGACACTTGGGTTCTTGGGAACTATGCCACTATGAACATGGGTGTGCAAACAGAGTGACTCTTTTAGAACACAGGTCAGTCGGTGACAGTCCTCTGTTCAACCCAGGCCTTCCTGTTCTCTCAGCGAAGAAGCCCAAAGCCTTTATGATGCTCCCCAGGACCTGTACAGCCCACCCCGTCACCTCCCGCAGCCACACTGAGCTCCTGCTCTTGTTCAGACACCCGGGCACACTGCTGCCTTGTGGCACAGGCACAGGCTGTTCTCCTGTTTCCCCTGCCTGGGACACCCTTCCCCAGGAGGTCCCATGCTCTCCTCCCCCACCCTCCAGTGTTTGCCCCAGTGACTGCACCATCTGCCCCGGTCCCCCTGGGTCACATTGCATCATAACCCTCCCCAGCATTTCAGAGCCCCTACCTGTTTTTCATGTTTAAAATAGCATTTATCACTTTCTGACATACTGCAGACACTCTCTGACTTGCTGTGGTTTGTCTTGCAGTTTTTCCACCATACCAGTAGTGAAAGTTGATGTGCATTCCATAGAAACCATACTTCGAAGTTGAATTTTGATTTTTTCCCAACTCTAGGTTAATGGAAATGCTCTGAGCATATTTAAAGTAGGCAAAGCTGTGGTGTTTGATAGGTTAGGTGTAGTACATGCGTTTCTGACTTAATGACATTTTCAGCCTGCAGTGGGTTTGTCGGGACATAGCCCCATCATACATCGAGGAGCACCTGCATGTGGTTTGTGTTCTTATTGTGTGCATTGTCTGGCCCCCACTCCGAGTGGGCAGGGATCTTGTCTGTTTTGTTTACTGATGTATCCTGTCCACTTAGAGCAGTGTTTGGCACATGATGGGTATTCAAATACTTGTATGAATCAATGGAATCTTTTTGATAACAGCTTTATTGTGATATAATTCATGTAGCTTACAATTCACCCATTAAAATGTTTAGTTCCATGGGTTTAGTGTATTCAGGCAGTTGTGCAACCATCAGCACAACCAATTTTGCAACATTTTTTATGACCCACGAAGGAAACCCTATGCCCTTTATAATTTTTTTATTTAAATTTTTTTAATCAAATTTTTTTTCTGACAGGGTCTCACTCCAGGCTGGAGTGCAGTGGCACAATCACGGCTCACTGCAGCCTCAACCTCCTGGGCTTAGGTGATCCTCCCACCTCAGCCTCCTGAGTAGCTGGGACCACAGGTGTACACCACTATGCCTGAATAATTTTTGTATTTTTTGTAGAGATGGGGTTTCGCCAAGTTGCCCACGCTGATCTCAAACTCTTGGGCTCAAGTGATCCTCCTGCCTCGCCTCCAAGTTCAGGAATTACAGGCATGAGCCACTGTACCCGGCCAACTGTATACCTTTTAGCTGTCACTCCTGTCTCCCCGGGTCTAGGCAACCATTTTCTGTCTCTATAGATTTGCCTATTCTGGATGTTTTCTATAAATTGAATCAGGAGATGTATGGTCTTTTGTGCCTGGCTTCTTTCACTTGTCGTAATGTTTTCAAGTTTCATCCATGTGTATCAGTACTTCATTCCTTTTTATTGCTGGATGGTCCTGCTGTATGGATTAAGCCGCATTTTCTTTGTTCATTCATTAGTCGATGGACAATAGGTTTGCTTCTCCTTTTGGGCTATGATGAATCATACTGCCTTGACCCATCTTGTATAATCCCTTTTGTGGGGACGCGTGTTTTCAGTTCTCTTGGGCATGTGCCTAAGAGTGAAATTGCTGGGTCACGTGGCAACTCCATGTTTAACCTTTTGAGAAACTGCCAGACTGTTTTCCAAAGTTGCTGCACCGTCTTAAATTCACACTAGCTGTATATGAGAGTTCCAGTTTCTCCACATCCTCAATTGACATTATTGTCTTTCTTTCTCTTCTTTTTTTTTTTTTCTTCTTTTTTTAGAGGCAAGGTCTCATTCTGTCACCCAGGCTGGAGAACAGTGGTGTGATCATAGCTCACTACAGCCTGAACACCTGGGCTCAAGCAATCCTCCTGCCTAAGCCTCCTGAGTAGCTAGGACTGCAAGCACATGCCACTATGCCTGGCTAATTTTTAAAAGATTTTTTTAGAGACGAGGTCTTGCTATACTGCTAAGACTGGTCCTTGAACTCCTGGCCTCCAGAACTCTTGTCTTAGCCTCGCACACTGCTAGGATTACAGGGATGAGCCACCTTAACTAGACCTGTCTTTCTTTTTGATTATCGCCATCCTATCGGGTATGAGGTGGTATCTCATTGTGGTTTTGATTTGCATTTCCCTGATGATGAATGATGTTGCACATCTTTTTATATATATTTGTGTATCTTCTTTTGGGAAATGTCTATTAGATCCTTTGCCCATTTTTAAATAGTATTTGTCTTTTTATCATTGACTTGTGAGAGTTCTTTATATATTCTAGGTACAGGTCCCTTGTCAGAGATATGATCTGCAAATATTTTGTCCTATTCTGTGGGTTGTCTTTTCACTTCCTTGACTGTGTTCTTTGAAGCACAAAAGTTTTACATTTTGATGATGTTCAGTTTAGTTTTTCTTTTGCAACTAAGAAATCGTTGCTTAATTCGAGGTCATAAAGATTTACTTCTATGTTTTTGTCGAAGAGTTTTGTAGCTGTCTCTCTGATGCTTAGGTCTTTGATTTACTTTGAGTTAATTTTTGTATACAGTGTGAGAGAGGGATCCAGCTCCATTCTTTTGCATGTGGATATCCAGTTGTCCTAGCACCATTTGTTGAAAAGACTCTATTTTCCCCCATTGAATTATCTTGGCATCCTTTTTGTAAATCAATTGGCCATAATTGTAAGGGTTAACTTCTGAACTCTCTAGGCCTGTCCAGTGATCTGTATGTCCACCCTTATGCCCGTACCACACTGTCATGATTACTATAGCTTTGTAGTAAGTTTTGAAATTGAGAACTATGAGTCCTCCAACTTTGTTTTGCTTTTTAAAAATTGTTTGAAATCTTGTTTCAAGACTGTTTATTATTTGTATATGGAATGCATCCCATGGAAAACATGAGGTGTGTTTCCATTTATTTCAGTCATCTTTAATTTCTGTTTCTTTTTCTTTTTCTTTCTTTCTTTTTTTTTTTTTTTTTTGAGACAGTCTCACTCTGTTGCCCAGGCTGGAGTGCAGTAGTGCAATCTCAGCTCACTGCAACCTCCATCTTCTGGGTTCAAGCGATTATCTCATCTCATCTCAGCCTCCTGAGCTGCTGGGATTACAGGCACGTGTCAGGCTAATTTTTTTTTTTTTTTTTTTAAGTAGATGTGGGGTTTCACCATGTTGGCCAGGCTGGTCTTGAACTCCTGACCTCAAGCGATCCACCCACCTCGGCCTCCCAAAGTGCTGGGATTACAGACGTGAGCCACCACCCCCGGCCTGTCTTTAATTCCTTTCAACAATGTTATATAGTTTTCGGAGTATAAGTTTTGCATTTCTTTTTTAAAATTTTCCTAAGTATTTTATCCTTTTGATGCTATTACAAATGGGGTTATTTTCTTAATATTATTTTCAGAATTTTTCATTGTAAATATATGGAAATGCAACTGATTTTTGTTCATTGATCTTGTATCCTGCAATCTTGGTGAACTTGTTTATCAGTTCTAATAGAGTTTTTGTGGATTCTTCAGGATTTTCTACATGTAAGATCATCTCATCTGTGAATTGAGACAGTTTTACTTTTTCCTTTCCAATATGGATACCTTTTGTTTCCTTTTCTTGCCTAATTTCTCCAGCTAGAACCTCCGGTACAATGTTGAATGGAAGGAATAAATGAATCCAAATCCTCATGTCATGTCAGTAATTATCATGTTTATTCCCATTTTACAGATAAGCAGACTGAAGCTTAGAGTGTAAGTAAGTTGTCCAAGGGTGTGTTGCAGCCGAAGAGCTGTGGGGCCAGAATTGCTGTGTACAGTCTGCTCACTGCACTGCCTTTCCCCAGCTGCCGTCTCCATATATGGTAGGCATTTGGGGGAGGTACCAGCCAACCTGGTGGATGACATTTAGAGTTTAGTGAGAAGCTCTGGAAGTCTCACTGGTAGCACTAAGCTCCTCTCTGTGTACCGGCTGCTTCCCATATGTACATGCGTAGGTAAGAGCAAGATAGAAGTGACAGCACTTGTACATTCCACTGAGGGCTTTCTCATCAGTGTCTCGTTTCATCCTCTCCGATAAGAAAGATGAGTTTTATTGTCCTCCATTTACTGATGAGGAACTGACACTCAGAGAGGTCGAGTGACTTTCCTGGCCTTTGGGAAATGTTGGCATGGTGGAGACAGGGTGGGGGTCATGTGTGTTGAATATCTTCCCTATGTTAGACACTATGCTGGACAATTGCTGTATGGTATATGGCTTAATCCTCACTCAGTGTTATTATCCTCCTCCTACAGTTCAGAAAATTTGATGCTTAGAGAGCTTAAGTAAAGTGCTCTATGCACTCAGCTCAGAAATGACAGGGTCTCCCCTCAAACCCAGGCATTTGACCCCCAAATTCTACCTGCTTTCCTTGGACCACAAGGCCTGAGGTGATCGAAGAAATTTATTAAAGGGAAACAAAGATGGAAAAAAGAGCAATTTCCACGAGGCCAGCCTTGGCACGTGCTGTTGCTCCCTGACATGTGTCTCCTCGTGTGTCATCCCCCACTCTAGGGTTTAACTGTATCTTGAGAGGCAGGATAATCTTCCAGGGAAAAGCAGAGAAGGGGACCATCTGCCAAGGCAAGGGACCTGTTCAAGCAGACTCCTGTCTTTTCTGAGATAAGTCTGACTAATCCAGTCCTTGTGACTAATCCACTCTGAGACTTTATCTTTAGAACCGATGATTAATTGAAATAGGCTAAATTGTTCCATTTCAGCCCCCATACTTGAGTGTTCCTGGGGTAAGTGGGGTTACGGCAGGAGGGTGGTGCCTGGGAGTTGTGAGGGTCCTTGAACTGTTGGAATTTCAGAGTTTCTAGCAGATAGGGCTGGGGCCAGATCCCACATGGGAACTGCAGCCCTGTCTGCTGACATCATGGGGGATCCCGCTTTGAATGCCCTCGAGGGCAGACATATGCAGGGGGTCCCCACTCCATAGACCCCGTGCATCATGCTGTGGGTGAGACTCCCTGGAAGATGATGTTGGCTTCTTTGTGACTTTCCTTTCCTCTTCCGCCCCAAGAGCCAGTATTTTCCTCCAAGGTCACAGAACTCCCTGAAGGCAGGGACTGAGCGTTGACGAAGCTGTGAAGTGCTCTAGAAAGGCTACTGGCGAGGAAATTCACCCATCCAATCCCCCTTCAGACCTCACCACCTGAAGACCTGGATTGAAGAGGCTAGAACCCAGGTGCCAGAGTCAGGCCCCTGCAGCTCACTCTCTGAATGACCTTGGGCAAATTTTTTAGGACTTCTGAGCCCCAGTCTTCTCACTGTAGAGCTAACCTAGTCCAACAAGTTCATTTCTCAAAAGATGACATTAATGTTGGAATCATCCCCAAAGCCACCCAACAAAGTAAGTGCAGAAGGGAGGGCAGCGACCGTACCCTCTGCCCTCGGCACGCCAGGTCCTTCTGCGTCATCATTTTGTCCGGTCCTCACTGCCAGCCCGCGGGATGCTGGCTGCATCCCCATGGGACGGGAAAAGGCACCGAGACTCAGATGCGTGAGTCATGCTGCCAAGCCACACAGCAAAACGTGGCAGAGCCAGAATGGGATCTACGTGTGCCTGATTCCAGGCCCCATGCAGGCCCCATGACACCCAAGGATGGGTGAATCCGTGGGCCTTTCTCTGTGCTGGCCCTGGGTTCAGCCTCTGGCCATTGCCTCACAGAGGCTGAGCAGAAGTCCCATCTGCCCAGGGGCAGGGGATGGTGCTGGCTGGGCGGAGGCAGCAAGGAAGGGGATGGCCTTCTCGTGTTCCCAGCCCACCCTTCTCAACACGCCCTTGCTTTGCACACAGGCCCAATTACCAAGAGGAGTCTGGGGCCCATGGAGGCTGTCAGCTACCGCAACATCACAGCAGCCTTTTATCTTGATGGGTGTGTGCTTTTGTTATATTTTTAAATTACAGACAGTGAGAGTAGTCCCTTGGCATCCAGAGCGGAGAGCTTTGGGACTTTGAATGGTGGAAAAGGAACCCAAGTGCCTCTGTGCCAGGCTCTTCCTCCCAAAACTCGTATCAGAATAGACTACAAGCGGCAGCAGCCCCATAGCTCAGTGGATTAAATCAGCAGAAGGCGTTTGCTCACTCCTGCCACATGCTCACTGCAGGTGGGCGGCCACTCAGGGACCTGGCTGATGGAGTGTTGTTGGTCACTGTGCCAGAGGGAACGTGGAGTCCTGGAGGCCTTGAACCGGTTACTAGGTGTCCCAGCCAGGAGCAGTGTGCTCCTTTGCAGCTCATTGGGCAGAACTGGTCCCATGCACCACCCCATCCGATTTGTTCTTCCCAATCGGATGCCCAGGGAGGGGCTTCCTGTCATGGGCTGGCCACCAGCAGGGGGTGTCCAGCATGTGTTCTGAGACCTGAGCTGGGCTCCTGCAGGGCATCTGTGCTGTTTCTTTTGATGGAGACCTGAGGCAGGGGCCCAGTCTCTGCCTGGTGTGGAAGGAGGAGGCTGCACAGTTGACCTCCTTTTGCTTTTCCTTGCGGTTTTGGGCTGGGAGTTGCAGACAACCTTTCTGTAGCTGTTTTGGGGTCAGGAATCCCCACAGGACCCAAGACAGGTCCTAGAGGAGGGACATGTGTTTGTTTCCACTTCTTTGTGGGGTCCAGTGGCGAAAAGGATAAAAACTCACAGTGAAAACAGGAGTCTGACATCTGCCTGCTGGGGAGGCCACAGGTGGGAGATCTGGGTCAGATGGGATTCGTTCCTTCATTCATTCAATAAGTATTGAATCTTAGCTTTACATCTGTGTAAAGTGACTTTAGGTAAGTCACTTAACCTCTCTGAGCCTTAGCTCTCTCTTCTCTAAAATTTGAGAACGATTCTGTATCTCATGGGGATATTGTGGGGATGGAGTGGGAGAATGGATGGAAAGTCTCTGGGAGAAGCCTGGCACATATTGGATGCAACAGATTCCTGTTTAAGGAACAAATGTCTCTGTTTTCTCCTCCATAACATGAGGGTTATAAGAAGCATCTTTATCCCTCGGGACTATTGGGAAGAACAAAAAAGAGACCATTTCTATAAAGCTCCAGCCCCCACAGACACCCAGGAGACCCCAGTCTCCTCCTGTGTTTCAGGGGTGGGAGGCTCTAGGGGTACCATTCTCCTTCCTCCTCGGCCATTGGCCATAGCTCCCCAGAGTGCGTCCAGCGTCCAGAGCCTTCCTGGGCCCTGTCAGAGACCCAAGAGCCTGTCCTCTTTCCTGCTGAGGCTGGAGCAGAGAGAGGATAGCCCCGGCCTGGGAAATGCCCCTGTTGTCATCCTGCGGAGGTCCAGGGTGAGGGTGTGTGCAAACTGTCAAGCACAGTAAGACTGTGAGACATGCCGTGCAAACTGTGGGGTGCTGGGTGAGGGTGAGGCGTTGCGTTCCGTCTCTGGGTCTGGACTGGCTTCCCGCTGCTCCCTTGAACCACAGCCCCAGACCGCATCTCCCACCTCTCCAGCCTCTGCCCAGCGAGTCCCACTCTGCCAGCCTGCCGTCTGCACCCTACGTGCTGTCTGTCAATGGTGACAGTTGTGTAGAGAAGAAAGACAACACTGGGTGGTTCAGATGTTTCTGGCACAAAATGGGATAACATAGTAAAGAGTTTTCTTTGGGAATAAATATTATTTAAATATTTATTATATTTTAGCACAATCAATTTCAGTTGTAAAAACAACTATTTGGCCAGGTGTGGTGGCTCATGCCTGTAATCCCAGCACTTTGGGAGGCTGAGGCAGGTGGATCACTTGAGGTCAGGAGTTTGAGACCAGCCTGGCCAACATGGCAAAACCCTGTCTGTACTAAAAATACAAAAATTAGCCGGGTGTGGTGGTGGGCATCTGTAATCCCAGCTACTAGGGAGGCTGAGGCAGGGGAATTGCTTGAATCCAGGAGGTGGAGGTAGCAGTGAACCGAGATAGCGCCACTGCACTCCAGCCTGGGCGACAGAGCAAGACTCCGTCTCAAAAAATAAAAAAACAAAAATAAAAACAATTATTAATGGCAGGGAACTTGGAACATACAGAAAAGAAAAGAATTAAGAGGAAAACAGGGTTCCCCCCGGATCTCATCATCCACAGGCCATCGTGGTGGACACTGGGGTCTGTTTCCTTCCCGCCTCCTTCCGAACCCCAGGGCATATGTGTGTTTTGTTTGTTTCATAACATCGGGATCATATTTTTTGTAGCTTACTTTTTCACTTGATACCATGCTGTGAGCATTTCCCTCAGTTATTAAATATTCTTTGCAAACATGATTTGTAATGTTTGCCTGATAGCCCGTCCTGCGTCTGTCCCGTCATTTTCTCTCCACATCAGTGTTGCAGCTTCCAGGGATTCAGTATAGTTTCCATTTGTGGAGCTGAGCCCAGTCTGAGACCTAGAACAGATTCTAGAAAAGGTCGAGAGCTCTCTGTCTTCACCATGCATGACCCTGGCCCTTGTGAGCCATGTGGAGACCTGGAAGGACTTGGAGGGGCCAGGGTCCAACCCCAGGAACGTGGCCAACACTTCAGTTGATCTTTGTTCCTTTTCTCCGCGTGAGTCCCCTGGTAGCCGCGGCGGGGGTCCTCTCACCATCACGCCGGAGGCTGTGGCTTCAGGCCTAGAGAACTGGATCCCACCTAGCAAGTCTTTCCTTGCTCAGGGCCGCCTTGCTCAGGAGGGCTGGCTTAGGACTGAAGCCCAGGCCCCGCAGGGAGCCCGCCTGCTCCCGAATTTCCCATCGTCTTGACCTTGGAATCCACTTTTCTTACCTCCTTGTCACCTCCTTATGCCCAGAGTCGGCTTTGATTGAGGGACTCTCTAATATAAGATGGAAAAACCCAAGGGTATGAAAGTCACTGCACTTTATAGCCTTTTAAGGGCCTTTTAAAAACAATGTTCATTCAATTTTTTTCTTTCTTTTTTTTTTTTATGAGCTTTCTGGTACATACAGCACATAATCCTACATAAAATGGCTGAGCACGACACTGGCATAAACACCCAGTGATAGGGTGGAAGTCCGTGAAATGACGGGTTTGCCTCTGTGGGAGAAGCCGCAGTCCTTCAGCACTGAGCAGGCTCCGGATTCCAGGGCCAGGGTTGCTGGGTCTTCTGAGTGCTGCTGACCTGAGGGCGGCACTCGAGGGCTTGGGTCCTTGGGGAGGGAGGCTCCGTCCCCTCCCTGGGGAAGGATGCCTGTGTGGCTTGAACCGTGACCTCCACATGCCATTTGGGACTTGTCCTTTTTCTCATCACTTCATGAAAAGCTTGTGTTGCTTTCGCCAGCCAGGCAGCCAGCCAGCCAGGAAAGTTGGTCCCACATCATGGCTTTCTAAATGACGCCCTGGCTGGTCGCCTGATGATTGAGCAGGCCATGGTTAAGGCTCTTGACAGTACGTCCAAGGGCCAGGTGCCCCGTGGAAAGACTGGAGCAGGCTTGATGGCAGGTTCCCAACTGTTGTGGGGTTCAAGGGGATTTACCCAGCAAGAGTAATGCTCCTATTGCTAGAGCTATTGGGATGTGGGCGGGGGAAGCTCCAGCTTATTTATCCTCATAAACCATAGCTCTATCCCCTTTGTCCCACAAGTTCCAGTATTTCATTATTCAAAGTGGATCTCCTAGGCTGCCTCCAAATTGCACACAATGATTTTGTCAGATCTTGAGGCCTGGTCTGCGTTTTCCTTTGCAGAATAGGAAGAGTCACTCTGTCCCAGCCTTGCATCTGGTACACTGTAGCCTGAGTGGTGGGGATTCTGCCAATGGATGATAAAAGACTCACAGAGGTTAAGGCACTTGCTCAAGGCCACACAGGAGACAGGCTCTGAGCTCGGAGGAGCTCGACCCTGAAGACTTAAGTCCTCAAGGACCGCGAGTGCTTTTGAAAGCCCTGCCCCGCCACCTGGGCAGCTGAAGTGGGAGCCATGCAGGCAGGCGCTTGTTTCTGAGCACAGCTGAGCTGGCAGGGCCCTGCCACCTCCTTGGACGCTGCCCTCCCTCTGCTCGCCTGTGACGGGCTGGGGAGCAGCCTCCTCTGTGGTGCCAGCCCTCCCCTTCACAAGACCACCCTGACCTTTCTCAGCATGTGCCTGTTTTCCAGGTCACCGTTTCGATTTCTCTTCACTTCCTAGTCTTTATTCTCCTCCGTTAGAAGAGCTTCGTGTTTATTGATTGTTGTCTCCGGACCTTCAATTTTTGTCCGCGACTCTGGCAATCTGGAAGTGAGTCTTCCAGCTTCGTTAGCCGCCTTATTCTGAAGAGCATCCGACCTTTCCCTAATCAGCTCCAGCTAATCATGGCCAGTGGCTTTGGATGAACTGGGGTGGGGGGTTGGGGGAGCAGGGACAGGGGTTGCCAGGAGGCCCACAGGACCTCCCCTGGGGGTAGATGATAGTGACGGTGATGATGATGATGTTAGCACCGGGCGTGCACCCTGCTACACTCTCACCATCTCCCCTCACCCCTCCACCCCTCCTCTTCCCTGGGGCCAGAGGCATCTGACCCTTAGGAAGCTAGGGGCTGCAGTGGGTCAGAGTGAGAACCAGGGTCAAGCTGAGGGGCCCCTGCTTGTCTATAGCCAAAGGCCAGGTCCAGGAAATAGCAGTTGGGGTTTGGAGTCAGGGGCTTTGACTCAGTTAGATCTGGGTGGAGTCCTGGCCTTGTGGCCCTGGACAGGCTATTTACCTTCTCTATAAACTGGGGATAACAAGAACACCTCAAAGCTTAGGATGCTGCCAGGTGTGCGGTGGCAACCAGCATTACTACTATTGCTGTGACTGTCAAGTCAGATCAGGTTTCTCCTGAAGGCCCTACCTGGAATGACGGCGCTGTGCCTGGTCCCTAGCTCCGTGCCTGGTAAGATGTTCACAGGACTTAGTGAACATGTGTCGAGCTGAGCCCCACTGAGCTCTGATGGGGGCATTTTGTTGCCTGTGGAGAAAGAAGTCATTTGGATGGGGCGGAGGTCGGCTGCCAGGACTGTGTGGCCTGACTTCCATCCTGCACCATGCCCAGCAGAGTCAAGGCTGTCAGAGGGATTTTCTCCCGCGGGTCTTCCTGTGCAAATCAATAACCCCTCAGGCAGCAGCAGGGAGGGAAGCATGCACCAAGGAGGCGAGGGTCAGGACTGTTCCTATGGCTTCCGGCAACTCTTTTGCAGGGTTTTTCAGTATCTCCCGCTCGAGCAGGTGCTGCAGCAGGGCCTCAGATGCATACTGAGCATCGCCTTGGTTTCATGCACACGGCTTGGGGCTCCCCAATCCCTGAGTCCAGAACCATCTGGAGGTCTCTTGCATTCTGGCCCTGGCAGCTCTTCATGGAAGCAGAGATGAACCAGCAGGGCCAGAGGCTGCTCACTATGGCGGGGTCCCTGATCTCCTATCAGCACCCCAGTCTCTAGTAGGAATTTGGGAATATTCCCCCCTTCCCTCCAGGTGAATACTCAGGTGCATACTATGTGCTTGAAGCTCATGGCCAACTTCAGAGGCTGATGGGGCCGTGTGGGCTTTCTGGAGAGCTCTGCAGGGTCCCACGTGTCATCTCTCCCCTGCCCCTGCTTGATCCACAGTTTGTGAGTTCTCTCTTTGGCTGGTCCTCTTCACTCTCTTGTTTACCATTTGCTGTTAACAACAGTAATTACAGTATAGTTGTGAGATGAAAACATGACTAAATTATGACACTGCTTGTGTAACAATCTCTTAAAACTGACTCAGAAGGCAACAGCTGCACAATTAGGCTATAAATTCTCTTAAATGAACTTGTCGGTGGCAGCGGTACCTGTGTGGTGGTGTTGTATAAGAGATAACCAGGCTTAATGGGCTTGGAGAGGGAGCACCAAGGATGGCCTCGCAAAGAGGGAAACTTTGTTCTTTGTCATAAACCACTTGTTCTCTTACAAAAACAAAGGGCTCAGTGTTGGCCCATTAACTCCCTCTGTCTGTCGGGGCTGTGGGAGCAGAGCATCTGTCTGACAAGCTGACACCAGGGATGCTCTCTGCCTTGAGGTGTGGCTTTGTCGGAGGCTCCTCCACCCCCACCCCGAGGAGGCATGGCCAGCAGGAGGCCTGGGTGGGATTTATTAGTTAGTAGCAGCCAGGCCAGCATGGCCTTGGTGGGGGCCCAATTGAGCTGCTGCAGTCTTCCCAGCTGGGCTGCAAGGCCTGCCCTTTTTATGCTAAATGACAAACTTCAAGACAAAACCCACAAGTCAGAGCGCCTTGGATGTGAGGCTGGAACCTATGAAACCACGTGATTCAACAGAGGGATGATGGAGGCTTGCTTCAGATGTGCTCTTTGGGAGAGAAGCGTGCATGCCGCAGACCTAAGAGGAAGGATGCAACTGGTGAGTTGTTATGGGATGGTCTTACCCCACCCCACCCTGAATGTGGCCAGCACTGGGACTGGGGATGCTGAGACTGGGGGTTCTGCTGTCTGCCTCCAGGTCAGCTCTTAGCAGCATATTCACTTTCTGTGGCTGCTATCACAAACTACCATAGGCTTGGTGGCTTAAAGTGACACAAATGTACTATCTTGCAGCTCCAAAGGCAGAAGTTGGGTCTTGATTTTGGCATGGGTCTCAGTGTTTTAAAATCAAGGCGTCAGCAGGGCTGTGTTCTATTCTGGACTCTGGGAGATAATCCGTTGCATTGGCTTTTCCAGCTTTCAGAGGTTGCCTGCATCCCTTGATTGGTGGCTCCTTCCTCTGTCGTCAAAGCCAGCACTGGCAAGTCAAGTCTCTTTCACATGGTAGTTCTCTGACCCTCTCTTCTGCCTCTTCTTTATCTTCCATTTGTAAGGACTCACGTGATTCCATTGGGTACACTAAGGTGATTTTTCCCATCTCGAGATCAGCTGATTAGTTGCCTTAATCACATCTACAGTCTTAATTCCCTTTCACCACGTAATGTAGTATATTCACGGATTTTGAGGATTATGACGTGGACATCTTTAGGGGGCCATTATTCTGCCTGCCACAGGCAGGTGGAGAGTAGGGCTTTGAGCTGGCTTGACTTTTGTGCCCTCTGAGCTGGGCACAGGCAGGATCAGACTTGAGGAAGCAAAGTTGAGCTGGTCCTATAGGAAATCAGAGAGAGAATAGCATGGCCTGTCTGCGCCGGACTCGGCCTGCACTGAAGATGTCACTTGCATTTTCTAGGGGCTCCCAGTCAGAGACAGGGTGTGGTCTTTTGTGAACAAAACCCAGGAGTGGATGTACCTCATGGCTTCCCAGACTGTGTGGGAGTCTCCCTGAATGAAAATGATAAGGGTGCACCCTTTCCTTCCTGGAGAAGCTAGCATTAGCGTCCACCTTTCCCCTAGGCCCCTCCCTGGAGAAGGTGCAAATCGGGAAGTCTGCTGGTATAAGATAAAGTTCAGCCTTAACAATTTTCAAAATAAACAAACAACACACAAACTCCAGACGCCGCACAAACCCATCAGCAGGGAGTCATGGCCTTAGGTTTTGGTAACTTTCACCATTCTGGGACTGCAGAGCGTCTCATCACAGCCCCGGACCCCCTGGCCACGTCTGCTCTTTCATCCCAGCCTGGCCGGGAGGCAGCTGGACTCTCCTCTCGGATAGCTTCTCTGATGAATTTCCAGGCATCTCTCTGGACCTGTCCACACAACAGATTTCTGGAGCGCGTCCCCAGGGACCTCCAGCTCCAGGCCTATTACTGAAGTCCGTCACCCAGAAAATCTGTTGACGGAACCGTTCTCCCTGAACTGCAAGCAAATTGGGAAATTTGAATGTGATGCAATAAGCCTGCAATAAAACAGAGCCTCCAAGAAGTACACGAAGCGAATCTCCTCCCAGCTGAGTCCACCGCCCCTCTGCAGCTTCCTGAGCTGTCATCCTCCAGGGTGGCCACATACAGTATTTATTTTTTTTAATTAAGCTGCGTTGCTGTGTGGCTCACCCTCCACAGATGCTTTATAAAGCCCAGCCTTGTAAGTTGCTGAAAGTTTTTATTTTTTTTTAAAGCAGATAGTAAAATTAAGCAGTTATTAGTATTCACGAAAAATGCTCGTGGCAGGCTTTGCACACGTAATGAGAAGCCACCTGCAGTTCAAAGCAGTACTTGATAATGCTGTAATTAGATTTGAGATGGAAAAAAGCTCATTAAAATTAAATAACATATTTGTCACTGTTTTAAGAGGTACAGATTGCCGAGAACCATGCTGGTCTCTTGACCTTGAGTATTTTGGTGGAGTCCTTGCTGCCAACAATTCAAAAATAACATCAGTAATTCTGTAGAGTCCTGAAAACATGTTCATCCTTGGTTCAGTTTGTATTGAAAAAAATTATATAGATATCCAGGGGAAATCACAGATTTGTACACAGTGTGTTCTGGGAGAAAACGGTGGCCACAGTCCTTTCCAAACCAGCAACTCAGACACCGTGAAGAAGAGATGGATGTGTTCCTGTGGGAGGCTGGGGCTGGTGGAGGGGTCCCCCATAGGACGTGGGGACACTGTGAGGGAGTCTACAGGAAGTGGCAGCCTTGGGCACCACTGCTTACCACTGAGCTGAGCTGGATGAAGCCACTTGCTCAGAGCAGGCCCAGGGCAACTGGGAATCAGATTGTCAGTCAGTGTTTCCCGGGTGCCTACCAGTGTACCAGGTCCCAGGCAGGGGACGGTGGGGCCGCCAGTGCCAGTGAGATTCGCCTCAGGCTGCAAAAGGGGTCGTAGCCTCATCACGGAGATGAGGCATAAGGTCAGGTGCCAGGGAAGTATTTGTTGTTAATAAAAGTAGCTAATGTTGACTGAGCATATCTTTCATAGTAGGCACCCATCACGTGGCATGCATCATCTTAGGAATCATCTCCGTAGTCTGTGAGACAGCCCTGATTGCCCCACTTTCCTTGAGGTTATTTTGCTTGGGTGAGGTCACTTCACTAGTAAGTGGCTAGTAAGCCCAGAGCTGAGCCAGGTTCAGATCCAGGTCTGGCCTTCTGCGGCACCCCTCTGCATGAATCACAGAGTTGCTCTGGTCCCATGGGCAGAGCAGAGAGACCCAGGCTGGGAGGGTACACACATGAAGGCACTTACTGAGGACCCACTCTTCACCAGATCCTGCTCGAAACACTGCATGCCTGTTAGTCGTTGTATCCCCACATCAACCCTGTGATTCCATTTTACAGATGAGGAAATTGAGGCATGAGAAATTAAATAACCAGCCCCAGGTCACCAGGTAGTTGGTGGCAGAGTTAGGATTAAGCTCTGACCTTGACTGTTATTCTATATTTAATTTTTCTTGAAATCTATAAAGCATTCTATAAAGGTAGGATGTAATTTAAAAGCAATTATGATTATTTTTGTTCTTGGAGGAAGAAAATGCAAGTTGCTTTCAAGGGGCAGAGACCAGAGGAGTTTGCCTGGGGGCAGAGAGCTCTTAGAGAGGTGAGTGGAGGGGGCCAGATGGTGGGAAAATGAGGGCAAGTTAGAAACAGAGGCCTGGCCTGGGCTCCAGGGACAGTGTGGGCCCCTGTCTTGGAGGAGCTGCATGCCCTCCAGGGCAGGGAGTCACTGGGAAGGCAGTCTGGGCCGACTGCCCCTCCTCCGGGTGGCTGGATTGATTTTCTAGGCTGACTCTCTTGGCACTGGGTCCAGATTTAGTTCTGTGGAGAGCTCGTCTTTCAAAGTCCAGCTCAAATGTCACCTCCTCGGCAAAGACTCCCCTACCGCCCGAAGCAAAATTAATCACTCCTCCTCCGTGTCCCACAGCACTCTGTTGATACCGCCGGAATAGTCTTATCACATCGGACACGGATTTATGTGTTTACAAGTCTGTCTCTCCAGCTAGACAGCGACTTCTCGAGGGCAGAGCCCACTCTGCCTTTGTGTCGTTGTGCCTGGGGCAGTGCTGCGCGTGCAGTGGGTGCTGAGGAAATGATGCATACATGGAGGACCAGTGGATGGTTTAATTTGATTTCAGTGACCAAGCACAGAGCTCTTATTTTGGGCAGGTCTTGTTCTAAGCTCTTTACATATGTGAAAGGATTTAGCCTTTATAACCCCATGACGTCAGTTAGTTCTATGATGAGCCCATTTTACAGGTGAGCACACTGAGATAGGTTATGTAACCTCTCAGTATCATACATCTGGTAAGTGGTAGAGCTGGGAGTTTTAAACCTAGGCAGTCTGGAGTGAAAACATCTGCTTAAAGTGATTTTGTAGCTACAGATTGTATATAGTGATTCTTAGGGGAGTTTCTGGAATTAATTCTCATTTCACTTTTCTTTTCCCTAACTTGTCTGAATTTAGGAAGGTTTGGAGAAAGTGATTGGGCTGTGATGCAGTTAAGTTTCCTTTGTTGTAAGCCATGGAAACCAACTCTGGCTACATTAAGCAAAACAGAGATTCTATTGTGAGGATCTAAGTAGCTTGCAGAAAGAGCACGCTGGAAGGAACGGCTTTGGGGAGGCCAGAGAGACCGACCTAGCTAGCGGGAACTGAAGGACAGACTTACTGGGATGAGCTCTGCACGTCACATCCCTCCCAGTTCAGGTGCCACCATCGTGACTGTGTAGGGAATTGGGGTGCTTGTAAGACCTTGGGTGCTGGGCCGGCAAGAAGGTGCACTGCCTGCTGACCACCATGCATTCCTGCTGGCCATTGCTTGGGTCCTGTGTTCACCCTGGGCCCAGTGGCAGCCTGGGCTGACCGGGGGGCGTGAGAGCCCAGGGCTCTCAGTCACGTTTCCTTGACACATAGTCCTGGAGTTTGGGGCGGGTGGGGAGGGTGATTCTTCGGAAAGGAATATTCACTGGCAGTGACCTTTCTTAGGTTTTTAACATTTTGAGGGGATTGATTGAATTGATCCAAGCCCATTCATTCTCGGTCTCCAAAGGATATGAATACCACGGGACCAGCCCAGCTTGGACATTTGAAAACTGGGTGCAAACGAGGACTAGATTGATTCTTTCTCACCGGGCTTGCCCCCAGCCTCTAAACTAGAAGGGTCGTCTGGCTGGGTGTCCCTGGGACGGCCAGAGTGTGCCTTGCTCAGAGGTTGTTGCAGGGAAGCCCCTTTTCCTGGGGAGGGAGGGAGGGCGCTGTGCATCTCTCCCCGGCGGCCAGTCCAACGTCTTCCAGGATGGCAGTTCTTTGCCCTGTCGGGTCAAAGCCAAACCCCCTCAGCCTCCGGGCTGTCCCCCAAAACGTTCCTCCCTCGCGGTGTCCGTGGCGCGCAGGAGCCTGGGACCTGCTGCTTTGGGCTTCACGCCTCTGCCTCATGCCTCTGCCTCTGCCGGGGCCCCTGATTTATTCAGGACACACGTGTGCTCCGAGTGCCAGATACATGGTGGACCCTGACAAAGCATGCAGGCCTCAGACGAACAGGTGACGCTGTGTCCGCGGCCTGTGCAGCGGGGATACCCACCTCATTTTACTCCGCCCAGGTCAACTGGTCCTTGCTGGGAGGCTCGCCCCTGGGGCGAGGGGTCAGGGGCAGCTGGAGGAGAGCGCCTGCCCGTCCCTGCCCCGCCCCTCCTACCTTACTGAATGGTCCCGCCCTTCCACTCCCCCTCTGGGCCCGCCCTCCTATTTGGCCCCTTCCCTGGGCCCACCCTTCCTATAGCCCCACCCTTTCCGTTTTGATTCCTCTCTCCCTGCCAGCCCCGCCCCTCTGAACCTACGCTCTTTTCTTTATGGGCCTGCCCTCGTCTGGCCCCTTCCACCCATCTTGCCCTGCCTACATCCTGCCTTCCCACCTGGCCCCGCCCCATCTTTGGCCCCACCCCTCCTTTTTGGCCCCTTTTCACCCGCCCCGCCCCTCTGAACCCACCCTTCTGTCCTCGATGGACATGCCTCTGTCTGGTTCCACCCACCCAAGTGGCCCCACCCACTCCCTGCCTTTTATCCTGGCCCTGCCCCATGGCTGGCCCCATCCTCCATCCCTTTTGGTCCTTCCTTGCTCACCGAGCTCCTCTGGACCCACCCCTCTTTATGGGCCCGCCCCCATCTGGCTCCTCCCACCTACCTGGCCCCACCCACTCCCCTGCTTTCCATCCCGGCCTTGCCCTGTGACTGGCCCCGCCCTCCATCCCTTTTGGCCCGCCTTGCCTGCCGAGCCGAGCTCCTCTGGACCCACCCCTCTTTCAATTGGGGCCCCGCCCTCATTTGCCTCCTTTTACCCGTCTGGCCCTGCCCACTCCCTCCCACCTTCCACCCTGGCCCCGCCCTGTGGCAGACCCTACCCTCCATTCCTTGTGGCCCTTCCCCTCTGGACCAACCCTTCTGTCCATTAGAGTCCCGCCTTCATTTAACATTTGACCCATCCCACCCGTCTTGCCCCACCCACTCCACCTTCCATTTTGACCCGGTTCCTTGGCTGGCTCCAGCTTCCATCTCTTTTGGCTCCTCCTCACTAGCCCCGCCCCTCTGGACCTACCCATCTTTCCTTTATGGGCCCCGCCCCATCTGGCTCCTCCCACCCACCTGGCCCCACCCACTTCCCTGCTTTCCATCCCGGCCTTGCCCTGTGACTGGCTCTGCCCACCATCCTTTTGGCCCCTCCTTGCCCGCCCCACCCCTCTGGATCCGCCCCTCTTTTCAATCGGGCCCCGCCGTGTTCTCCCAGCTTTCAAGCTTCCGCCTGGCGCCCCGCAGCGGCGAGCGTGATTTATAGGCCATCTGAGCCGTGACCTATAAACCCTGTTCTTCAGGGGGTGCCTCTCTTGGATTAAATGCCTCTAAAGGAGCCTCTGTCTCAGAAGTGTCATGTAGAATGTTTCCGCTGACGGAGAACATGACCTTTAAAACCCCGAGTAAAGGAAGCAGAGCTGCCAGGGGAAGCATCCGGCAAGGCGACGCCTCAACCCGGCTGCACCTGTCCGCTCTCCGACCTCTCCCCAGGCCTGGTGGGCGGGCTGCGGACCTGGCTGGGGAGGGGCGCGCTCCCGGGGCCTGGGGACTGGGCGCTGCCGGGGGAGCCGCGCTTTGCAGACTGGAGGTGGCGACTGTGCGAGCAGAGACGCCCCTAGCCATGGGTCAAGAGCCCTGACCCTGACAATGGGAAAGGGCCAGTGCCCTTGTTCCACTTCAGTTTCCTTCCCTTTGTGCCCTGGGGGACACTGGGTCCTGCTAAAGGCTGGGGCGTCTGTTGCATAAGACCCAGTGTCCTGGGTGTTCTGGGTGGGGCACAGCGTCCTGGGTGCCCAGGTAGGGGTGCAGAGTCCTGGGTGCCTGGTTAGGGGTGCAGTGTCCTGGGTGCCTGGGTAGGATACAGAATCCTGGCTGTCTGGTTTGGGTGCAGTGTCCTGGGTGCTTTGGGTCGGGGTACAGTATCTTGGGTGCCCAGGTAGGGGTGCCGTGTCTTGAGTAATCTGGGTAGGTTCAATGTCCTGGGTGCCTATGTAGGAGTGCAGAGTCCTGGGTGCCTGGGTAGGGGTGCAGTGTCCTGGAGGTCTGGGTAGGAGTGGTGTGCCCTGGGTGTCTGTGTAGGGGTGCAGAGTCCTGGGTGTTCATGTAGGAGTGCAGTGTCCTTGGTGCCTCTGGAGGGTGCAGCGTCCTGGGTGCCTGGGGAGGGCGCAGGGTCCTGGCTGTTTTGTACAGGGGCACAACGTGATGGCTTCTCTGGATGTGCCATGTGCAGTGTCTCAGAGGATGTCAGAACTTGGAAGAACTGTGCCTAGGTCCCACCTTTTATCTGACACTGCAGTCTTTGTTTCTTGGGTGGAAAAGCCATGGCGGCCTCTCTCCCAGGTTGGACAAAGCATATTTCTGGTAGTAGCCACTCTGTAGGTCCATATGGACACTTTATACTAAGGAGGCTGCATTTTCTTATTCTCTTGCCCCCACAGGCTAATGTCACAAGTGGAAAGGTGACTGATCCACTCATTCCTTTGTACGCTTTTGTAAGAAATCCTCGCAGACATTGTTTTGCTTTGGTTCCTTTGAGGTGCTTAGAGGGGTGGCTGGATTCTCCAAGGGGCCTCATGTGGAAAGCACTCAGTATGTGTTGCTTGTGGGATGCTGCCAGGGATTCTCTGGAAGGAGGACCAGGAGATTTCTATGGAGAGACGAGTCAGTTGAAGGCCTTTGTGGATGTCTTCCACTGTGTCTTTTTTGAGAGCTGGGAAGGAGAGGCTGGGTCGGCTAGGAAAGAGCTGTCTTGTGTTGGAGGGGGTTTGAGCCCTCCTCCCAGGGTCACAGAGCAGCAGGTAGAGAATTAGAGTCTGTGCTAACAGAGAGGGTGGGTCTTGTCTGGGAGACTTGCCCGACCCTCTCTTACTTGGGTGCATGGTGCTGGCAGGGAAGAAGCACGGCCAGCAGGAGGGCTGTATTTCTGTTGAGATGTATTCATAGGTGAAAGCCACTTTGGGAAAAGTGTGGTATGAGCATGAGTGTGTGTGTGCATGACTTTGAGTGTATGCTTGTGTGTGTCTCTGCATGTGTGCATGTGTGTGGACACATGCTCCTGGAAGCATGCATATGTTTGTGTGCTTGTGTGTCTATGCATGTGTGCATGTGTGTGGGTGTGTGTAGGGGGCACGCAGCCAGCTCTAACTTGGGCAGAGACATTCTGTTGTTATAAATAAGGCTGGTTTTTATATTCCCATTTGACCGGGGAGTGCAACCAGCAGACCAAAGGTAATGCATTTCAGCTGCCCGTCGGGGAAGGTAAATGTGGTTTATTAGGCCCTCTGGCTCAGAGGGGGCTGGGCAGTGGTAGCAGCTGAAGCAAGGCGGCTCCAGATGGAGGGAGGGGACAGGTTGGTGATTGTGTGCCTGGATTTCTCTAAAGGAAAAAAAATGGACGTGCCGCCTGTTAGCTAATCAACAGTGAGGAGAAAGTCCTGACAACAAGTAAAGAAAACTTAGCTGGCAATAAAATAAGGGACTTTTTATGGTGGTTTTTATGGGAACATTTTCACTTTGGGAGTTATTAGAGTTAGTGCCGGTTGTGACAAAAGCTGCATTTGCATATCGCTGTGATGAGGTCTGGATGGAGCCTGAATGCGGCATTAACTGCATATCAGAGACCCTTTCAGAAGCCAAACAGGATGACATTTATTGCAAGCTCGATGCCGCGTGTCTGGCATTAGTTACTGCTTGTTGTGTCCTGTGGAATCTAGATTTTCTGTCTTAGTATCTTTCTGGGACTGGTCGCAGCAGCTTCCTAGGTCAAGAGCAAGCTAGGGCTTTGGGAGTGTGTGGGGGAACTGGGGGGTGGGGAGGGACACCATCGGGAGAGGGGACGGGGTTAGGCTTCACAGGGCTATGCATTGGTCAGGTGCCTTTCACAGGCTGACCTAGACGAGACTGCCACTCTCAGATTCAAGCCCCACAGGACAAACAGGAATTTCTCCCACTTTTTTTATTTTTAAAATTACGATGTAATTAACATATCATACAATTTACTCATTTTAAGTGTACAAATCCATGGCTTTTAGTATATTCACAAAAGTGTGCAACCGTTGCCCCAGTCTATTTTAGGACATTTGTGTTACCCTAAGACAAACCCCTCACTTCTTAGCTGTCACCCCAACCCCCTCATCCTCCCTAGCCCTAAATGACCTACACCCACTTTTGTCTCTATTGATTTGCTGCCTCTGACCATTTCGTATAAATGGAACCATACAGCATTTATCCTTTTGTCTCTGGCTTCTTCCCCCAGTGGAATGTTTTCCACGTTCATTCACGCTGTAGCATGTACCAGAACTTCATTCCTTTTTATGGCCGAGTAATATTCCACTGAACAGATACGTTCTATTTATGTATTCATCAGCTGATTTTCCCCAAACACTTTTGAAACCTTTTTTTTTTTTTTTAAAGAGACAAAGTCTTGCTCTGTTGTCCAGGCTGGAGTGCAGTGGTGTGATTTTAGTTCACTGCAACCTCCTCCTCCCGGTTTCTAGCAATTCTCCTGCCTCAGCTTTCTGAGTAGGTGGGATTACAGGCACATGCTGGTATGCCCGGCTAATTTTTTTTGTATTTTAGTAGAGACTGGATTTCACCGTGTTGCCCAGGCTGGTCTCGAACTCCTAAGCTCAGGCAGTCCATCCGCCTTGGCCTCCCAAAGTGCTGGGATTACAGGCACGAGCCACCACGCCTGGCCAAAACCTTTTTTTTTTTTTGTAAAAGATACTCACGAAAAAATTCATGGTTGTGGCCGGGCATGGTGTCTCACGCCTGTAATCCCAGCACTTTGGGAGGCCAAGGTGGGTGGATTACCTGAGGTCAGGAGTTTGAGACCAGCATGACTAATATGGTGAAACCCCGTCTCTACTAAAAATACAGAAAGTAGCCAGGTGTGGTGGTGTGCACCTGTAGTCCCAGCTACTTGGGAAGCTGAGACAGGAGAATTGCTTGAACCCAGGAGGTGGAGGTTGCAGTGAGCCGAGACTGTGCCACTGTACTCCAGCCTGGACGACAGAGTGAGACTCCATTTCAAAACACACACACACACACACACACACACACACACACACACACACACACACAGAAAAATCATGGTTGAGCCCATTGGAACCCACCTGAATTTTTTCAGAAAATGGAGTTCTGAATTGCGGGAGATACAGGGGCTTGACAAAAGGAGTGGGGTGGGGTGGGGTGTGGAACCGTGTTTCCTCTTTGAAACATAGAGCCCATGCTTTGCACTTCCCAGCTCCCCACCCACGAATGTGGTCTCAGGGCTGACTCCAGGATTGCTGCTGGGGTCCTGGGAGGGTCTTTGCTGCTTCCCATTCAGAGAGCCTTCTCTATCTCAGGGGACCTTCAACCTCTAGGTTTGAGGATTCCCGGGGGATGTTGGTGTGGTCGAGGGCTCTAGGGCAGCTTAGGCTGGTGGCCACGTGTTCCTGCCTCACATCTGCTCCCCTCCGTGAGCCCTGGCTGTGCTATGTAGTTCAGCAAGTATACTGAACTACAGTATAGTATACTGGAAAGTCTGGGCTGAGGCTGCTGTGGAGAGGAAGCAATTGTGCATTTCATGGATGGTGACATGCATCTCTGCTGAAGGCTGAGAGTGATATTGGGGGAGGCACAGGGGGCTTCTGCCTGGCTCAGATTTAGGGAGAATCTTAGGGCAGGGGGTGAAGTCAGAATGTCCTATTTTTTCTCTTCCAGAAAAATCGGTAGGATCCCTGGGTGACTCAGCTCTTAGTCTTAATTATGCTGCTATGTAAATATTTCTGAGGTCTCTTGGTTTTCTCAGTTGGCATTATATCACCGTTAATAACCAGAGGGCACATTATAAATATGCAAACTAGTAATAATGCATTAACTCGAAGAACATCGATAAATTGCCAAACTGAGCTGGCAGCGTTCAGCAGCTCGTTCCCTTTGCTGTGGAGATAGCTTCCTCTACTCCTGCATCATGGAACCCACGCATTCTGTTGGCCCCTCCCTGCCCCAGATGGCACCCTCAGGAGCAGTCGGCTGTCCGCTCGGTGTGCCGAGAAAACGGCTCTTAATGTGGCCCCGGGTGTATTTTCCAGCATCTAGAAATCTCCCAGAGAGAGCAAGGCATGTATCGTGACTTGGCCCTCCGCTCTTTCTGTGCTGGGACAAGATCGGAGGTAGAGTCTGGAAGGATGGCCCTCGCCCTCTCCCGTCCTTTATTTGGTTGGAAAGATCATAGCCCCCACAGTGGAGATACCGCCCAAGTTCTCCTCCCTGCTCCCCGCCAGCATATGTGACCTCAGGAAGTCATGTCAGCTTCTTCGTCGGAAATTCATTTATGTGACAAATGTTTACTGTGGGCCTGCTGCATGCCAGGTGCTGTGCTGGGCAGTGCATATGGTCCTTGTCCTCATGGAACTGATGTTGGGATGGGAGAGACAAGCAGGCAGTAGTTAGGATTGTGATCGATGTGTGTATCGGAAGCACAAGGGGTTACTGGAGCACCTGTTCAGGACGTATCATCCAGTCCTGGTGGGTCAGGAAATTCTGCCGTAGCGAGTGCTGTCTAAGTGGAGATCTGAAGATACCCTGGCAAAAGGAGATGGATAGAGAGAGTGGAGGTGGGGGCTTGGGGGAGGCGGGTTACAGGGAAGAACATCCTAAGCAGAGGGAACAGAATGTGCCAGTGCTTCAAGGAGGGAATGTGGGGTGGACTAGTGAGCTGCAAGTCGCCAGTGTGGGCGCAGCATGGAGCTGGTGGAGGAGAGGTGTGCTTAGGTGGGCTGCAGAGGCACGGGGTGAGGGGGGTCTGTCTCCAAGGAGCTTGTCTGTCTTGCCAAGTTGAGGGACATTTAAAGGCTTTGACTTTATCGGGACAGAGAGGGGCCAATCTTGCCTTAGAAAGCTCCTGGCTGTGGTGAGTGAACCAGAAGAGGTCAAGAATGGCAGCTGAGATACACAGGGGTCCTTGCTTGGCCTCCGTGGGCATTTGCAGTGAGGGCTAAACCAGCTGCCTTGTCTACTGCAAAGGGCACTTGTCGGATCAGCCCGAGCCGTGCTAAATCAGGCAGCTTCTGAGCAGGATGCAGGTTGGGGGCTCTGAACTTGGAGTGTGGGCAGGAAGGAGGTGGTGTTTGTGGTTTGTAGAGGAGGCAACGGGATGCCTGTGACCTGAGTGGAGATAGAAGGGGTGGGGGACGCTGCAGATTGGGGGAGTGAGCGGCCAGGTTGGGGGAGGGTTCCTGGGCTCCAGCCTTTGGGCTGCCGCCTACCCTGGAACCTGGTCCGGCTCCTCACCCGGATGATCACACCTGCTTTAGGGCGGTGAGGAGGGCCCAGATGATGCGGTGGGAATTGGTGGTGCCCCAGTAAGATGAGCTTTTGCATGCAGGCCTTGAACTTCAGGCTTGTTCCAGCTCAGTGCAGTTTTCCTGCCTCAGCGTCCTCATCCATGAGATGGGCACCTGCCTTTGGGGTTTCTTTGCAGGCTCTGTGTCTTCCTGTATTTACAAAATAAAGGTTGGATGGGTGTTTGTTGGCCTTCAAAGCCAGTTTAGGCCTACGATTTCAACTTCATCCACATTCCTCAGCAATGGGTGTAGACCATAGTTAGATGTATTTTAAACTTTTTATTTTGAAATCATCATATTATTACAGGAAGTTGCAAAGACAGTTCAGGGGGCCTCATGTAGCCTTGATCTTGTTTCTGCAGTGGCTTCATCTTACCTAACAGTATCACAGCCAGGACCCAGATGTTGATACAGTACAGATGTGCAGTTCTGTGTTGCCTCATGTCACACGTGCAAATTTGTGTCACCGCCACCACAGTCAAGGAGCAGAACTGTTCCATCTCCACAGACATCCTCCCGCCAACCCTGTCCCTCCCAGGATCTCTAATCCCAGTCAACCACTCATTTGTTCACCATCTCTGTAAGATTATTTTAAATTACAAATGTATTTTTGTTATAAAATTATATAATAATCTTCCAGAAGTTGAGGGACATGGAAAGAAAACATTTCCATTTCCCTACCACTCTCAGTGATTGCCGCACATCTCTGTGCCTTTTTTGGTCCACACACATATATTTAGTGTATCTGTAATCCTAGTGTGTACGGGACCTTATGTCCTGCTTTGCTCGCACAGTGTGCCATAAGCATCCGCCATATGTACTGGAGCTGTGAAGCGCGCACAGACAGCATTCCAGGAGGCGGAATGGGTGCAGGGAGTGGGAGGCAGCAGAAGGAGTGGAGGCCGGTCCCAGGCCAGCATCGGTGAGGAGGCAATGGAGGTTCTCGCCAGGCCAGGGACTGTCGGCTTGGAGGGGGTCACTCCAAGGGCCTGGCAAAGGATGTGGTGACTGGACCCAGGGACTCCGCGTGAGGCCTGAAGGATACTGTAAGTCTGAAGACTCTATGGAACTGATGTTGGGATGGGAGAGACAAGCAGGCAGTAGTTAGGAATGGGATCCATGTGTGTATCGGAAGCACGGGGGTGGGGGGCGGGGTTACTGGAGCACCTGTTCAGGACATATCGTCCAGTCCTGGTGGGTCAGGACATTCTACCATAGCAAGTGCTATCTCAGTGGAGATCTGAAGATTCCCTGGCAAAAGGAGGCAGATAGAGAGAGAACAGAACAGACCCAACCACCTCAGGAGAATGAACAGCCAGGTGTTCCCTGAGGCCAGTGGCAGGGTCTGCAGGGACCACTGCTGGCTGTGGTCCTCTGCAGGGACCACTGCTGTGTCTGTTTCCAGCCTCTCTTTTCCTAAACCAGGCCGGCCCTGTCAGCCTGGCTCCAAACTTCACTCCCTGGCCTTTGGAGGGAAGACCCTCTGGTTCAGGCCTTCCTTCCTCCTGAGGGCCTTGGAAGCCCCTCTTCTTTCCAGAGGGGCTTGGCTCTCTGTCGCCCAGCAGTCAGCTCCATTGTGGTCTTAGGAGTGTCAGCGAGCACAAAGCAGACACAGAAGAAACCTTGAAGTAATTCACAGAGTGAGCACGAGAAGTTCCTGCCAGAGAAGAGCGCACAATGGGCCTTGCTCCTCATTCTCCCCACTCCTGATGAGTAATTACACGTGGGTGTCTGGGAGTGGGAGTATTTATAGCAACGCCTCTTTTGCTGGAGTTTGAACTTTCTTCTTTGTGGCACCACACTTATAAAAAGGTAATCAAATAGCAGACAATCGGATTGTATCCGTGTCATTCTGCTGCCACTTTAATGAGGACTGAGAATAAATAGAAATCCTGAAATTGTGCTATCCCAAACTGTTTGCAAGCCCCTCAGTGAGGGAGTCTGGTTTGATTTGGTTTTGTTTTTACCACCCCCACCCTCACTGCTAATTTTACATTGTCTTTGGAGTTGCTCAGGGCCAAAGCACCTTCTGGGTAAGTCTCTAACCGAAGACTAGATCCACAGGCAGGCCTTTTATTAAAAGGCATTTAATGACTCTGAATTCCTTGTTGTGTTAGAGCTGATTTGGGGCAGGATAATGGTGTCTGTGGCTGGGATAAAAACCCCCATGACCATCCTCCATGGTTATTAGGTAAGTGATTGGTGTGGATTCTTGCTCTCAGAAGGAAAAAGGAAAGAGAAGGAAAGGCCAGGCCTTCCTGTGGCTGCCCCTGGGTCTCAGCGATGGCATTATCACTGCTAACCCAGGTGTGACTTGGCGTCACTGCCACTGGCGTCGGCAAGGCCCGTCAGCCTCCCTGAAAAGCCAGAGCTGGCCCGGAGAGAGGAGAGCATCACGGGCAGGTGCTGAGGGCTGCTCTCAGGAGGCGCGGCCTTCTTGTGCTCTGGACAGGTTGTGAGCAGACTGGTGGTCTCGGTCAGGTGTGCAGGGCAGGACTTTGTAACCTGACATTGTTGGAGAAGGAGGGTCGGGGGTAGAGTGAAGGCCCCAGAAGGAGAACTGGGTCAGAGGTGTCCTTTGCTTCTCATTTCCTCCCAACGAGGGGCATCCCTGTTGGGAAGGTTTGCTAAGACAGGGGGTTCTTGTGTAGAGAAGGGGGTGACTGCTCTGTCACCCCAGTGGTGAGGGAACTTGGCTTTATGGCAGCTAAGATTGTGAGCCTATGTAAATTACAGGGAAGAGTAATAAGCAACAGAAAGTCCCGTGTGTGCTCCTAGTGACACACCTGGCCGGTTGCCTTTAATAAAGGCAGAAAAGCCCCTGTTAAGACATTGACTCATGCCTTTGAGTAAATTAATATTGATTTGACATTCGACAAGTGTTTGAATTTTTACTTCTTTTTTTGCATCTGGAGAAAGGATCCATGTTTAGTAAGCACTTCTCTGTGCTGATTTCTGCAATTAGCCTTTATTCATCCGATGCCTGCTGTGTGCCAGTGTGCCAGGCTGCTCTTTTCTGGCATCAGGGTGCTGACCAGGCAACATGGTCCCTGCCCTCAGTGATCTTATGTTCCAGGAGAGTGCTGTCAAGGCAAAGAGGGAAGTCCTCTCTGGCCATCTTAGGGGCTGGCAGTTGGCCAGGGAAATGCTGATTAGAAGGGCCGAAGCCTGAATTCTGCCTGTGCTTCCTGGCTGAGTGTGGAGTCAGCGTAGACTTTATTCTGTCTCCAAACAGAGCCTGAACCTAATTGGTTCTTTCACTATTGTTTTGGTAAGAATGTGAAACATGAACTCCATCCTCTTAACAGATTTTTCCTTTCCTTTTCCCTTTCCCTTCCCCTTTTTTGAGACAGAGTCTTGCTCTGTTTGCCCAGGCTGGAGTGCAGCGGTGTGATCTTGGCTCACTGCAATCTCTGCCTCCCAGGTTCAAGTGATTCTCTTGCCTCAGCCTCCCGAGTAGCTGGGATTACAGGCACCTGCCACCACACCTGACTAATTTTTGTATTTTGAGTAGAAATGGGGTTTTGCCATGTTGGCCAGGCTGGTCTCGAACTCCTGACCTCAGGTGATCCACCTCCCTTGGCCTCCCGAAGTGCTAGGATTACGGGCACGAGCCACCATGCCTAGCCGTCTGAACAGATTTTTAAGTGTACAACACATGTTGCTATCTTTAGGCATGATGCTGTGCGGCAGATCTCCAGGACAAACTCATCTTGCACGATTGAAATTTTATACACGTTGAACATCAACTCCCCATTTCCTCCCCCATCTAGCCCCTGAGAACCACCATTGCAGTCATTGCTCCTAGGTGTTTGACCATTTTGGATACCTCACGTAAGGAGAATCATGCAGTATTTGTCCTTCTGTGACTGGATTTTTTCACATAGCATAGTGTCCTCTGGGCTCATCTGTGTTGTCACATGCTGCAAGATCTCCTTTTTGAAGGCTGAATAATATTCCACTGTGTGTATATCCCACACTCCCTTTACCCACGCGTCTGTTGGTGGACATTTAGGTGGTTTCCACATTTGGGCTATTGTGAATAGTGCTGCAGTGGGCATGGGAGTGCTAATATCTCTTTGAGATTCAGATTTGACTTCTTTTGGATAAATACTTGGAAGTGGGATTGCTGGATCATATCCTAATGTATCTTGACAGTGGCCACAATTCTGAACCTCTTTGGTTTTGTCATCTGCTGGGTGATGCCGACCTCGTAAAGACTCAGCCCTCACCTGGACCATGGCAATCTTGGTCCCATGTCTGTTTGTGTGGCCCTGAGAGCAGATGAAAGTGCCCCCTCATCTCCCTTCTACAGTGGCTGGCGGGAGGTGGAAGCTAGCGCTGCCTCCTGCCCCACCTTCCCACGGCCGGGGAAGGGGCTTTTACGCCTCTGAATTTCAGTGCCAAAAGGAACTTCCTCTGTCGAGACCCACTTTTGTGGAAGGCTGTGTGAAATGTGATCCTCAAATCCAGCTTGAAGCTGCGGCTGAATTTTTGTGGGGTTCTCATTATTTAACATTTGGCTCAGAATGGTGTCTGTCTGAAGACAGATGGAGGCTGGAGCTTACCGGGGCCCACACAGTGTGTGGAGCTCGGCCTGGGCTGCTCTGGTTTGTAATATATTGTTCTCAGTGCCAGGAGCTGCAGCAACGTCTCCAGTGAGGAACAAGGAGAGGGAGGAACCTGGGAGCAGGAGAGGAAAACCAGAGTTGGAGAATCCAATTTTTCATACAGTAACAAAACAATACAGTTGTGTATTCCCATAATATCCCTTCAGTTTCTTGGGGTCTAGAGTTGCATCTATTTTTAAAAACACTTGGACCAATAATTCTACTTTATGCAGACCAACTGGAGGGTCTCTGGCTTGGAGATTTAATGTAAAATAAACTCTAAATGGGGTGGCACACAGCATGGTGGCCTGCAACTGTAGACAAGCAATTTTTCTTAAACAAGCCGAGGGATTGAAGTAAATGATGGTGGTGTTCAGTTCTGTCCCAGAGTTGGGAGTGAGGTGAGGCCGGGGAGATGGAAGGGCCGGGCTTATCCAACCTCCTGTGTGCTCCATGTGAATGTGGGTCGGACAGGGAGGCTGCCAGGAGGGAGGCTTTGAGGAAGCCGACTCCTCTTACCTGCCACAGGGACGTCCTGGAAGACGGTCTCTGCATCCATACTGGGGTTTCCCAGCACTTTGGAACTGGGCTCAGAAGGCTTCAGTTTGGCAAAGACACATTGCATTTTGCAGATTCCTTTGATCATGGCCCAGGTGGGGCCACATCCCCTTAGAATACTTTACTCTGTCTTCCTCCTGTGGGCTTAGACGGCCTTTTGCATCTAAAACCGGTCTGCTTTTGGAAGAGACTTGTCCATGGAGAATCACATCCACCTGCTTACGCCCTGGCAGCTGAAAAGGGCGTGTCCCTGAGATCCCTGCCAGAGGGTCCCCCTGCCACAGGCTATCCGCAGGACTGGTTCAGTCCTCTGAGGTTACCAGTCAGTAAATCGTATTGAGCATCTCATCTTTCATTCGAATGGTACTTTAAGAGTCACAGGGCTCTTTCTCACTCATTTATAACAGCGTCTCCACTCTGTTCTGTGTCCGGCCATTTTTTCTTGAGCATTCTGTCATCTGCTCTATGTCTGTCTATACCAGGGTTTGAAATCTTTTCCAGGAGACTTTTAAGCTCATTCTTTTCTTCTTTCACCAGGCTGCCCGAAGCAGCAGGAACTTTTGAGAGAACACACTTCTCACTGCCCCTGTTCTCTGATAGTTCTCTGGTCACTGTCTCAAAAAAGAAAATGTCAATTGTCTCCAAGTCCAGGAATTGTGCTTTGCCAGTGAGGCAGATATGAATTAATCATCTTGGAGAATCCCCCTAAATGTCAGGTTGGAACCATTCCAAGACACTGGGAATGCAGGGTAGGTTGCATTTCTTTGTTTAAATGCAATTGAATCCAATTTAAGGCACCATCTGCCATGATGAAAGGTTGGTCCCAAACCAGGAGTTCCCGAGAGCTCCCCACTCCAGGTTAGGCAAGTACCTTGGGACTTGAGTCCAGAGAACCCTCTGTGAGTGACCCAGGAGGAATTCTCTTGCCCAGGTCTGCCAAGGCCAGCAGGGGCCACTGGGGTTGGGTGGCTCCCCTGGTGGCTCCACTCCTTGCCAGGCAGGGCCACTGTGAGCCTTGGCTGATTGCAAAACAGTGGCATTTGGTGCCAGGTCCTTGCAGGCTCCCACACCCCTCTGAGGTTCTGCTACCTCAGTGTTGCTGTATCTGACCAAGTGCAGGTCTCTGTCCTCCGAAACCCTCCACCTTTGTCTTCTCCAGATCACAGGGGAGCCAACCCTCGCAGGTGCACCTTCTCTCCTCTCTGACCCAGCCCCAGGCATCTCCCCTTCTCAGGAGTCAGCTCAGAGACCTTGGAAATGCAGAGACATATGCCAAAGAATATTTCTTCAGGGCAGCTGGACAACTTCTCTTTCTAGCCCCAAAACATAAGAAAAGAGTGATTTTCTCCATGGCAGGGGTGAATAATAATAAAAAAATTTATCTAACAAATATCAAGTATTTGTTGGAATAAACATAAGGCTTGCCATCTTCCTGGGACAAGGGGAAAATAACTCTCCTTCACTTCTGACGAGTTTACAAGATACAAGTTAATTTTTGGACAGATTATCCTGCCAACTTAAATTTTCAATAAATCATCCTGCCACCTATGGTCCTTCTTATGAAGGAGGCGCCATCTCTGTTTTCTAGGGGAGGATGTTGCAGGGCCAGGATGCTGGGGCCTACCTCGAGTCACACCAGAGCTGGAAGGTGGCAGAGGTGGAAGCCAAGTATTCCACACTCTCTCCCACTCCCACCATCAGTGTGAGCCTTGGGGGAAAATGGGGACGTCCAGCATGTTGTCCCTGCTCTTGTGGGGCTCAGGATCTTTTTAAGAGGAACAGGAGTAAACCCTGAAAATTTCAGTAAAAATATGAAGCAGCAGCGGAGTGGCATGGTTAGCGTCGCTGCCTGCAAACTGCCCTGTGGCTTTGCTGTTTTGTTTGTTGTTACTTGCTTTTCATCAGACTGTGGGCTCTTGGGGAGGCTCCTGTGTGCGCTGTTTGCTGTGGAATTCCCAGGAGGGACAGTCATCGTTTGTTGACGGCAAGAATGAGCGCATGCTATGGGAGTTTGGGGAGCTGGGCCTTGAAGGATGGGCATTTGTTGGGCAGGCTGAATGCGATGACAGATAGTCGCTCAAGCTTGTGGGGAGTGTGGTAGGAGAGGAGGGCATGGAGCCTGCTTGGAGCATAATAACGGCTTCATTGAGACAGAATCGTAGGCTTTACATGGGTACCATTCACCCATCTAAAGCCTACAGTTCAGTGCTTTTAGTATATTCACGGGGTTGTGCAACCATCACTACAATCGATTTTAAAACATTTTAATCACCCCAAAAGGAAGCCTTGTACTCCTCAGCTATCACCCCCAAACACCCAACTTCCTCCCAGCCCTTGGCAGCCACCAATCTGCTTTCTATCTCTGTGGATCTGCCTATTCTAGACGTTTTAGGTAAACAGGATAGTGCAATATGTGGCCTTTGCTAACCACCTTCTTTCACTCAGTGTAGCGATCTCTTCTTCTGTGCCACGGCACATGTCAGTACTCCCTTCCATTCCGCTGCTGAGTGACACTCTGTGATGTGGACACAGACCAGAGCATCTTGAATGCTCACTCGAGCCAAGCACCAGGATGCCTAAAGCAAAACTGTTGGAGTCAGACTTTGACTTAATCCAGTGGGGGTTCCAGAAGATCAATCTGACCACGCGATAAAATGAACCAGGCAACGCTTGGAGGCAGAGGCTCGCTGAGTCTTTCTTGGGCTTCTTGGAAGGAGGCCACAAAGGTCAGGACCAGGAATGGCCGGAGAAGTGTGACTGCCTGCATGTCAAGGAGAACTCATCCGCAGGACCTCCTGCTGTGTGTGTGTGTGTGTGTGTGTGTGCGCGTGTGCGTGTGTGTGAGGGGGCAGGGAGACGGATCTGGCACTTCTGGCCTGGAAAACTGGGCCTGGGGTGAGGATTGTGTGGTGGCTGATGAGAAGGGGAGAAATAGGCGTTTCCACCTGCGCCTTACCTTTTGGAGTGTTGGCAGGCACAGAGTTCAGTTGGCTGCTGGGCTGTGCAGGGAGGACGTGGGAGACAAGGGCTCCCACAGAATCCATCTTTATGGAATCCGCCTTTCAGAGAGAGCAGATCCACCTGAAAGCCAGGCTCTTGGGAGCAGTAGAACATCTGTGATGGGCACTAGGTGCCTGGGTTGCCCAGGAGGAGAGGACATGGGCCAGGATGATCCAGGAGGGCTTTCTGAGAGGGAGGAGCCAAGCTCTCCCTGAATGATGGATGGGCAATGCATCAGCAGAGGAGGAAAGAGAATATTCCGGACATGTCGGGCAAATAGCAAGCGCAGGGTGATATGATTTCGCTGTGTCCCCACCCAAATCTCACCTTGAATTGTAGCTCCCATAATTCCCACTTGTCACGGGAGGGACGCAGTGGGAGGTAAAAGAACCATGGGGGTGCGTCTTTCCCATGCTGTTCTCATGATAGTGAATAAGTCTCACAAGATCTGTGGTTTTATAAAGGGCAGTTCACCTGCACATGCTTTCTTGCCTGTCGCCATGTAAGACATGCCTTCTCTTCTCCTTTGCCTTTCATGATTGTGAGGCCTCCCTAGCCATGTGGAACTGTGAGGAACTGTGAGTCCCTTAAACCTCTTTCCTTTATAAATTATCCAGTCTTGGGTATGTCTTTATTAGCAGCTTGAGAACAGACTAATACACAGGGGCACTGGATGGGGGAGAAGGTCGTGTGGGTCGGGTCCTGCTGTTGGAAGTTGCAACCTGCAGAGGACATTGGAGAACAAGCTGGGCAGGCCGAGTGCCATCAACAGATGCCCAGCACAACAGTAACTACAGCTCTTGCCGCATACTTCTCTTCACTCGGTGCCAATGGGGTTATGTTGGAGCCAAGCACTGGGCTAAGTTTTTTTTTTTTTTTTTTGAAAGAGTCTCACTCTGTTGCTCTGTTGCCCAGGCTGGAGTGCAGTGGTGCAATCTTGGCTTACTGCAACCTCCACTTCCTGGGGTAAAGCAATTCTTCAGCCTCAGCCTCCCGAGTAGCTGGGACTACAGGTGTGTGCCGCCACACCTGGCTAATTTTTTATATTTTTAGTAGAGATGAGGTTTCACTGTGTCAGCCAGGATGGTATCAATCTCCTGACCTTGTGATCCACTCGCCTTAGCCTCCCAAAGTGTTGGGATTACAGGTGTGAGAGACCACGTCCAGCCTGGGCTAAGCTTTTTTATGCATATCATGTCCTTTACCCTTCACAGTAGCCCACTGGGTAGATTGGATGATTATTACAGCTTTAGTGGTATGGAAACCAAGGTTTAGAGAGATTGAGTGCTTAGCCTAAGTCACATATCTGAAAAGTGCTGAACCTGGGTTCTTGAAAAGTTTTCCTTTGGGTGTAAACAAGTCAGTAGTATGTGATACTTGTACACAACAGAATACCATTCAGCCGTAAAAAAGAGTGAGAGCCTGTTATTTGCAACAGCATGATGGAACTGGAGGTCATTATGTTAAGTGAAATAAACCAGACACAGACAGACAGTCTTCACATGTTCTCACTTATTTGTGGGATCTAAGAATCAAAACAGTTAAAGACATGGAGATAGAGTAGAAGGATGGTTACCAGAGGCTGAGAAGGGTAGTGGGGGTGTGGTGGTGGTCAGGGAGCTGGGGATTGGCTAATGGGTACAAAAAAAATAGTTCTAATGAATAAGACCTAGTATTAGATAGCATAACAGGGTGACTAGAGTCAATAATCTTAATTGTACATGTGAAAATAGCAAAAACAGTATAATTGGATTGTTTTAACACAAAAGATAAATGCTTGAGGGGATGGATACCTCGTTCTCCGTGATGTGATTATTATGCACTGCATGTATGCACGTATCAAAATATCTTATGTACCCCATAAATATATACACCTGGCCGGGCGTGGTGGCTCACACCTGTAATCCCAGCACTTTGGGAGGTTGAGATGGGTGCGTCATCTGAGGGCAGGAGTTTGAGACCAGCCTGGCCAGCCTGGTAAAACTCTGCCTCTATTAAAAATACAAAAATTAGCTGGGTGTGGTGGCATGAGCCTATAATTCCAGCTACTCATGAGGCTGAGGCAGGAGAATCACTTGAACCCGGGAGTCGGAGGTTGCAGTGAGCTGAGATCGTGCCATTGCACTCCAGCTTGGGCGACAGGGCGAAACTGTGTCTCAAAAAATATGTATATATAGTTAATATTATATTTTATATTATATTTTGTATATTGTAGATATATGTATATCTACAATGCACCTGCAAACATTAAAAATTAAAGTCAGTAATAATGACCGCATGTTTTAGACAGGATGGATGTATTCTATTGGTGAGTCTAGGAAGCTTCTAGAGATGAGATTTCAGCTCAACAAACGTTAATCACTCGGTGTTTGGGATACAGAGCTGAGCAGGACACCCTGGACCTGGAGGTCCTGGATGAGCATAGAAAAGACATCCATCCCTGTCCGTCTCCACACCCGTCAGTAAATGCCTGTGGAGTGGATGCATCGTGAACAGGCAGGTATTAGCCTGGGGAGCTCGTTCCCCCTTGCACCTGGCTGAGTGGGCATCTGAACAAAGACGCAGAGGAGACAGGCAGGGGGTGAGGTTCAGGACCCCCAGTGAGTTGTTGGTGTGGCTGGAGGAGGGAGCACGGAGGACAGCAGGGGAAGGAAAACGAGAGGGAAGCTAGGATGTGGCTGAAAGAAGTGGGGGAAAGCTGGAGGGGTGGACCAGGCCTGGCAGGGCAGCCCCATCCCTGGCCCCTTGGAGGAAGTTTCCTGAACTCTCCCTGCCCCTGCACAGGGATCTCTGGCACAGGGGGGCTCCATAGGTGCTGCTGCCTCTGCCATTCTGCAGGCAGCTGCCACCTCCTCCAACTCCTGGGCCTATTTTGCCCAGTCAGGGCCATTCAATTCTGCATCAAGGCGCTAAATGGGTCTCCAGCAGCTCCAGAGAAAGATCCATTTAAACCGTGTGCTTACAGGAGGAGTCTCTGGGAAGAGCAGCCCTTGTTGAGTTTCTGCATTTTGCAGCCTTCTGGAACTGAGCAGCTTTTAGAATTTCAAGCCACAATTTGTATTCAAATGAAGGTCATTTGAAAGGTGTAACATAGTAAACAGCCATTATTTCATTTTGATGGTGGCACTAAAATTATAGTGTTGGTTGAATTATTTTAGTGTAGGACCATTACCATCTCCCTAAAACACTTAGAGGGGTTCTTAGAACGCTGCTACCATCCTAAAATTAGAAGAAAACTAAAAATCATGAAGCTGTGCTGGTGGTGGTGTAGCTGGGGGAGAGGACCCCCGGTGCGTGGGACACTGTCCCCTCATGGTGGTGTAGCTGGGGGAGGGGACCCCCGGTGCGTGGGACACTGTCCGCTCGTGGTGGTGTAGCTGGGGGAGGGGACCCCCGGTGCGTGGGACACTGTCCGCTCGTGGTGGTGTAGCTGGGGGAGGGGACTCCCGGTGCGTGGGACACTGTCCGCTCGTGGTGGTGTAGCTGGGGGAGAGGACCCCCGGCACGTGGGACACTGTCCCGTATCTAGCTTTCCCGGCTCTCCACAGCGGTTTGAGGGCTCAGCCCACTGTGTGCGCATGAAGACCAGGGAGCCTCAGTGTTGTGAATTGTGGTACATAGAAAAACGCACCCCTCTCCCACCTGTTCCTCTGTTATTCAAGTCCTTAAAATCTCACTGTCGGGACCTTACCATCGTGAGCGGAAGCACCACTGGAGGGCGTGCCCCTTACTGACAGCCCCGCCAGAAGTGTTTACTGGAGAAGCTGAGTCCTTTACTCACCTGCAGCAGTGCTGAAGACTTGCCTGTTGGGGGCCTACAAGTCAGGGTGGAGTCGAGGGCAGGTGCTGTCTTGCCTGAGGGGCCCTTACCATTCTGCTACCACTGGACATCCAGAATCCTCTGTCTCCCTCCTTAGGCCCAGGCTCCTCTCTCTGGCCAGCCAAGGGTAGAAGTGGCTGGTATTAGGTGGGCTGGAGGGATGGGATCCCCTTTAGGGACTCTGCATTGCATTGCAGTAGCACCAGGAATCATGAGTCCGTGGAGTGCCAGACCCAGGAGAGACTTACAGATCTTCATTCTTCATGGGGCAGATCCGGAAATTGAGGCCCCAGAGGGACGTGACTTCTGTTAGGTTACACAGTGACGTGGTCTGGCTGTGTCCCCACCCAAATCTCATCTTGAATTGTAGCTCCCATAATTGCCTTGTGTCCTGGGAGGGACCTGGTGGGAGGTAATCACATCGTAGCAGGGGCAAGTCTTTCCTGTGCTGTTCTCGTGATAATGACTCTCAGGAGATCTAATGGTTTTAAAAAGGGGAGCTCCCCTGCACATGCACTCCTTTGCCTGCCTCCATGCAAGACGGGACTTTGCTTCTCCTTTGCCTTCTGTCATGATTGTGAGGCCTCCCCAGCCATGTGGAACTGTGGGTCCATCAAACCTCTTTTCTTTATAAATTACTCAGTCTTGGGTATGTCTTTATTAGCAGTGTGAGAACAGACTAATACACATAGCAAGTCATAGAGGACACGAGATTGAGCCTAGAGCCTTGGGCTGCTTTTGCTATCATTGGGTGTGTGTGGTTCCCTCATCGGAAACCCTTGGAGTCAGTTCTGTTACAGAATTCAGAACTCTGGATTCCAGAGGAGTAACCGAGGGTACGTGCTGGCACAGTCTCAGTGGCTCTGGGAACAGCCCCCGATGAGCAAACACACGGGTGTTTCTGCAGTGAGACATAAATACACCAAGCGGGACCAATATGGGCAGTAGATGATGTCAGTTCAGATTAAGGGTGGCCACCAAAAGGTGCCCAATTGAAGAAAAACATGCTGGATTCCTGGAACTTACAGGATTTCAGAATTTCCAGTAAAGGAAGTGGCCTTGTCTAATAGTAACGTGCTCCTTGAGGAAAAGCTGAAAAATTCAAAAAGGACTTTAGAAGATGGTAATTGCCCCACATTTTATCAACTTATAGATTTTTACTTTTGTATTTTTCCATAGCAGAATTTCTTAATCTGTACAATTTTGCACTCTAATTCTCATTATTGTTTAATTAATTAATTTTTTTTTGAGGCAGGGTCTCACTCTGAAACCCATGCCGGAGTGCAGTAGTGTGATCATGGCTCACTTGCAGCCTTAACCTCCTGGGCTCAAGTGATCCTCCCATCTCAGCCTTCTGAGTAGCCGGGACCACAGGCATACAACACTACGCATGGCTAATTTTTAAATTTTTTTGTGGAGACGAGGTCTCCCTATTATATTGCCCAGGATGGTCTTAAACTCCTGGATTCAAGTGATCCTCCTACCTCAGCTTCCCAAAGTGATGGAATTACAGGCATGAGCCACCATGCCTGGCCTATTATTATTTTTGAGATAGAATCTTGCTCTGTTGCCCAGGCTGGAGTGCAGTGGTGCAATCACAGCTTGCTGCAGCCCTGACTCCTGGGCTCAAGTGATCCTTGTGCTTCAGCCTTCCAAGTGGCTAGGATAACAGGCACACACCACCGTGCTCCACTAATTTTTAAATTGTTTTGTAGAGGTAGAGTCTTGCTATGTTGCTTAGGCCTCTCTCAAACTTCTGGGCTCAAGTGATCCTCCTGCCTCAGCCTCCCTAAGTGCTGGGATTACAGGCATAATGTATTTTTTTTTTTTTTGGCATTTAGTGCATGATGTATTTTTAATTGCATTAGATAATAAATGCTTTTCTCTGTTTTTAAAGGAACATTTGGATGGCTGCACAGTGTTAGGAAGCGGGCCTTCTTGACTCACAGCCTGGTGCTTTTCTTCCTAGAGCACATGCTGCTTCTCCAGCTAGTTGTATTGTAAACCTGCAGAGCACTCTCAGAGTGTTCTCTGGTAGGTGCGCTGATGGCCAGTGTCTGGGAGATCCTGGGAGTCATCCCAGGAGCCTCCTGGAGCAGCACTGGGAAGAACAGTCTTTAGGGCTGGAGGTGATGGACAGAGCTCCCGAGGCTGTGCCCAGGAAGTGACAGAAGTGACATTTCCCTCTCCATGCTGGCCACAGGCAATTGGGAATCCCATCAGCTTGGAAATGAGGGCAGATCCTGGAGAGGCAACTTTCATTGCCTGCGCACATGGAGAGCGGGAGGAGGGGCCGGAGAGGGGGCCTTCAGCAGGCTCCTTATGGGGGTGGGTGGCACAGCCCTTGGAACAAGTGTTTCTTGCCTGCATTTCACCCTCAGGAGGCCCTTATCTACTTCCTAAGTGTCCCAAGTACTTGTCTCATGATCCAGCGCCCTTCCTCAAAGTCACAGGCAGCATGGCGCCGGGCTCTCACTCCTTGTCCCCAAGCGGTTGGCAAAGCGTTTCTCTAGGCTCCTCGGTGCTGCCTAGGACCCCCTCTTGGCCGTCTCCCCCTTCACTCCACAGAGATCCTCGCTCAGCCCTCTGTGTGTAGTGGCTCTGGGTGAAGGTGCTGGCCATAGAGGGGTAGGGAAGGGTGGGGGGCAGGAGCGATCCTGCCTCAGTGGCCCAAACTCATAGGGCTTGGCGGGGACCAGGCCAATGCAGGACAATTGGTCCTGGTTTGTGGGCCTCCTTACCACTCTCCCATGAAGGGGTGAGTGGGGTGGAGAGGGGATTATTGGGCTAGAAGACACTGGAGTCCTTTCTGGAGTGGGAAGCCTCTGAGGCTGACCCATGTAAACTTACCTTGATGATTCATCCTCCAAAACTCTGCTTGGTGGTTGGGAACAGTCAGCAGGACTTATGGAACATTTCAGATTGTGGGTCCAGTGTGCTGTCTTTATCCTGTGTTACTCTCCCCTCACTCAGATTGTCCAAATGTAAATTCCAGAAAGAATCCAAGAGTGAGTGTGGGGAACCTTACATTCCTGGAAACTCATTCTATCTTGGTGCCATGGCCTTAGAAAATATATTCATTTTCAGAAAGAGCTAGTGTCTGTGTCCTGTGGGAGCCCCCTCTACTTCTACCTGCCTTCCGTCCACCACGTTCCAACTGTACTGGCTGCCGTTCAGTGCCAGAGGCTCCAATACTCAGGGCTGTGGCACCCACTCTCCCTCTTCCTCCCCTTCCTCATCACTCTTACTAAGTCTCAGTTTAAATCTCAACCCCCTAAACCTACAGGCACCCCTTGTCACAATCTGTTGTCATACTATATGCTTTTTCTTTGTAATACTTGTCACAACTTGTCTTTATGTATTCATGTTAGTTTTTTTTTGTTTTATTTCATATTTATCTTCTTCACAAAGCTTCATGGAGGCAAGTTCTATAACTAATTTGTTTACTTCAATAGCCCAGTAGCTGGTACAGAGTAGGCATTCAGTAATTAGATCTATTATTTGATGAATGGATGGATGAGTGGGTGAGTGGATGGTTGAATGTATGAATAGGGGGATGGGTGGGTGGATAGAGGCTTGGGTGGGTAGATGGATGGCTGGATAGATAGGAGGATAGATGGTTGGACAGATGGATGGATGGGTGGATAGATTAATGCATGCGTAGGTGTATGAATGGGTGGGTGATAGATGAATGGGTGGGTGGATAGAGGGTTGGATAGATGGATGGATAGGTGGATTGATGGATGGGTGGGTGGGTAGATGGGTGGATGGGTGGGTGGATAGAGGGTTGGGTGGGTGGATGAATGGTTGGGTGGATGAGTGGATAGATGGTTGGATGGATAGAGGGATGGGTGGTTGGATGGATGGATGGATTAATTAATGGATAGGTGAATAAATGGGTGGGTAGATGGGCAGATAGATGGATGGGTGAGTGGATAGGTGGATAGAGGGTTGGGTGGGAGGATGGATGAGTAGGTGGATAGGTGGATGGATGAATGGATGATGGGTGGATGGATGGGTGGATAGACGGATGGATGGGTAGATGGATGGGTGGGTAGATGGATGGATGGGTAGATGGATGGGTGGGTAGATGGATGGGTAGGTGGTAGGTGGACGCGTGGATAGATGGATGAATGGATGGTTGGGTGGATGGATGGGTTGGATGAGTGAACGGATGGGTGGGTGAATAGATGGGTTGGTGGATGAGTGGATAGACAGATGGGTGGGTAGACGGGTGGGTGGAAGGTTGGCTGGGCAGATGGCAACATCAAATACTTTGGGAGGCCAGGTACTTCTGCATTGCAAAAGTGCATAAAGGGGTTTCATTCTTTTCATGGAGAAAATTTCTGATCTGAAAATGGCAGCACATTGCCTTTTGCAAAGCCAACAGTTTGGGAGGCTGAGGTGGGCAGATCACTTGGGGTTAGGAGTTTGAGACCAGCCTGGACAACATGATGAATCTACCAAAAATACAAAAATTAGCCAGGTGTGGTGGTGCATGGCTGAAATCCCAACTACTCAGGAGGCTGAGACAAGACAATCGCTTGAACCTGGCAGGCGGAGGTTGTAGTGAGCTGAGATCGGGACACTGTATTCCAGCCTGGGTAACACAGTGAGACGCCATCAAAAACAAAACAAAACAAAAAACAAAACAAAAAACCCATAAAAAACAACAAAGAAATGTCTCCTGGATGAGTAGGCTTCAGGCAGGACCTGGGCCAGGGGCGGGATGGCTGTTGACTCTGCACATTTTGCCTCTCTGCACATCTTCATCGTCTTTCCTCAGCTGTGTGCTGCTCCTCAGTCCATCCGCCAGACACTGAGTTCAGACGCTTCAGGTCAGCTACCTGAAGATGCAACTTTCAGGGCCTCAAATCCAATGCCAAATTCCCCGGGAAGACAGTCTGGAGTAATCTGTTAGCAGGGTGCTGGGGTCACACATTCAGGCTGGGAGGACACTGCTTCCCAGAGAAAGGGGTCGTTGTATCTGCTGCACCAGTTTTATGTAGACTCCCTATGGGTCTGACTTCCAGTTCTGGCTGAAGTTCTCACATCCCATTTGATGACTGCCTGGCCAGATGCCTATTAGGTCCCAGGCCTGGAAGTCCACACCGATTGCAAGGCTGTCCCCTGAGCTGCAAGCCCGGGAAACCTGCCCATTTGGAGCTGTGAGCTTAGGGGGCATGGGGCTGATGTGCAGAGCCAGGCCAGGCTGGCTATAGGTAGAGAACTGCAGCCGTAGCTACAGGGGCCCCTCAGTAAAGGCGTCCTGGGTTTGCCCAAGAGAGCTGCTCCCTGGGCCCGTCAGATGCCCACTGTGAACGGGAGGAGCTGGCATCTGAGCCTGGCAGATGATCTCTGTTCCTCTCCACAGCCTGGCGTTGCAAGAGGCAATGTGCTGCCATTTTCAGAATGGAAATTTTCTCCACAAAAAGAAAGAAACCCCTTTATGCACTTTTACAATGCAGAATCTAATTTAGGTTTCAATAAGGGAAGGAACCATTATATCACCCTACTTCAGTGCTTTTTGTCATTACGTTATATTTTTAAAAATACTTTCATCGGGGACCCGATATACACTTACAATCTCTCTGCATTTATTTTCTTTTAAGAACACATATAATAAAACTCAAAGTTAATAGCATGAAAATAATTTCTACAATAACAGTTGTAGCAAATCTTCGAATTGCCAGGGTGAAGGTGGCTAGACAGAGTGAGGCAATTACGTCTATTATTAGCAGTGCACGGGGAGGATTGATGTACAGTGGGCTGTGTGTGAGCAGAAGCCTTCAGACGTGAACTACATTTTAATAGTGAAATTCTCATAGATTATAACTCCCTTCATTAACATTTTCACACATCGCTGACTAACAAATGAGGAGAGAGGCCTTCTGCACTCATAGATTTATTATGCTTAGGATGCTCTCTGCACCTCTGTGTATGGGCAGGAGCTTTGTCTTCTAACCTCTGACTACCGGCGATTAACTCTTTCCAGGCTGACCTGTTTCCTTCAGGCACGGGAGAGCATTCTGGAAACACTGGCTTTGCACTTTAAGACTTCTACAAGGTGGTTCATCAGGACAGTCCCCCTAGCTGCCCCCTGCCATCTTTCTGTGCCTTTCCCCTGTCGCCCTGCAGGTGGGTATTGGAGGACAGAGGGTCTGGGGGAGTGAGTCAGGCCAGACCTGGGCTCCATCCATCTGCTGCCATGTCTCTCACCAGAAGAAGCAGAATCTGATCCCTGCTCAGGTACTTGAGTCGCCAGCTGTGGTGAGGTGGCTCTGAGCATCCGAGGATGGTTGACACAAATATGAGATCTCCTGTTAGCAAGAGGAGTGAAGTGGTCTTCTGTCCCCTGTGAGGCAGGGGATACCACCCAAGATGTGACAGAGGGAGTTTTGGGGAAGGCTCACTGGGCAGAGAAGGGGAAGTGGGTTTTTCTGTCACGATCCAGGTGAACTGACTTCCCATGTGCAGAGCCTTGTCCTAGGAGAGGCTGAACGATTTACAAAGGAGTCGGATGCCGGTGCCTGCCCTGGAGGGATTTGAGGTTAAGGTGGGAAAATCTTGAGGAAGGGGCAGCGTTTGTAGGTGATTTGCCAACCATTGTCCATGCTTGTATCCACACTGTGAGGTGAGTGCTGGGGCTTGCGGAGAAATGCTATCTTCTGGTCACCCCATCAACCCGGGGAGGCTTCCTGGAAAATTCTGCGAGTACTGGGGCTCCAAGGTGGTGGTTCCCGGTGGTTGTCTGTACCTGGCACCAAGTGGGTTAGAAGGGTGCTGTGGACGTGAGTTAATGCAGAGAGCAAACCTCCCAGCTTTGGAGCTGGGTCTTGAATTTCCAGCCCATCCTTCCTGATGACACAATCCTGCTGCTTTCTTTTGGGGACACAAAGCCTTGGTGACTTAGGACCCAGTATTCTATGAATTTGCTCTTGGGCACATCTCGTGGTGTTTATTGGGCCCCCAATGGCATGTGAGTGCCCCTAGGGCCAGGTTCCTCCCACCCCTACTTCCTGTGCTCATTTGTGTGTCTCTGAGTTAGGGTACTTTGGTAAACTCTTCAACAAGATTGGAATTGAACCCAGGGGTTTTCAGTCCTGTCTGCATATTATCATCACTTGGGCACCCTTTAAAAACTAATGCTGGGGCCCACTCTCAGATACTTTTTTTTTTTTTTTTTTGAGACTGAGTTTCACTCTTAGTTCCCAGGCTGGAGTGCAGTGGCACGATCTCAACTCACTGCAACCTCCACCTCCCAGGTTCAAGCAATTCTCCTGCCTTAGCCTCCCAAGTAGCTGGGACTACAGGCACGTGCCACCATGCCTGGCTGAGTATTTTGTATTTTTAGTAGAGACAGAGTTTCCCCATGTTGGCCAGGCTGGTCTCAAACTCCTGACCTGAGGTGATCTGCCCGCCTCGGCCTCCCAGAGTGTTGGAATTATAGGCTTGAGCCACCGTGCCCGGCCAGAGACTCTTTTGAATGGTCTGAGTGGGGCTCTTGCATTGCTATTATTTAAAAGCTCCCAAATGATTCTAGTGTCCAGTCCAGGCTGAGGACCACCAAAACCATTTGGCAGGTGACCTGGCCTTTAGGTGAATTAGCTGGAAGGATGAAGTTCTGACCAGAACAAACAGTGAGGCTGTGGGCAGATGGGGCTGCATTTATAAAGCCCGTTACTTTTCCTTTCTGTCTTTTGTAACCTGCAGATCCTCATTGCTATTGGATGCAATGCGGGAGGCACAGGACTAAATCCTGTAGGTCAGCGAGGAAAGGGCCACTTTGCTTTTGGTCCCAGGAATTCAGGTTCCCCTTCTTCCCTATCACTTTTTCCTTCCTCCTCCATCCCCAGCCTGTGCCCTGTGGTGCCCACCCCAGCCTCATGGTCCCTGGGTGGGCATCATCCACAGCAAGAGCTGGCGCCTGTCATCTTTGATCTCCTCCTGTAACTCTGTAGGGCTTAGCCGGCTCTGCTTGACTCCAGCGCCAAACCAGCAGCAGGAGCTGCTCCGCTTCCCATCCCTCCTCCCTGGGAACATTATCCCTTAAATAAAATCAATAGACCCGGGACATGCTTGGAATCTAGAAGCTAATCTTTCCTAAGTTCCGTTTTCGTGTCAGAGTTCTCCTAGTGGCCACCATTGGCTGTGCAGTGATGGGATGTGGGAATGAATCCATGGGGGCCCCAGTGCAGGCTGGGGAGGTGGTGCGGGTGCACTGGATGGTTCTGCTGGGAGACGACGGGCCGCGACGCTCTGAAAGATGGTGCTGGGCTTCCTTCCACTGCACAGGGCTCCATCCTGCATCCCGGCACCCCACCAAGTGTTAGGGAGTGCGGGAGGCAGACCTAATGAAAACCTGGTTTCATTTTGCATAATCAGGCACTATTGAAACGAGCCTTTCAGTGCTGCTTGCTGCAAATTAACAATCTGACTTATATACAATAAAAACCCAAGTATTGTACAAAGCGATACTTCTTAGGTGGTGGATACACAGATGGAAATTCATTTAATGAACTACAAGTCCCTGAATGGATTCTAAACTTCTTGTAATTACCCTGGAAAGAACCCCAGTAGAAGCAGAAAAAAGCCTTTTGTATTCCCCCCACCGGCTACCCCCGCGCCATGGCAGTCGGCTTTCTCCATCCTTCAGGTTGCCTTGTCGGAAGTGAGCATCTTTCTGTGAAGAGTATTTGGAGGCCCGTCCATCGGGTGGGGTTGGGCCGCATGCGATTGGGCAAACCTCATTCCCCCTCCCAGGTTCTGAAAACTGTGTGATCTGTAAAGGCTTTGGTGCTGAACCAAATGCATCTTAAATGGTATTGTAAAGAGTTTAACCCATCACCCCAGCATCAGCCAGTGAACAGTCTGGCTGGCTGCCCGAAGGACTGGGGAGACCTGCTCTTTGTGGCACTGGGCTGACTGGGTCTAGACTGAGCCAATCCGAGGCAGAGACTCAACCCTGCTACTGGTAGTTTTCTTTGAAAGATGTTGTTCCAATGGGGGAGGCCATCAGAAGAGTTCCACTAGACCAGGAGACACTTTCCCCTTTGATAAGGCAGGAGGGGCAGGGGACAGGTCAGGGCAGAGGTTCCTTGGGCAAACTGGAGCAGAGCCAGGTTGCAGCCCTCAGGTGAGCCATCTCCCACCTCTACCACCACAGCCTGACGCAGGAGCCATCTGGGACCTGCCTCTTCCAAAGGGAACAGTTCCATGGAAGGGGGTTAGGGACGGATGCGACATTCACAAGGAGTGCCACACTCGATGAGTATCCCAACCTGTTCCATATTTATTGTGGGCAACAATTTGACTAACGGAGAATTTAGATTAATAACATTCAGGCCAGAGAAGTAATTTCCTTTGAGAAAGCGATTTACATGCGCTCTGCCAGAGAGAGCCGTGGCCGCTCTCTTGTCGTGTCAGCTCAAATAATGAAGTTGAAAATAACATGGAAGGTTAATAGGTCCAACTTATCTCCTTAGAACTGAAAAGGAAGATTTACAGTGTGGAGGCTGTTTTGCATATTTCCAGTGGGAATTGAAAGTTTTTTTTTCCCCAAACAAGATTTATGAGAACTCACGGTTCAAGGTATCTGCTCTGTTATTGCTCCTAAGTGAGGCAGTAAACCTCTTCATTTGGGTGCATGCTCCGGGCTTTAAAGAGAGCTATCTTTCCCCACATCACTGGCAGGGGTGTACTGGAATGCTGGCATGTGGGTGCTACCTTGGGAAGAGTTTAACTTTGAAAGGAGAGTCAATTGCTTTTGACTCTAGGAGGTCACATCCTTTGTTTGTTAATGCCTAGAGAGAGGATTAAACATTTCCATCACCTAGACCTTTCAAAACATTTCTTGGATTTATTTTGCCATTATTTACTGACCCTAGAACTTGGGGGGTGAGTCCTGGGCTGGAGGAATAGAGGGAAAGGGAACTGGGTCAGAGCAAGGAGAATGCGGGAGTGGGGCAGCAACATGACCTCTACGTTCCAGGCAACAAGTGGGCCTCTCAGGCTCTCACTTGCTTCTTCATTGGCTTCCCTGGAAAGCTCACCCCAGCCCTTCTGCTAACATCTCACTGGCCAGCTTCATCTGCAGAGGGGCTGGGAGGGGCAGTCTTTTGCTCAGCACTTTCCTGCCCACAATGAAATTGGAGTGTGTTATTTAGGAAGAAGGGGAGAATGGATATTGGTAGGTCACCAGTAGTCTTTAGCGCAAGTGTTTAGTTCATTTATTTTCAGTCTTTCTTGTTTTCTGTGAAATGCAAACTATAAATTGTCCTTTAAATACTGCTTTAGCTGTGTCTCACAATTTTTTTTGCTTTCTCCCAAACATTATACTGAAAAATCTCAAACGTAAAGAAGAGTTGAAAGAATTAGATATGATATATCCATCACTTTAACAGTTTGCTATATTTGCTTTATCCCAGATTCATCCATGTGTCAATTTATCAATCTATCTTGGTTTGATATATTTCATAGTAAATTACAGCTCACAGTGCATGTCACCTCTAAATATTTCAGCATGCATATTATGAACTGTTGTTTATTTACTTCTTAAGGTAAAATTCCTACAGTGAAACACACAATCTTAAGTGTGCAATACGATGAGTTTTGACAGATGTGTCTACCCATGTAACCCAAACTTCTGTAAAGACACAGGACATTTCCATCACCCCCAAAAGATTCCTCTAGTCTCTTCTTAGTGCTCTCCTACCCCCAGGCAACCACCGTTTTGATTATTTTCACCGTGAGTTATTTTTGCCTATTCTAGAACTTTATGAATTCATATAACTCTCTCTTTCTTTTTTTTTTTTTTTTTTGAGGCGGAGTCTCGCTCTGTCACCCGGACTGGAGTGCAGTGGTCGTATCTCAGCTCACTGCAAGCTCCGCCTCCCGGGTTTACGCCATTCTCCTGCCTCAGCCTCCCGAGTAGCTGGGACTACAGGCGCCCGCCACCTCGCCCGGCTAGTTTTTGTATTTTTAGTAGAGACGGGGTTTCACCGTGATAGTCAGGATGGTCTCGATCTCCTGACCTCGTGATCCGCCCGTCTCGGCCTCCCAAAGTGCTGGGATTACAGGCTTGAGCCACCGCGCCCGGCAACTCTCTCTTTCTATATATAAAATATATACATATATATGTGTGTGTGCATGTGTGTGTTTTAATCTGAATAGCTTTTGGGGGGTACAAGTGGTTTCAAGTGGTTTTGGTTACGTGGATTAATTGTAGAGTGGTGAAGTCTGAGATTTCAGTGCACTGGTCATCGGAGGAGAGTACATTGCACCTAATACGTAGCTTTAAACAGGTCCTCTTTTAGGCAAGGTTTCCTTCATTCAGCATGTTTTTTGAGATTCGTCTGTGTTGTTGCAAGTGTCAGTAGTTTGTATCAGTAGGGTTTTTTTCCTTTTTATTGAGAGTAGTATTCCATTGTATGAATGTACCATAGTTTGTTTATCCGTTCATTCATGGACATCTGGTAGGTTTCCAGTTTTTGGCTATTATGAATAAGACTGCTGCGAATATTTTGTACAAGTCTTTTTTGGGGATGTGTGTTTTTATTTCTTTTGGGTAAATGCCTGGGAAAGAATTGTTGGGTGCTGTGTTTTCTTTATTTTAAAAGAAACTGCTGGATGTTTTTCCTCCTAAATTGATTGTACCGTTTCCACCAGCAATGTATTAGCATTCCAGTTGCTGTCTGTACTCACCAACATTTAGTGCTGTCACTCTTTTAATTTCAGCCATTCTGATGGGTGAACAGTGGGATCTCATTGTGGTTTCAACTTGCATTCCCTGATGACTAATCATATTTTTCATGCGTTTATTTATCATCCATATATCTCCCTTTGTGACATACCTGCTCCAATCTTTTGTCCATTAAACATCGTGGATATTCCTTTTGTTAGTGGGGGCTTGTAGTTTATATATTCTAGATACAGTTCTTTGTTAGCTGTATGTTTCACAAATATTTTCTCTTAGGATGTAAACTGCTTATTCATTTTTATTTTTATTTATTTGTTTATCCATTCATTCATTTATTTTGAGACAGAGTCTTGCTCTGTTGCCCAGGGCGGAGTGCAGTGGAGTGATCTCGGCTCACTGCAACCTCCCCTTCCTGGGTTCAAGCAATTCTCCGGCCTCAGCCTCCTGAGTAGCTGGGATTACAGATGCCCGCCACCATACCTGGCTTTGTTTTTTTTTTTTTTAGTAGAGATGGGGTTTTGCCATGTTGGCCAGGTTGGTCTCAAACTCCTGGCCTTATCCGCCTGCCTCAGTCTCCCAAAGTGCTGGGATTACAGGCGTGAGCCACTGCACCCAACTTTTGTTTGTTTTTATAATGGTGTTTCTTTATGGCCAGAGTTTTAAATTTTGCTGAAGTATATTTTTTATTATTTATTTATTTATTTTTGAGATAGTCTTACTCTGTCACCCAGGCTGGAGTGCAGTGATGCAGTCATGCCTTACTGCAGCCCTGACCTCTGGGGCTCAAGCAATCCTCCCGCCTCAACTTCCTGAATACAGGTGCATACCACCAGGCTGGCTAATTTTTGTACTTATTTTTGTAGCAATGTGGTCTTTCCATATTGCCTAGGCTCGTCTTGAACTCCTGGGTTCAAGTGATCTGCCTGTCTCAGCCTCCCAAAGTGCTGGGATTACAGGCATAAGCCACCATGCCCAGCCTGAAGTTTATCACTTTGTTTTCCCTTTATGATTATTTCTTTCCATGTCTTCTCCAAGAAATCTTTGCTTATTGTGAAGATATTCTCCTATGTTTTCTTCTAGAAGCCTTATAATGCTAGCTTTTACATGCTATTGTTCATCCATTCTCACACTACTACAAAGAAATACCTGAGACTGGGTATAATTTATAAAGAAAAGAGGTTTAATTGGTTCATGGTTCCACAGGCTGTACAGAAGTGTGGCTGGGGATGCCTCAGGAAACTTTCGATTATGGCAGAAGGGGAAGCAGGCATGTCTTACATGGCCAGAACAGGAGGAAGTAAGTGAAGTGGGAGGTGCTACATGTTTTTAAACAATCAGATCTTGTGAGAACTCACTGGCTATCACGAGAACAGCAAGGGGGAAATGCGTTGCCATGATCCAATCACCTCCCACCAGGCCCCTCCTGCAACATTGGGGATTACAATTTGACACGATATCTGGGTGGAGACACAAATCCAAACCATGTCACCATCTCAAATTAACTTTTATGTATGGTGTAAGGTAGGAGACAACATTGTTATTTTCCATAGAGATGTCTAGTTGTTCAGCACCATTTGTTAAAAAAAAAACTTTCTTTTCCCCATTGGATTGCTTTGGCACCTTTGTCTAAACATTAATTAACCATATAAGGGTGGATGTATTTTGGTTTCTATTCTTTTCCACTAATCTATTTGTCTGTCCTTATACCAGCACTTCACTGTCTCGATTACTGGAGCTTTATAATAAATTTTGATGTCAGTTCTCCAACTTTACTTTTTCAAAATGGATTTGGCTATCTTACCTCTTTTACATTTTCATATAAATTTTAGAATCAGCTTGTCCATTTCTATTAAAAAAACTTGCAGGTATGTTCATTAGGATAGTGTTAAAGATATAGATTATTTGGAGTGAACTGTCATCTTTAAAATATTGAGTCTTCCAATCCGTAAAGGTGGTATATCTCTTATTTAGGTTTTTTTTAATTTCCTTCAGGAATGTTTTATAGTTTTCAGTGTGGAGATTTTGCACATCTTTTGCTGAATTTATTCCTAGGCATTTTATGAGTTTTTTTAAAGACACTATTACTAAAATCCCCAATTAAGATAATAGGTCTGTTTCTCTCTTTATTTCTGTCCATTTTTGCTTCTTGTCTTTTGAGGCTCTGTTATTAGGCACATGCACAGTTAGGATTGTAATGCCTCCCTGATTAATTGCCTCATTTTTCACTATGAAATGTCTCTATTTCTGGTAAACTGTTTGTCTTGAAGTCTACGCTACATAGCCATTTCCAGCCTTCTGATGTTTGTGGTTTACATGGTATATGCTTTTTCATCTATTGCCTTCTTTGTCTTTCTATTTAAAATGTGTTTCTTGTAGACAGCCTATAGTTTGGTCTTGCTTTTTCCTACATTCTCACAATCTCTGGTTTTAAACTGGAGTGTTTAGTCTATTTACATTTAATATAATTATTGATATGGTTGGATCTAGGCCTACCATGTCCACATATATTTTCTGTTTATCTCACCTGTTTTTCATTGCTCTTTGGGTTAATTGGATGTTTTAAAAATAATTTTAATTTTTTCATGCCTCTTTGCATGCTTTGCATTTTTTGGTTGTTGCACTAGGGAATGTAATGTATATTCTTAACTTTTCACAATCTACATGTAGTTAATGTTTGTATCACTTTATGTAAATTATAAGAATCTTCCGACTATGTAGTTTATATCTCAATTTCTTCATGCTATACTTGTTATATGTATTATATCTGTATATGCTATAAGCCCCATCGTGTATTTTTTCTTTTTTTGCTTTAAACAGCAACATGTATTTTATGACAGTAAGAGAGGAAAATGGTATCTTTTATAATCACGTTTTGGAAGATCTTTGTTTCTTCCTGAAATCAGAGTTCCCATTTGTATCATCTTCCTTTGGTATGAAGAATTTCATTTAACTTTATTTCATAGATTTGCTGGTGGTGAATTTTCTTATATTTTATTTTTCTTAATATGTCTTCATTTTGCCTTATTTAATGGGGGATTTTTCATTGGGTGTAGAATTCTGAGTAGACAGTGTGTTTTTCTCTTAGCACATTAAAGATGCTGTTCTCTTCCTTCTGGCCTCTTGTTGTTGATAAGGAGTTCTTTAGCATTTGTGTTGTTCCCTGTGGAATGTGTCCTTTATTTCTGTCTCCTTTCAGGATTCTCACTTTATCTTTGGGGTTATTCATTTTGACCATGATGTGTCTAGGTATTGTTTGTTTTGTTTGAACTTCTTTTTTTTTTTTTTTTTGAGACAAGATCTGGCTCTGTCACCCAGACTGGAGTTCAGTGGCATGATCTCAGCTCACAGCAACCTCTATCTCCCAGGCTCAAACGATCCTCCCACCTCAGCCTCCCGAATAGCTGGGACTACAGGTGCACACCACCATGCCTAACTAAGTTTTGTATTTTTTGTAGAGATAGAGTTTCGCCATGTTGGCCAGGCTGCTCTAAAACTCCTAGGCTCAAGCAATCCATCCGCCTTGGCCTCTCAAAGTGCTGGGATGACAGACATGAGCCATTGCACCTGGCCCGAGCTTCTTGGTTCTGAAAATCTGTGTCTTTCAACAAATTTGGGAAAATTTTGGCCATTATTTCTTCAAATTCTTATTCTGCCCTATTCTCATTGTCTTCTTCTGGGACTTCAATTATGTGGATATTTGACTTCATGTTTTTGTATTTTTTTTTTTTTTTTTTAATAAATCACCAAGGCTTGTTCATGTTTTTCAAAGTCTTTTTTTTTTTTTTCAGATAGATCAGTATTTATTGGTCCCAGCACCATTGACGTTTTGAGCCAGTCATTATTTGTTGCGTGTGGGAACTCACTTGAGCACAGTTACTTTAGATCCTTTAAAATATTTTTCTTTTTTTTGAGATGGAGTCTCACTGTCGCCAGGCTGGAGTGCAGTGGCATGATCTAGGCTCACTGCAACCTCCGCCTCCCAGATTCAAGCCATTTTTCTGCCTCCTCAGTTACTGGCCTGCGCCACCACACCCAGCTAATTTTTGTATTTTTAGTAGAGACAGGGTTTCACAGTGTTGGCCAGGATGGTCTCTATCTCTTTACCTCATGATCTGCTCGCCTCGGCCTCCCAAAGTGCTGGGATTACAGGCGTGAACCACCACACCTGGCCTAAAATCTTTGTCTTCCAATTTCAACATTGTTTTAAAATATAAATCATTATTATTCAGGTATGGTGTGACCAACAGATTGGGAGATGATTGCTGTTGAAAAGAGAGCTTGTTACAATTCCAAGAGGAATTGTCTGCCACAGGGGCACATGGGGGAGTAATCAGGAGTGGTCAGAGGCAGAGGGAGCAAGGAGAAGTGTGGATCAGAGCCTTTGCTGTGGTTTCTGTGAGAAGGGCAAGGCAAGGCAAGTTAGACCAGCATAAGACTGGCTAGTTCAAACAATTTTAGTGGGCTCTGGGCGAAGGGGCTGTCTCTTACTGCCTTATACCTGGCCCTGGGGCAATTAGGGCAGGAGAATAGTGGTATGAGCGAGAGCCCACCAAGGGAGGTGGGTGTGGCGTGGGCTTCAGATTGGTTGGTTTGCACATGAAAGGGGCATTCCTTGGCAAGGCATTTGCCATCTGTAGGAATTGTCTAACCATGGGAGTTGTGGTCCTTTCTAGAGTTAGCAAAGCCCCAAAATGTCAAAACATCAGAATAAAAAGACATCTTCATACAAAAATTTGTGTCATCTCAGAGTCCACTGATTGATTGCCTTTTCTCTTGAGTATGAGTTGCATTTTTCTGCTCATATATCTTGTAATTTGGGACTGAATTCTGGACCTCGTGAATGATATGTCGTAGTGACTTGGGATTCTGTTATGCTATTCTGAAGAATACTGAGTTTTTGTTTTAGCAGATACTGAACTTTGCTGAATTCAAACTGTAAACTCTGTCTTGTCACCGCGGCAGCAGAATCTCTATCCAGGTGTTTAGGCCTTAGGTGGGCTGCTTACATTCTATTCCATGCAAAAAATTCAGAGATCAGCCAGAGATTGAAGCAGAGTTTATGCACAGACTTTGGACTTCTCCCTCTGTGGCTTTCTCCTTTTAGGGAGTTCCTCTTTCATTTTCTAGCTGCTGTGGTTAACCCAAACTCTCCTCTGATTCTACAAAAAGTAAGACTTCAGTTTTCTATCTGAATATTAGCTGCTCTGTGACACTGACTGGGGCCTGCCTCAGGCAAAAAGCTATTTAAAAAAAGAAAGAAAGAAAAAAAAAAGTCACAAACCCTCAGAAACTTACCCAGTCTTATTCCCTTCTTTCTACTTTCCAAATCCCACCAATTTCTGCCTGCCTTTGGTCTCTCTCTATTGTCTTCTGATTAAAAAATATATATATATATATTTTAAATGTTGGAAGATTGGTCCAACAGGAGCTACTTATCCATTATTGAAAGTAGAATTCTGTGTCTCATGAATTTTGACACATAGTGATTTCCCTTACGATTTTTTCCTTTAACAAGTATCAGTGGAATGTCTTTTCACTTCCAGATGTGTTGATTTGCAAGCAAACCTTTTGTTGGTAATTGTAAGCATTCTTCTGTTACAGTCTTACGTGTGGTTCCTGGGACGATGATTCTTTGGCACTCACCGAAGCTTCCCTTATGGCTCGGTGCATGTTTAATTTTTTGTGAATGTTCTACATGTGCTGAAAAAGGATGTGCATTCTCTGTTGGATGAATTTTCCGTGTATTTATTAGTTAAACCCTAATAAATTCCTTCATTTTTGTTTTTTGCTTTGCTTTGTGTGTGTGTGTGTGTGTGTGTGTGTGTGTGTGTGTGTGAGAGCCATCAGTTTCTGAGGGGATACGTTAAAGTCTCCAACCAAACCTCCTGATTTATCTATTTCTTTTTGCAGCCCTGTCAGATGTTACTCTGCATTTTTTGAGACCAGATTCCGAGGTGCATATCTTTTCAGGATCGTGACATCTTCTTGTGTTAGCATTCCTTTTGGAAGGATGTCACGTCTCTCTGTATCTTACCTGTCCTTTGGCTCTTTGGGCAGCCTCTCAATTTTAGGTGTTTGTATCTCTCTCTAATTCTGGGAAAAGTCTTGGTTATTAGTTCTTCACATAGTTTCCTCCACTCATGTCTCTGTCCTCCTGGGTCTCCCGTGACATGGATGTTGACAAGTCGTCTTCTGTTCTCCATATTTCCTGTCTTTCTTTCTTTCTTTCTTTCTTTCTTTCTTTCTTTCTTTCTTTCTTTCTTTCTTTCTTTCTTTCTTTCTTTCTTTCTTTCTGACAGAGTTTCGCTTTTGTTGCCCAGGCTGGAGTGCAATGGCACGATCTCGGCTCACTGCAACCTCTGCCTCCTAGGTTCAAGCAATTCTCCTGCCTCAGCCTCCCGAGTAGCTGGGATTACAGGCGTGCACCACCACACCTGGCTAATTTTTTGTATTTTTAGTAAAGATGGGGTTTCACCATGGCCAGGCTGGTCTTGAACTCCTGACCTCAGGTGATCCACACTCCTTGGCTTCCCAGAGTGCTGAGATTACAGACGTGAGCCACTGCACTCGGCCTCCTTTCATTTATTAAAATTTTTTCCATCTCTTTATCCTTTTTTGATGCATTCTGGTAAGCTCCCTGATGTGATTTTAACCTCACTAAATTCTTCTTTGGCTACGTACTGAGTGGTTTTGTTTTGTTTTGTTTTGAGATGGAGTCTTGCTCTGTCACCCAGGCTGAAATGCAGTGGCACGGTTTTGGTTCACTGCAACCTCCGCCATCTGGGTTCAAGTGATTCTCCTACCTCAGCCTCACGAGTAGCTGGGACTACAGGTGTGTGCCACCATATTCAGCCAATTTTTTTTTTGTATTTTTAGTAGAGACAGAGTTTCAACATGTTGGCCAGGCTGGTCTGAGCTCAGGTGATCCGCCCATCTCTGAGTGCTTTCTTCTAGGAATAAGTCTACTTCCAGCAGGCTTCTTCCCCTCATCTGAATCCAGAGGGAGCCCTGGAGCTCTGCGTGCTCTCCGTATGTGCCATGACACTCCCTCTTTGTCACGTGTCCCTCTGTTACCAAGATCTGCTTTTATCCCTGTGCTCCTCAGTCACCAGAGGGAGCCCAGACTCCTAAACCTCTCCCCAGGGAGACCTGCCCTCCGGGTTTCTTTGAAAATCCACTTCCCCATGCACTTTGCCTTCTCCATAGCACTGTATGGTGCACCCTGTGTTTCGTCTCTCTTACCAGACATAAGAGCCACGGAGGGAGCATTTTCTGTCTCTTTTGTCCTGTGACATATCCCCAGTGTCATTCTGTGGCATCTGACATGCGGTGGATGCTCAATAAATATTTGCAAAATTAATCAATACTTATACCATAGTTTTTATTTTACCTATTATGTTTCTTTTCATAAAACTACCTTTTACTGGACATCTGTGTTCAAAAGCAGCATTAGGATCTTTACATTTATGACATTATTTAAATATTCATTTATTCATTTCTTTCTACTTTTTTGTATTGTAAAATACGCATAAAATTTACCCATTTTAAACTTTTTTTAGTGCACAGTTCAGTAGCATTAAGTACATTCTCATTTTTATGCAGCCATCATAGTCTCCAGAAGTTTTTCATTTTCCCAAACTGCAACTCTGGACCCAGGAAACAAAGCAGTTATGTTTCCATAGCCAGCGCTTCCAGTGGGTTCTTCCTACGACTGCCGCTTCCCACTCTGTGTTCCCAGTGTCTTCCCTGGTCTCTTTGAGGATGTCTGCTTATTTTGAATTCTTGTTCTGGTTTGCCTCTTAATTCTGCTTCCTGATATATGATATAGGATTTGTCTTTGTGTTACGCTGTTCTTGCACTGAGAGAAAGAAATGCCGGAGACTGGGTAATTTATAAAGAAAAGGGGTTGAATTGGCTTATGGTTTGGCAGGCTGTACAAGCATGGCACTCATCACTTGGCTTCTGGAGAGGCCTCGGGGAGCATGCATGCATGCATGCATTCATTCATTCATTCATTCATTCATTTGACAGAGACGCTCTGTTGCCCAGGCCAGAGTGCAGTGGTGCCATCTCGGCTCACTGCAACCTCTGCCTCCCAGGCTCAGGTGATCCTCCAATCTCAGCCTCCTAAGTAGTGGGAATACAGGTGCATGCCAGCATGCCTGGTTAATTTTTGTGTTTGTTGTAGAGATGGGGCTTTGCCATATTGCCTAGGCTGGCCTCGAACTCCTGGGCTCAAGTAATCTGCCTGCCCCAGCTTCCCAAAGTGCTGGGATTACACCGCGCCCGGCCGGGTCTTTTTTCTTAGAGCGGTTGTACTTCTTGGATGTCTGGTTATTTTCCCTGTGAGCCATAGCTGCCTTGGAGGGTCATACAGGTCTGGGGCGGGGCAGGGCCTGCACCCTCACTTGTGCTCTTTCTGGTGAGTTCTAGAGAATTGAGGGTGGGGAGTGAGGAGAATACATTGGTGATAAAATCTGGTCTTATAAAATCTGGTCTTGATTATTCCCTGATTTCAGTCTGCTTTTTCCTCCCTGTAGCGCCCTGGCCAACCTGACCCTGACAGGTTCTTTGCTGAGAGCTGCCAGCCTCTATTGCAAGTCCCCCAACCAAGGGGTGGAGAATGAGTTGAGTGTTCAGGGGCCACCCTGCTGCCAGGTCCCATTGTAATAGACTCCCTGCGTTGGCTGGGCCCTGGTACCAGCTGGTGCTGGGTGAGGGGCTGCTGCTTCTGCTCTTCTGCTGTCCTCGCTCTAGGGACAGGATGGGAGATAAACATCCAGGGCAAGATGGCGCAGGGAGCTGGGCCACCGAAAGCTGGCTTCCTTGCAGCCTGCTCACCTTGGAGCTGGCGCCTCTTTCACTTCCAGGTCCTGCAGCTCCCTGCATAGGGAGGACCCCCTCATCCTTGCCTTCCCCAGGAACTTCTCACCATTTCTACCCGAGACTTTCCTCTTGTTTGGGGTCATCTCTAAAACATGAGGACATGGGGAACCAGCCCCTGCGCCAGCCACTACCTTGCTAGCTACCTTTGTCTTTTGAAGGCCATGGGGCAGGGTCGTAGGTTTAAAATGGCTCTGCTTAGGGTGGGAAGCTGAAGAGGAAGGACAGGAGTGACGTGGGGAGCATGTCTTATGGAGGGGGCCTGGAAAACAAGCAGTGGAACAGTCTGGCTGTCTCCCCACAGCCCGTGGAGCAGCTCAGCTTATGGGGCTCCTATCCTGGGAGGGAGCAGGTGCCTTGGCCCGTGGAAGTCCAGGGTTCTACATGATGTGGCCTCTCTTGGCTCTGACTTTGGGTGCTTTTGACTTGTTTACTACATATGTTTACTTTCAAGTTCATTTTTCCACATTCCCGCCCTTACCTGTTAACCTCCCCCAATTCCTGCTCCTCGTTTTGTGTAATGAGCTTCTGATGAGTTCTAATGGGCACCTTATGTTTTAAAGTGGTCAGATTTGTTTCAGAGAGAGAGACTTTGTGGGAAGCCACAGACATGTTTTTATAGAATCCCAGTGTCTTTGAGCAGGAAGGGGCTTTAGAGGTGACAGTTCCCATTGCTCTCAGATTATCTTCTATTTGACTCACTAATTACTCATTTAAGAAACCCAGTTCCCACACCGATAGGAAAACCCTACCCCTTCTTTCAGTTGTCACTTACATATTTACAATTGTCATTAGATTTTTAATTTCTTTAGTTTTAAGGCCGTGAATATCAGAGTAATGGTGATGGGAGAAAATTTGCTGGAGAGTTCTTAATTATCGTGAAAATCCCATGTTTTCAACGCATTTCTCACCACTTCATAACCACCAACTTTCCAATCTCCATTTTCAGAGCACTTCTCACCACTTCATAATCACCAACTCTGTAAACTCCAGGAGGATAGGATTTTGTCTTTGTGTTCACTGCTGTCTCCTCAGGTCCCAGGACAATGCTCTCTATGTATTTGTCGAGTGAACAAATGACACCGTTAGTAACCCCACCTCTGCATCCTGTCTCTTAGCTCTACCCTGCACTTGGATATTTTCAGAGCTGAGGAGCTCACCACTTTGCATGCTGACCTGCTGTTTCTGCAATAGTTTAAATGGTCAGCAAGTTCTTGTTTCCGCTGAGTGTAAATTATTCACCTTGAATATACATTATCAATCCTGCTTCTGTCCCCTGGAACCACAGAGAATTCCATGAATTCATCTCATCCATGAGGGCGTTTCTGATATTGAAGACAGCCACTGTGGTCTCCCTAGGATGTCTCCAACAAGCACATGTCCCGGATTTCATATCTTCTTCAGAGGATGCTGGTCTTCACCACCTTCGTCTTCCTTTTGTGAGTGAGCCCTTGTTTACAGCACAGATTTTATATGTGGTAATGACAACTAAACACCGCACCACCAACGTGGCTTCTGATCAGAGCAGAGAGGAACGGCTGTGCCACCTTCCTTCTTCTTGACATTATCCTTGATTAATGCAACCAAGCTAATGCCTTCGGAGTTTGCACTTAATTAAAACTCTTTTTCTTTCTTCTTCTTTTTTTTTTTTTTGAGACGGATTGTCCCTCTGTCACCCAGGCTGGAGTGCAATGGCATTATCTTGGCTCACTGCAACCTCCACCTCCCGGGTTCAAGCGATTCTCCTGCCTCAGCCTCCTGAGTAACTAAGATGACAGGTGCACACAACCACATCTGGCTAATTTTTGTATTTTCAGTAGAGACGGAGTTTCACCATGTTGGTCAGGCTGGTCTTGAACTCCTGATCTCATGATCCACCTGCCTCGGCCTCCCAAGTGCTGGGATTACAGGCATGAGCCACCGCGCCCGGCCTAAAACCGTTTTCAAATAGATTCTCCCCTGTTCTATACCCCAGTCAGGAGTGAAAACCCTGTGTTTTGAACCGAGGTGCAGTCTCCTATACTCACCTCCATCAATGTGGGATGCAGGAGTCGGGAGACCCACCTGCATTACAGACTGCTACTGATGATCACATAAAACAGCGCAGTGGGAAAGTGCTTTGAAAAGCCATGAAGAAGTCTAAGGCTGCCTATTACTGCTGTGTAGCTGGTTTATTCTATCATAAACCCATTGAGGTCTGTTTAAATTGTGTGTCGGCCCACCAGAATATCAGCATCCTTCTCAATGCTGTTATTCACAGGGTCTAGTAAGAATACTTTCTAGGACTTCATCTAAGCCATTGATAGAAATGACCTACAAGACAGGGCTAACGGCAAAGCCCGTGGCACATACTTGTGGGGTAACTTGGATCTATTATGTCACTCCATCCTTTGCTCGTTCAGTTACTCACCTGACCATTCGTCTCCTTGATTGTACTACCATCTAGCCTATGTGGCTTCATCAGATTTACAAGGATAACGCGAGGGCCTTTGCCTTGCTGAGATCCAGAGGCACTGCCGTCTATGGAAATGCAGGTTCTGTCAAAAGAGGAAATGTGCCGGTTTGCCATGACTCACTCTTGACGACGCTGAATAGGCTCCCGGAGGCCACAGCTTCTCCCTAAGTGCTCCCCAAACCTGTAATTGCCAGCATTTCAGCACAGAGGACAGCGCAAAGAAGCCATGAGGACTCCTTGAAGGGACATGGTAAAGACCGTGGTAAATTGCTGTGCTCTGCCTCAGAGTTTCTGAACCTTGGCACTATTCACATTCTGGTCTGGACAATTCTTTATTGTAAGAATTGTCCTGTGCATTGCAGGGTGTTTAGCTGCATGCCTGGCCTGTACGCACCAGATGCCAGGAGCACCCCTTGCCCAGTTGTGACAACAAGAAATGTTTCTAGGCTTTGCCAATCTGGGGGCAAATTTACCCCTTGTTGCAAACCACTAGTCTAACTAAAGGAGAAAAAGGGCCAGAAATATTTAGAACAGTGATACCTGCCCCGCCACCACTACTGCAGTTTGTGGATGTGCCTTCAGAATAACATAGATTTGTTATCCAAATTGCATTTTGCAGAGGTTAGTATGGCAATGGATTTGAATGCTTTGATTCTGCTCTGTCAGTGTAGAGTAACGTGGCCCAGAATCATGTTTGGTGGCAACGGGGGTGCCAGGCTGGGAATGATCCCTGTGGCATAGATGGCTGTGTAAGTAGATGGTCCACGTGAGAACACCTGGAATTAGACACGATGGCTTAGGGAGGTGCTGATAGAATCCCAGCACTTATCAGTACACGCCTAGAGCGAAGGAGCTCCTGGACTTTGTTATTATGGTCTGGAACAGCAAAACTAAATGAAAGATAATCTCTCCTGGGTCTCTGGTTTTAAGTAATCACTCATGCAGGTAGGTTGGTGATCATGGGAGGCCACAGAGGTGCTTTGTTCAGAAGTTATTGTTTCCATTATAAAGAGTAATGATTTTCATATACTGGCAAGAACAAACCCATGTTATCATAGGCCGGGGATGAGAATAACAGGAAATCTCCAAGTTTACGGAAGTATCTGGTCTATATCCTAGGAGGTAATAGGTGTTGTGAGAGGTGCCAACACATGTCAGACAAGAGATTATTCATCATTGTTATTTTTATTTTGAAAATTAACTCCCCAGAGGGGTCAGGTTGTGCTGTGCCTCTCAAAGGTATAATTCCACTTGAAACCATAAGCTGTTTTGAGATGATCTGAGCACAAGAATGTGTTTGGTTATAGAAAATGATTTCCCCAGCTTTCCTTGAAATAAAAAATCGCCCAGCATGCTTAGGAAATGGGAATTATGGTGGACACAATATTATTTTCTAGATGGATCACCTTATAAACGAAAGTTCCGTCATCCAGTTAATCGTGAAAAATTGTCTATTTGAAGAGAGAATAATTGCCAAGGAGCAGGGAGGCCAGTGTTATTGTTTTTTCTTTTCTTTTTTTTTTTTCTCAAAAACAGGGGTTTGATATCCATTGCATTTCAATTGCATTTGGACTTGTACATGAGGCAGCTAGGATCCCAGCCAAAGAACCTGGGTCTGGAACCTGAAAGTGGGTTAGGAAGAGGAGGCAGCTGCCCTGGGTTGGCTTCTGGAAGGTTGACCTGGGGCTTGGCCAATCAGCTGGGCAGAGCTTAGGCAGTCCCGTGTTATTGCTAGAATGTTCTCACAATCTCACGGAGCCTTCAGAACTATATGTTCTGCTTGCTTTTCTTCTTTTAATTTCAAGTCTGTTTGTTGTGACATAAAGCATATATACACAAAAGTATACTAAATGGAAATATGCCAATCCATGAATGAAGGTATGAAAACCACTTAATTCAAGAGTATATCATGCCAGCACCTCAGAAGACCCCCCTTCATCGTTATTCCCCATCCTCCTCAAAGACAACCACTAGCCTGATTTCCAACATTATGCTTTTTCAATTTTTTTTCTATTTTTAAATTTTATTTATTTATTTACTTTTTGGAGATGGAGTCTTGTTCTGTCGCCCAGGCTGGAGTGCAATGGCACGTTCTCGGCTCGCTGCAACTTCTGCCTCCCAGGTTCAAGCAATTCTCCTGCCTCAGCCTCCTGAGTAGCTGGGACTACAGGCACATACCACCATGCCCGGCTAACTTTTTTTTGTTGTTTTTAGTAGAGACAGGGTTTCACCATGTTGGCCAGGCTGGTCTCGAACTCCTGACCTCAAGTGATCTGCCTGCCTTGGCCTTCCAAAGTGCTGGGATTACAGCTATGAACCACCATGTCTGGCCTCAAAGATTTTTAGTTTGAAAAAGTGGTAAACCTACAGAGAAGCTACAAGATGATTATAATGACACCTGTCTACCCTTCACTTAGGTGCACCAACTGTGACTATTTGCCACATCTACTTGATCTCACCTGGGAAATTCTTAACCACCCACCTTGGAAGCTGGCTTTTGGGCCATCAAGTGACACTCTGGCCGATTTTCCAGACAGGCACTCCATTTGCTAAAACCCGACTGGTTCTGAGTGGCCATGCAAAGACTCCTGGTAAAATGAGGAGGGCCACATCCCTTTGGAGCCTCTGAGGAGAGTCCAGGCTCAGTTCTTTGGGAAAAATAATTTATCCATCCATCCGTGAATTCATGCATTAATTTCTCCCCCTGCCTATCCCTCCCTTCCTTCTGCCTTCTTTTTCTTCTTGCTTTTCTCTTTCAAGAAATACTCCCTGATCACTGTGGGCCTCTGTGGCAGGTGCTGAGGATGCGCTGGTGGGTGAGATGGGCCTGTCTTTGCCTTCACCATCTATCTACTGGGTGTGGGGGAAAGCTTGATTAATATGTAGGCAATGACAAAAAGTGGTACACAAGGAAGTATGGGATAGAAAGGGAATACATAGGTATTTTGTATTTACATAGGTATTCCCTCCAGTCTAGGATGGCTTGGGAAGGCTTTCTCGAGGCAGGGACCTCAATCCAGAAGGGCACAAAGAAGAGAAAAGGGGAAAAATTGTTTCTGGCCGAGAGGGGCAGATCACGAGGTCAGGAGATCGAGACCATCCTGGCTAATATGGTGAAACCCCATATTACTCTACTCTACTAAAAAATACAAAAAAACTAGCCGGGCGAGGTGACAGGCGCCTGTAGTCCCAGCTACTAGGCTGAGGCAGGAGAATGGTGTAAACCCGGGAGGCAGAGCTTGCAGTGAGCTGAGATCCGGCCACTGTACTCCAGCCTGGGCGACAGAGTGAGACTCCGTCTCAAACAAACAAACAAACAAAAAATTGTTTCTGGCTAGAGCTACTTTGAGTCCTGTGTGCTTGGAGTACCAAATGGATGCAGCACTCAAACACATACAGCCATTTGCAGAATCCAAGTGACTCAACAGGGTCTGGAGGGGTGGCCCCTCAGGAGGGATTGCTGTCCCAGAACTGGCTGTACGGAGTTGGTGTGGGATAGACCAGGGCAGGGTCTGTTGGTGGATTTTGGTGTTGGAAGAACAGAGAGGACAGGGAAGGTAGCGCTGGGTGTGGAGCATTTGGAAGGATGCAGAAGCGGGTGGGGTCTGTGCCAGTTATGGTGGTTCTGGGCTTAGCTAGATGTGGAGGAAAATGGGAAGAGCTTCACAGACCTGCCCGTACTATTTGGGTTTGGAAATTTTCCAGATTTAATTCCACTGTTTCCCTGGGCAATGGGATATCTTCAGATTCTCCCAAGTCTAGCCTTAAAATCCTGGATAGTAAGATCTGGTAGGCAGAGAGATTTTTAAGAATAGAGTTTACTTTTCCTCATTAAAAACTAATATATGCTGATGGAAAATTTATAAAGTACATAAAAGCAGAAGGAAGAAAATAAGAGGTGGTATTTTACTGGATTGTGGATTAGTCCTAGAAATTCTGTGGAATGGAGGGTGGCCAGATTTATTCCTTTTAATGTTTATTTGATGGGAAAAAACCAAAACAACCCAACCCTGTACTGTTTTCAGAATTACCCCAAGGCCCAGGTTCAGAATATTAGCTTATTAATTATCAGGAAAATGATAGAGCTGAGAAAAGGCCAGCGGGAGAACCCAGTTGAGGTGGGCTGAGATGGAAATGACCTTCTCCAAAGCACTGAGCTCCATGAGTCATCCCTGGGGCACCTATTAGCTGTGAGCTCCATTCATCCTTCCCGGAGGACTGTCCCCACCTGACCAGTCACGCTCACCCCAACCCAGAGCCTCTGAGGGTCGTTGCGTTTCTCCATCTGAGCCCCGAGCTTCCCTTTCCCCTTGTTCTCCACACTAACATTCTATGATTACCCCCTTAGCCTCTTTATGAAATCAAACAGTGGAGACCTTGTATGATTTTTAGAGTTATTTTTTCCCTGTTGGAGGACTTATTTATTTACGTTGGTTGACATTCTGCTTTCTTTCAGGAAGGATTTGTGAGAGCCTAGCATAAAATTCACTTTCTTAACAAGAATGTCAGATGGAAGTAAAAAAAAAAAGAACCCCAAACAATAGTAATAAGAATTTTTGGAAACGGTATTAATAACATTATGGAATGGGCTTTCGGTTTGGCCACAGGTGTCCCGGTAGTCAGGGCCGAGGGGACAGATGAGGGCTTGTGGTCGTTTGGTAGGCACCATGCTACCTCTGAGAAGAGAGGTGCTCTGCTGCTGGCCGCGGCAAGGAACTGATCACACAGGATCTCACATGGGGGACATCGACCAGGAGAGGGGTCCACGTTGTCACAGCAGCTTGGAGCACGGGAGCACACGTATAATCATCACTTAGCAATAGAGGAGACTGGGACACGAGGGACCCGAAAATGGGAACCCTTGCTAAGGGCACAGGCAGCTGTACGCCAGAGCCCATGGGCCACCCCGAGGAAATGAGCCCTAAAAGCCAGCCTCGTGGGACAACAGAATGTCACACCCAGGTCCTTCCCTCACCTGGAGACCCCTAAGCGAATTCCTACTTCCCACAGGAAGTAGTTCAGACCCTTGGGATACCTGGCGTGCTCCTCCTGGCCAGGGTTCAGTTTACCTCCTGCTTCAGCCCTTACTTGCCTCCTCCAATCTCAACCTCCTCCCATCCTCAGGTGACCTGGTGCTTGACCCAGGCTGCCGAGGGGTGGCCGGGCCCTGTCTGTGCTGCTGAGGTGGGCTCCTTCTGAAAGGACGCCCTGGGGGGGGCTCCCGGGGCGTTGCTTCTGCCTCTTTCAGTGTTTTCCGACCTGGCTGAGCAACCCTGTGCTTTTCTACCGACTTCTGGGCCAGGTCATCCAGTCCTCCAGGAGAGAGGCCGGGGAGCATTCCATCAGCCCCACCTCTCCAGAGGCGCGGCACACAGTAGGCACTCAATGGTTGTAAACTGGATCCACCTACAAAGCCCCCAGAGCTCATGAGACCTGGGAAACAGCATTCCATACAATTGAGTGACAGAGCCCTGCGTGGAAAGGGAGACCTGGGTTGGTGCCCTGTCCTCATCCAGGGGGAGGGGAGGAAAGACCTAGAAGGAAGATGGGAGTCCCACCCCAGCCTGCGTGTTTCTCTGGGAAATAGGTTTCAAGTGTGGGGAGGTGGTGGAGGGCTGACTTCATGGCCAGCGCTGTCCTGGGCACCCTGGGTCATGGAAGGGAGGTGGAGCTCGGTTTTCCATCTGGGCCTCAGGTGGACTCAGAGGAGATTCTTACAGAACCATACGGGGCATATCAGGTAAGCACGGATGCATAATGCAGAGAAACAGTGCTCGCTGCAATTAGAGGAAGCAGAGAAATAGGAGCTGGAGTGGTCACTAAAGGCACGAACGGCCTTGACGGTGGAGTGGGGAGAGGCAGACACGTTGCTGGCACAAAGAGCATGCTGGATGACAGGTTTCGTGGCTTGTTTGTTGCCTTAATTGATGTGGACAGGGCATTCCAGGTAGGAGAATCCAGGGAGGCTAGGAAGGAGCTTGGCTCTGCGTGGGGCATGAGGAGACGTGTTGGTCTCAGCGGAAGGTCCCCAGAGGAGGGGAGGCTCAGGGACCGGCAAGGTGGCTGAGCCTCAAGCACCCTCCACAGAGCACCCTGCCAGGGGCCTGGGGCACATGTTCTAGCCCGGGTGTCTGCACCAGATCAGTAGAATTTTCACAGGTTAATGGCTTCGTCTTGATTGTTTAAATTTTGTAAGGCGTTGGGACCCCTGACGGGTAGCTCTGAAAGGAAGTGGATTGCTAATAAATGCAAACTGTAAAATATTCATTTGAGATGATTATTTTATATTATTGCATAAGTGCAAAATGAATGAACTTTCTGCTTACTTATGGTGGAATCCACAACTATCTGAGCAATTTAGTGAATGAAATATTTAACCTAATTTCTATGCCTTAAGTGACCTGAGGATAAATGTTATGGTTTAATGTTTCAGTGTTAGAGAAGGAACTAAGGGAAATAAACAGACTTCCAGGCCTCCTGCTGGCTTCTGATGGAGAAGGAGCACTTCCTGGGCCAGGAGTCCTTGGGAGTCTCCAGCACCTTCCCGCCCCTCACAGAGGGTCAGCGGCCATGCACAGCCGTGCTGCCCAGGACCCGGGGTGAGCAGTACCCTCAGCCCTCACTCTCAGGAGCTCAGGGCTGGGGAGGGGACAGCAGGGTCCTTGGCCATGTCCCTTCCCTTTCTGGGCCCCGTTTGCTCCTCAGAACAAGGTAGGCTTGGACCAGGAACTCCTGGGGCTTTGTCAGCTCCCGCGTGGCAGGGTTGTGGGTGCTGGAGGCTGCTGGGAGGTTTCTGGGGGGCTAGGACTATGATGGCTGCCAGGACTTGAGGGTGGAGGCAGGGACACAGATTCCTCAGAGGCGGCATCGTGAGTGGGGAGGCAGGAAACCCGGGTCTGTGTCCTCCTGGGGCAGTGTGGTTCCAGGACCCAGGTCCAGTTCAGTGGCTGAGGAAAGCCCTTGCCTGCCTGGGCCTCTCTGTGCTGCAGCGTCCCTGTCCGGCCCCCTCTCCGCTTTTGCATCCAATGCATCTGCACTGCCAGGGCTGCCAGGTGCCCTGTGTTGCCGTAGCCCTTGAAGATGGACCACTGCAGCCTCAGAAAGGGGCAGGCGTCACACTGCGGCTGCTTCACGGACACCTGCAGCTCCAGGAAGCTCGGGGGTGTGTGAGCCATGCTGCTCCTGTCCCCCAGGGCCCCGGTCCAGGCTGCACTCCCGACCTTGCCTCCCAGCTTGACGTGCGCTGCTGATGAGTTGGTCTGTGCAGAGCCTCCAAGGCAGCTTGGACTTGGGGAGCTGAGGGTTTGGTCCTGCTTGTGCCCAGGGCTCTGGGTCCAGGTAGCTGGTGCTGAGCCCTCTGTTACTGCAGCGTGGGCCTGCTTTCCCTGCGGTCCTCGTGCTTGGGCTCTAGCTTGGTCCAAAAGGCTTTCCTCAGGGAGCTCCCCATTTGAGCTTTGGGTCTTGGTGTGGATTGGAGCACCGTCCCTTGGAGGTGTTGGCGCTGTCCAGGTGCCAGCCAGCGTGGAAGGGCCGGCTCCTGAGGGTTTACCAGCCCCTTTTGGTTACCAGGCTCAGGCACTTGCCAGGGGTTAGTTGTTTTTGTTCTTCTGGGTTTGGATTTGTCCTTGGGGCAGACATCCTTGGATCTTATCAGGACCCATGGCCTGCAGGACACTGCTGCGGGGAGGGCTTCCTGGCGCTTGGGGAAGCTTCAGTCCAGAGAAGACAGAGGACTTGACTGAGCTCATGGTCAGGGAGTGTCAGAAAGAGGACCAGGGCCCCAGGTCCGGCTCCCGGGCCGCCCCCTCCCTCGGCGTCCAGTGCTCAGGCCTCTGGGCTCTGGCCCTTGCTTGGGTGAGCTCGGCTGTGCTCAGTGACTTTGGGCCACGGACTCTGGCGTCGTGTCCTCCAGAGCCTTCTCTGGTCACTCCCAGGTCTTATCAGTCCTGAGGATGCCAGGAGACGCTTTCTGAACACGATCTGCGTGCTTCCTTACTTTTTGTTATCTTGGCTGTTTGACAAATAGACTTTGGAGCTGGAAAGACCTGAGTTCAAATCTCAGCCCCACTGCTGACCAGCTGGGTGACGTTTCATTATCCATAACATGGAGAAGATAGTGAGAGTCCATTAGACACCACGCGGAAGGCTCATAGCACAGGGCCTGGCACCGAATAGGTGCTCTTTATGTGATAGCTTGTATGATTGGCTCTCCACACCCACCCTCACTGCCACCCCCAGCCCCAGCCTTCCTTTGTGCCCATTTCTGAGTGGTAAGATTTCTTACTAACAGTTTCTTGTACTCAGCTTCCCCATCACCTTCCTTCCATTTCAGCAGAACCCTTCGGAGTGGAGCAAGCGATGGGAAATGCTCTTATCAGGCACTTGGGACCTAAGCAGGTGCCCTAACCAGCAGCAGCTGAGCACTGAGCCCCGTGAACACCTGTGCCCAGGTGCAGGTGCCAGCGAGGGTGGCTGCCGCTGTCCAGCCCTGATCTCCCGTGCAAATGAATGTTCCAGCCACAAACATCCCCACAGCAGTCCCGACAAACACCTACTGGTTTGGCACGCACTGTCGTGTGTGGGAGCTCTGCTTACTGGCTTCTGTCTTGGCATGGTCTCTGCAGAAGGAAGACACCACAGACTTGGTGGCTGGTCTTCACGTTGGGTTGAAGGGTGATTCAGTGTCCCAGTTTGGATTGTAACTGCTTTATTTTTTAATTTTTTTTTTTTTTTTTGAGACAGAGCCTCGCTCTTGTCGCCCAGGCTGGAGTGCAATGCTGCGATCTTGGCTCACTGTAACCTCTGCCTCCTGGGTTCAAACGATGCTGGGATTACATGCATGAGCCACTGTGCCCTGCCTGTATTGTAACTGCTTTAAAAAAACCCTTCCGATGCTCCTCAGTTCTCTTAGAATAAGCTTCTAGACCCTCAGCCCTGCCGGCACGCCCATTCCCATCTTCCTAGCGCCCTCTGTGACTCTTCGCCCTCCTATCCACTCCAAAGATGTGGAGGACCTACCTGACCTTCCCCCAATACCATGAACACCGGTGGGTCCCCTCTCCTCATTCCAGCCCCAGCTCCAGCATCACTCCTCTAGAGGTGGCCCCAGAGCATCCGTGTCAGAAATCCCCGTCTCAGTTCCCAGCTTCATCCCTGTCTACTTCCTTCATGACATTTATCACAGTTTATAGCTATTTTATTATTTGTTCCTTTCCTTTTTGGTCTACATCCCCCATTACAGTGTAACCTCTACAAGGTGGGAAACTCCGCCCGCCTGTCACTGGCGTGTCTGCGGCCCTCAGCTCAGAGGCTGGCAGGCAGAGCCGCTCGTTAACATATGCTGGTTGTGACCTTACCATTCCCAGTAGTTCCAATACCTCCAAATTCCGAGATGACAAACATCCCACTCTTCAAATACCACATCCAACATGTCTCTCTGCTCTACTCCTCCAATTTCCCCTGATGCCCCTGAGATACAAGCCCCCAGGGCCCCGGGGGCTCCTTCCCAATCCTCAGGCTTTCTGGCCCTGTCTCACTTCATCGTGCTCACTGGGGGAAACCGCAATGCTGGGGAAACCCAGCCCTTGCCTTGCCCCTTGTCCTTACCTGTGCAGCCGGAGAGACACCTGTGGGCATGCTGCTGTCACGGTTCACATTTTCAACCTCATGTGGGCCCATGATACTGCCCGGCTGGGTGCTGGTGGTTCCTGTCCACACCTCCCATTCTCCAAGGTGACTCTTATGTACCTTCACCCTCCCTCAAGCCCCCAACACTCCTCCCGCCCTCTCAGCTGTTGACCTTGCCAGGTAGAGATAATTGAAAGAGAACTTCCTCCAGCTCCTCGTGCCAGATCTGCCACTTTCTTCCTGGTCCCTGCGAGGCCCTGGCTCTGTCCACTGCTGCTCTTGGTCCTGCCTCCTGGGTTCCTGGCATCGGCCTTTCTCTCCTCCCTCGATCTTCCCATCAGCACACAAACATGCCACGATTTCTCCCATCTTAAAGACCCTCTCTAGGCCTCTCCCTCCCCCAAGCCAGGCCCCCTCCTCTCCTTCTCATTTACAGGGAGACTCTTGGAGAGCCGTCCAGGCTGAGTGCTGTGGGCGCTTCTCAGTCCTCACCCTTGCCTGTCAGCAGCCTGTGACGTGTCCAATTGCCCCTCTCTGTGATGTGCCTCCTTCCCTTGGTGCCCAGGCTGCCGCCTCACACTGGCTTCCTTTCCTCTCACCACTGGGGCTGCCCTTTCTCTTCCTCAGTTTCCCCCACTCCGAATTCTGTTGTGCTCCTGGGCTCTGTCCTTGGACTCCCCGTCTGCCACTTGTGCGCAGACTCACGTCTCTAAATGTAGCTTCCTGCCATGTGCCTGTAGGCTGGACTTCCCTTCTGAGCTCCCAACTCACCGTCCAGCTGCTTCTCCAGAGCCTCCACTTGTCTCGGGTGTAGAACCCGAGTGCCTGTAATGTCTCCCCAAATCCGATCTGGCTGCTGCTTCTCAGTAATGCCAACTTCATCCTGCCAGTGTCTCGGGCCAAAAGCCTTGGGATCATCCCTGAGTCCCCTCTCTCTGTCTCCATATGTCCAGTCCTTCCACAAACCCTGTGACCGTGACTTCAAAACGCTCATCCCTCATTACCTTGTGCCGCACCTCCTCGGTGACAGCACTTCTCGCTAGGGAAGTTGCAGACCCTTCTACCGCTCTCCAGGCCCTGCCTTTGCCCTTCTTTTTTCTTTTTTCTTTTTTTTTTTTGAGACAGGGTCTCGCTCTGTTGCCCAGGCTGGAGTGCAGTGGCACGGTCTTAGCTCACAGCAACCTCTGCCTCCCACGTTCGAGATTCTCATGCCTCAGCTTCCTGAGTAGGGATTACAGATGTGTACCACCATGCCTGGCTAATTTTTGTATTTTTAGTAGAGATGGGGTTTCGCCATGTTGACCAGGCTGGTCTCGAACTCCTGGTCTCAAGTGATCTAACCCCCCTCAGCCTCTCAAAATGCTGGGATTACAGGCGTGAGCCACTGCACCTGGCCCCTTTGTCCTTCTTGAGTCTTTTCTCAACCCAGCAGCCAGAGTCATTCTGCTAAGATCAGGCCTGGCTGTCCTCAGTGCGTAGGTCAGCAGAGTGTGGCTCACCTGTGCACTGTTCCTGGCTGCAGGTAGCAGAGGTGGAGTCTGGGATGGAGCCAGGGGTTGAAGTTCGGAGTGCCTGACTCACTGCCCCCCTGGTGTGGACAGGCCCCTCTGTGCTCTGTTGCTTCTACATTGTGTTCTTGGTGAGGAGGGCAAGGATGCCTTTGCAATTCTCAACTTCCAGGAGCTGGCGGAACTTTCCTTCCTGTCTTGCCTCCACTCCTCAAGGCCAGTAATGCCAACTTCATCCTGCCAGTGTCTCAAACTATCTCGTCCTGCCTCAAACTATCTCATAATGCTCAGCTTCCTTGTGACTCCTCTTCTTCAACCCCAACGACAAGCAGCCAGCTGAGAGCCTTCTCCAAAGTCAGAGACAAGGAGCTTGGCAGCGAACCTGCTGCCAGAGGCGAGGCCGTGATCTTGGAACATGGAAGCCCAGCACATTTGCTTGTCCTAAAAATACAGTTCTTAAAATAGACCAGTCCGTGTGGGAGATGGGGAACCTGTCGAGTGCAGTTCTGAAGGGCTTGCTCCGCCAAGGGGACAGGCTGACTGGGGCAGCGCCCGGGCAGGGCTGTATGCCTCAGAGGGTGCCCTCAGCCCTGGTGGAAGCCATGGCCTGGGTTTGGGGTACCCTGTCTGGCTCTTGTTCTTCAAACCCCATCCAGAGGCAGGCCAGTCTCTTACCTGCTGTATGTCTGTATATAGGGAAATCTGAATTGAAGCCCAGCCTTGAGCTAGGCCTTGCAAAAGCTGTAAACAACAGTTTGTGTTTGGGGTGTGAGGCTATAAATAGCCCAGGAGGCCTGAGGGGGTTGGAGATTTAGTCAACCGTGAACAAGCTGGAGACAGGCTCCTTCTTCCTGGGAATCCCAGCGCCCACTAGAAATGTGAACTCCTTTTTGCTCCCTGCCCCAGCCTGCCCCAGCCTGCCCCATTAGACAGGGCATGGTGAGGCGGGTGGCTGCAGGGACTGAGGCCTTTCTGTAACTAAAGCCCAGCCCAAATACAGGGAGCAATGACCGAGCTTCTGTTTGAACGCAGCAAAACAAGGTGCGAGCATGTTCCCTTACCACAGAGTCTGGAATTGTTTCTCATGACCCAACACTTGGCTCGGTTTCAGAAAGGAAGCCTCTCCTCTTGGGTATCGTGACCAGGCTCCTCGTAAGAGGTGGGACGCAGCCGAGGGGGGCAGTCTAGAGGTTACACATTCTGAGCGACCTTTCGGGGTCTGTGGACACTCGGACCCTGCAGTGTGCCGGGGGCGGGGTGGAGGGGGGGACGGTGAGCATCAGTGGGTTTATGATGAACGCCTGGCGTTGTTTGCGTAATTGGGGCTCTGTGTGTCTTTTTCTGGAGGAAGAGCTTCTTTCACATTCCTAAAGGCTCCCTGACTCAAAAACCACAAGCTAAATGATCTGTAAATTTTCCTTCAGCTCTGAGAGCCTCTGATCCTATTATTCCAAGTCAAGAAATTTTGAAAATTACAGGATAGAATTCTTTCTCAGAACAGATGCTAGGGATTTGTAAGTTTCCATTCCCTGTGCTGCCCTGGTTTGCTGGATGGACAGATGTCTTGGAATTTTCAAGACCTCCAGTCCTCAAAGAGGTTCTCACCTGCTGTCCTGTGAGCTGCACAGGCCCTTCCTGCGCGGTGACTGTGTCGCTGGACGAGTGGAGTTGAGTGGGAGGCGCTAATGACCAGATTTCCTGCACTGTCCCCTGCTCCCCTGACTGTTCCTCACTCAGGCTGACAGACTCACCCCTTCCAGTGTCTGCGGCATGTTTCCACTTCCCACCTTAACGGTTCACGTTTTCTGGAATGTTCTGCTCTTCCCCCTGTCCAGGTTCTGTCTGTCTTCAGGGTCTGGTCAGATGTCTTCTGGTGGGGCTACAGCTAAACTTAGTTTGCCTGGCCTGCCTCTCCTCTGAATGCACATAGTTTGACATTTTTTTCAGTTTAAAAAAATTCATTTTAAAAATGATCTTACAGTTAAATTGATGTTTTTGGGGCCGTGCCGTTCCATGACTTTTAACCCATGTTAGCACTGCCACAAGCAAGGGGGACAGGATAGCTCCACCACATCCTGCAGCATAGTCATCCATTTTCGCATTGCTATAAAGAACTACCTGAGACTGGGCAGTTTATATAGAAAAGAGGTTTAATCAAGCTCATGGTTCTGCAGGCTGCACAGGAAGCACAGCTGGGGAGGCCTCCGGAAACTTACAATCATGGCAGAAGGTGAAAGGGAAGCCAGTGTGTCCTGCGTGGCTGCAGCAGGAGGAACAGGGTGAAGGGGGAGGTGCTGCACACCTTCAAACAACCAGATCTCCTGAGAACGAACTCACTATCATGAGAACAGCAAGGGGGAATCCTCCCCCACGATTCAGTCACCTCCCCCAGGCTCTTCCTCCAACATTGGGGTTTACAGTTTGACGTGAGATTTGGGTGGGACCCAGAGCCAAGCCATGTCACACAGCCACACCCTGCCCCATCCTAACCCCCGGAAATCACTCATCTCTCCTCTGCCACCATGGGTTGGTCTTTTCGAGAATATCAGATGCAGGCTGGCTTCTTTCCCTCAGCCTGACACCCGTGAGAGCCATCTGAGTTGGTGTGTGTGTCAACAGTTGGTTCCTTTCAGTGGCTGGGTATGCATCCGTTCCCATAATGTCTTATCCGCATGTTCTCTTGGTGAATTTTGTCTCACTGCATGCATGTCTTATGTCACTAGATGCAGGGAGGCAAGGGCAGTGTGTGGTTCATTTTTGTAACCTTTCAAATGCTCTGCAAACAGTAGGTACTTAGCTGTCGAATGGGTGAATGAATGGACCACAGCGGGTAACAGGAAGGGGAAATTAATTTTACAGAATTTTGTATTTTCTATATCCTAAAAAATCTCCAGTAAACATAACCCTCAATTTCCTGAATTAAAAATGATTCATGCTGGGCACGGTGGCTCATGCCTATAATCCCAGCACTTTGGGAAGCCAAGGGGGATGGATCACTTGAGGTCAGGGATTCAAGACCAGCCTGGCCAACATGGGGAAACTCCATGTCTACCAACAGTACAAAAAATTAGCCATGCGTAGTGGCAAGCACCTCTAATCCCGGCTACATGGGAGACAGGAGAATCACTTGAACCCAGGAGGTTGGAGATTGCAGTGAGCTGAGATTGCACCACTGCACTCCAGCCTGGGTGACAGAGCGAGACTCTGTCTCAAAAGAAAAAAAAAGAAAAAAAGATTCATTACCTCTCTGTATTCTGTTAGTAGCTGAGACAGGAGAAAAACCAATCAAGGCAACCTAATGACAGGGATTTCCTTCTCCAGACTCCCTACCTACTCACCTTTCTGTCTCTTTTTCTGGTAAGTATTTCCCTGGGACCTGTACACAGGTGCCCACTTCTTACACCCCACCATCGGGAGTCTCTGACAGCTCTCACACAGAAGAGGAATGCCGTGGTCCTGGAAGTTGCTAGGTAGGCTCTGAGTCCCAGTTGTTTCATTTCTCTGGACCTCCTGGTGCTGCAGGAGAATGACATGGGCTCCAGACTGGAAGTTGCCACACATGCCTTGTGATCCTGGTTCTGATGGGCCTTGCTGTGTGATCTTGCTTAAGTTGCTTCCCCTTTCTGGTCTTTATTTTCATTACCTTATTTTGTATACATCGGTTAAAAGATGAATCTGGTGGTTTCTATAGTCTCTTCAAGCTCTGAAACAGTATGATTTTGTGAACTCACATATTCATATAGACATAAACACAAGGAGGATTTGATAATGAACTTCTTCATTCTCTGTTAAATATAAATGCCTTGCTTGTTACTGCAGAGGCTCAGGTGCTCCGTCAGCGAGTATTTAAGTGCCTACTATGTACGGGTTTCAAACTTGAGGCTTTAAGCGTTTGTAGGAAATGGAAACACTGATGTCTTTCTATTCTTTAACTGAGGAGTGGAGAGGGAAGGAAGAGGTGTGTGTTATCCCGGCTCTGTCTCATTTGTGTGCATCATTCTTCTTTTTCTTCCGCTTCTTTTCCTGGGATCACCACATTCTCGTTGGTGTCTTACAGATGAACCTCTTCAGGACTGAATGACCAAGTGCCCCAGAAACAGGGATTGGTGTGGGTGGTGCCCGAGCCTGACCCCTGCCTGTTTTCTCCAGATGAACCTCTTCAGGACTGAATGACCAAGTGCCCCAGAAACAGGGATTGGTGTGGGTGGTGCCCGAGCCTGGCCCTGCCTGTTTTCTCATACATGGTTCACGTTGCCCCCAGCAGAAGTGGAGAGTAAGGGGCTCAATGGCTATTTGTCCAAAATGTGTTGGTTGGTGTGGAATTGGGTACAACCTGGTACTTTCTGTGAGTGTCGGCTCCTCCAGGCCATGGGCCATGCCTTCCAAGGTTTTTTTTTTTTTTTTTTTTTTTTTCTGAGACAGGGTTTCACTGTCACCCAGGCTGTAGCACAGTGGTGCGATCTTGGCTTGTTGCAGCCTCGACCTCCAAGGGCTCAAGCCATCCTCCCTCCTCAGCCTCCTGGGTACCTGGGACCAGAGGTGTGTGGCACCACGCCTGGCTAATTCCAGGGCTTTTTAACAGATGGTCTCAGGAGTCTTCTTTGTGGAGGTTCAGGTCACTCTGGGGATGGATGAGGTTGGGGCTTAGGACTCCTCTCTCGACTCCTGGGTCAGAAAGTGACTCCATCAAACAGGCATTTGTATGGTCTCAAGTGGGTTTAACAAGAAAGAAGTCACGGAGGCAGTGCATGAAGACCCAGTTAGTGAGGGACGTGTGGACCTGCTGGTGGTTCACAGTGCTCATGAGGTAGGGTGTCAATGTGTTTTGTCTCCAGCGGCTTGCCTTGAGGAGGGATGCCATTTTGCTATCATCTTTACCCCCAGAAAGAACAGGTGGGGAGGAGATTTGTGTAGGACTCTTTTTTCCCATATGGAGAACTCTATGGCCATTTTACAAACATTCCCCATACTTCCAAATCCTCTCTCCCCCTTCTTGCCAAATGTACACTGCCAATTATACTAGACTAGCAACAAGGAGCTTGGAGAGAAAGGCTGCTTTTAGAGATGTCATTCCAAGCGCTAACAAGGTGTTCTCGATAACCGGAATCAGCACCGCCCTCCTTCCGGTCATGTAGCCCTGGTAACCACAGAGCATGTTTATGCTTGGGGAGTCTGTTTCCCGATGTTGGGGTCGGAACCATTCCTGGAGTCATTTCCTGGTTTTAATGCTCATCCTTTCCCTTTCTAGCCATTAAAGCTTCTGGCCTAGAAAAGCCTGTCTGGCTGGCCTGACCCGGTGCTCCATTTCTGTTATCTCTGCTCAGCAGCGGGGAGGGCGCTGGGGACAGAAATATGTTAGAGAAGGTCCCTCTGGAGAGGGGCCTGAAGAGACCCACGGACACCCTCCTGGCTGCAGGGTGCCTGTTCCCTCCCTGGCTCTGTGCACCTCCATCCTGGCAAGAGGGCGTCGGTGGGCAGGGTGGATGCCTTTGGTGCTACCATGACAAGGTGGCCCTGGCCCAGGAGTGGAGCGGTGCCTGAGTTCCCCAAAATACCTGAGAGCCATGACTTTCTGCGTCTCGCATCTTCTTTAGCTCAGTCTCTTAGTCTTCCCCTGAACTCGCGGACTCTTGGGTTCTCTGGCCAGCATGTGAAGGAGTTGGGCTGGGCAGCCTCTGCAAGGGTCTTCTTTACTGTCAACTTGAACAGTTTCCATAAGGTTGTGTCGGGGACACCTAGAAATAGGTTCCTTTGAACAACAGCATGCTTGTTGGCCAGCGAGACCTCCCAAAGGAGTAAGATTGGGCTGGGGATGGGATTTCAGGCTGTGTGTGTAAATTCAACATGATTCTCTGTGTGGAGAGGAGACACATGGGTGAGGGCAGCTCCTGGTGGTGGGGCAGGGGTCACAAAGCTCTGAAATGAACAGTGAAGTTGTGGAGGGGCCCTTTAGCAGAACCCGGGATTGGGGCACCAGCAACCCTTTCCTTCCCAGAGGGGAAAGTGGTTCACTGCCAGAAATGCTTTAGAATCGGTAGAGGACAGGAGATTAGCCACACAGATGATGAAACTGAAAGCCAGGGTCTGTTTGTTCTGCTGCTGAGCAAACTTGGTAAAAATGTTCATTGAGATGGAAAACAGGAACACAGACACATTGTGAGCCCTTTGGCCTTTGCCTTTGACCCTGAAACCTATTTCCTGGAGAAAGCGAGTTTGCCTGTCTCCCCACGCCTTTGCCTGCCAGAGCCCCACCCGGCTCCCCGGCACCTGCTCCGACTCCAGCTCTCATGGAAGCAGGGTTTTGCGATGAAGTCGTGGAAGCCAACAGCTCCCCTTTCTCCTCTTTCCCAAGTGTGGTGTTTGTGATTCCAGAAATAAGTTGGGCTCCACCCTCAGAGTGGCAGGCATTGATGGCTTCTCATTCACGGGCTCTTTGGGGATTGCCTGAAGCCAATGCTGGCATGGCTGGGCTGCCTGTTTCTCCAGGAGGGCCGTGATGGCACGTTCATATCAATATTACCTGCAGAAGAAACTTCCATCTTTTTTTAACAGGCAATTCTGTTCAGGAGTATGAATTGGAGCCAATTAGGGCTAAAAGTATACTCCAAAATATATACAGTTATATGGCATATTGTGATGTTTTGGTCAACAACCGATTGCATGTACCACAATGGTCCCATAAGATGCTAACACTATATTTTTACTGTACCTTTTGTATGTGTAGATCTGTTTAGATACACACGTACTTACCATGTGTAACGGTTGCCTACAGTGTTCAGTACAGCAACACACTGCACAGGTTTGTAGCCCAGGAGCCATAGGCTGGATGACTGTAGCCTGGGACGGTAGGAGGCTGCCCATCTAGGTTTGTGTAAGTATACACTTTGTGTAAGTACGCTATGATATTCACACAATGACAAGATCGCCTAATGACACACTTCTCAGAATGTATCCTTGTCATTAGGGGACACAGGACTGTATAGGCAATAAACAGATACATTGACAAATGATTTCTGACCACCCCATACTGTAGGCTGAGGGCTCAGGCCCCTCTGAGGGCTCCTGTAGGAGGCTCTCCTGCCTCTAACTCAGTGCTGGGAGCTGAAGGGGGCTGCAAATTGTGGGCTTAGTCTTGAGCTGCGATATGGGGCAGGATGATGACATGGGGAAGGATGATGATCAGAGACAGAGCTGGAGAGGAACCAGGGCTGACCCAATGCCACAGGAAGTGGCTGGAGTTGTTCTCTCCTGTAGGGACCTGAGCTGGGGCTTACTCTCACCAGGCTATTGTACAGAAGCAGGTGATCCCCTCATTGCCCCCACTGGGCTACCAGGCCGCCCTCACCTGTCCTTGGGCCAGCAGGGCACTTCTGCTCCGTCCCAGGCTTAGGCAGTGCTTGTGCATCCTGCAGGGGTGTGGGCCACCCCGGCCTCGGCGCACCCTGCTTTTGACTGTTCTTTGTGCTGGAGGCGAGGAGTGAGTCTGGGGACCTGCCCAGGGGGCTCCATGGCTGACACGGCCAGCCAGACAACTGCAGATGTCAGAGATGTTTTAAGAAACTCCCTTCAGGGCAATCGAGCCCTTGCCAAGTGGAATCACTCTGCATTTACATGGGTGGCTTCTGAACGTGGCCTTGATGAATTGTGCTCTGGCAGGGCCTTGACAGTGAAAAATGGGGCAGTGAGATGGAGCAGGAAGGCGCGGGGTCTCTGCTGGGCTGGAGCCTGCACCTGAACCAGGAGTCTGGAGCCGCTGGAAACGGTGGGTGCCTCCGCCAGCCCCAGGGGGGGATGCACAGATGTGCCCTCGTTGCTCAGCTTCTCTCTTTGTCTCTCTGCTCCCTTCATGTGCATTGTCTTTCTCTGATTTTCCCTCTGTCTCTCCAGGCTGAAATGCAGCATCAAACACACGCTCTCTTGCTTTCTTGCTTTGTCTGTCTTACGCTTCTCTTTCTCCACCTTCTCTTTCCTTCTTTCTCATTTGATTTTTAAATTATAATCAAAACCACTGGACGGTGAGCAGGGGCAGGAGGGACATTTGAAGAGGGTGGATATGTTGCTGTCTTGATTGCGGTGACAGTTTCCCAGGCGTGCACATAGGCCAAAACTTAGTGTTGCACACCTCAAATACGTGCAGTTCATGTGCAGCTCGGCCTTAATAAAGCTATATTTAAACCCCCCCCCACTCATTTTGAGTAGGAAAGCAAGGAGAAAATGTTTTTGAATATTTAACTTTTAGAATCTAAGCCTGTATTCTGCTTCCCTGTGAGGTAGAGGGAGACAGAGACTCAGCAGGGGACATTTCTTTCTGGGGTTTGAGCACTGGAAGATGATTATTATTGTTATTATTATTATTTGAGACGGAGTCTCACTCTGTCACCCAGGCTGGAGTGCAGTGGAGCGATCTCGGCTCACTGCAAGCTCTACCTCCCAGGTTCACACCATTCTCCTGCCTCAGCCTCCTGAGTAGCTGGGACTACAAGCGCGCGCCACCACGCCCGGCTAATTTTTTGTATTTTTTAGTAGAGACAGGGTTTCACCATGTTAGCCAGATGGTCTCTATCTCCTGACCTCGTGATCCGCCCGCCTCAGCCTCCCAGAGTGCTGGGATTACAGGCATGAGCCACCGTGCCCAGCCTCGAAGATCATATTAACAGTGCAACAGCTACTGCCGTTCAGTGAGTGGTTTAATCAGTAGGACAAGCCTATGCAACAGCCCTTGCATTTGTCCCCAGAGACTCGGGGAGGGTAAGCAAAGTGACCTGCTCAAGGCCATGCAGCTGGTCAGGTGCAAAGCTCTGCTTCCCAGCAGGTCTCTGGAGCATGACTCCCCTCTAATACCAGTTGTGGGATGGGACAGATGTGCCTGGGAGTGGCTGGCAGAGAGTGTGTTGGAAATCGTTTGGCACCTACCCTTGAGAGGTAGTTTGAGATTGAAGAGAAGATGGTCTCTGCTTCTCTGGCTCACAGACAGTCACCCTCTTCCTTTCCTCCCTCAGCCACTTGTGCATTCCCAGCAGGGTACCTTTGGTGCTGGGGGAAGGACTCTTTATGATCCCTTCCCTCCAGACTTGGACTGGCTGGCTATTGAAGTGAGTGGAAAGGCCACAGGATGACTCTGCCATGGGTATTGGGTGGGCTAGTGGTAGGGGCTAGCTGTGCAATCAAGGGGCTATTAGGAGTGAGGTTTCCTCTTGGGTGGGCCTCCTAATTAGTCTAGGATGACATAAAGTAGCCTCTCTTTTTTAAAAAAGGCCAATCTGGTCAGATCTTGGTTTCCAGGTTTTTGGAATATCCAGGCAAAATTGCCTTGGCACCTTCTGAAATCCTAGAGAGGTAGTGTAGCCCACTTGCTGGGGCTGACTTCTGTTGCCAGTGCCTCACCTCCATTTGATTGCAGGGTATTGGTTGGCCATATGCTTCAGGGATTTGAAGGAGGGTTAGCTATGTCTAGGACTTAGCGTGTTCTTGGAGAATATTGGGCAAGAGTATGATTCCCTGAGTCTGGGGGAAGGAGGAGCTCCAGTGAAACTTCCAATCAAGATGCCAACTACGCATATGTGGGAATCTCTCTTCTCTCACTCTCAACCCATAGAAATGTTGGATTAGTTATAATAGCAGCAAAGACATAGTTGAATTCAAAGGTGAGGTTGGGAGATTTCCGGATGTCAGAAGCCAAGATGAAATTTAGAACTGAAGCCAACTGGCCTTATTGGAGTTTCCACAGTAAACACCTTAAGGGCTGAGGTTTCACAGGCTCTAGGGAAGTGGAACCAAGTTTCTTGTACAAAACTGGCAACAAGAAGGGACTATCTTTTCTGTCATTAAGAAGTAGAAAAATTCTTCCCATTGGCTCAGGAATACGGTACACCCCGTCCCCCAAGCAGTAGCTTCTAAGAGTTTCCTTCAAGAAGGAGGGTTACGAAGCCTGAGCTGTATATAGATGTGAGACCAAATCCTGCACTGTCAGTGTGGGTAGAAACTCTGAGCTGAGAACCTAACATAAAATGTGGTCCAGAATTAGTGGTACCCTTAAAACTGTGTCAGATATAAGTGTAAAACTTCTTACGAGGGATGATTCCAGAACACAAGGCACATACGAGGTTCGCAGGGGAAAAATTGGGGGACTCCCAATGTAGATAAACCCTTAGGCAAAAATTACAAAGCAGACTAGCAAATTGACCACCACGGGAGATAATCCACAAATGCTGTGAAAGATAATGTATGTCTCAGAAACTATAGACAACAGAGCAGTCCAAGAAGGCTGTTAGATAGATCAAATATGTGTAAAATGTTTGAAGAGACAAAATAAGAAATAAAATCCATAAGACTTGAATAGTAGATAATGGGATGAAACAAGTGTTTTTTTTTTTTTTTAAAGAATCAGTTATTCTAGAAATAAAATATGTAATAATTGCAATGAAAACCAAACAAGATGCCAAAAACCTTCTAATAGATGGGATAAGCAAAACAATAGACATACTGCTAAAGAAAGAGTTAGTTAAGGCCCAGCATGGTGGCTCACGCCTGTAATCCCAGCACTTTGGGAGGCTGAGGCGGGCAGATCACGAGGTCAGGAGTTTGAGACCAGCTTGACCAACATGGTGAAACCCTGTCTCTACTAAAAATACAAAAATTAGCCGGGCATAGTGGCACACGCATATAGTCCCAGCTATGCAGGACGCTGAGGCAGGAGAATTGCTTGAATCTGGGGGGCAGAGGTTGCAGTGAGCCAAGATTATGCCATGGCACTCCAGCCTGACTCTGTCTCAAAAAAGAAAGACAAAAAGAAAGAAAGAAAAAGTTAGTTAAGCATAAGATGGTCCTGAGGAGATCCACCGAACTGTGGTTTAGGGAAGTAAAGGTGGAAAACTGTGCACATGAAGGTCCAACACATACCTAATGGTCATCTCAGAGGAGAAGATAGAGACAACAGGAGGGAGGCACGCTTGAAAGTAATACAGCTGGAGGAATAAAGACAGACATAAGCCTTCCTACTGAAAATGAACATGGAATTGCAGGTGGAATAAGTAAAAGCAAAAATCCATGTGTGGTCACATCAGGGTGAAACTACTGAACACCAGAGATAAACAGATACCTTAAAAAAACCACCAGGAAAACAGCAACAGTGAGACCTCATTAGTCTGGGTAAATATAAAACAGGGAAAATGCAAGAGAAGGGCTGGGCTGCTGTCTGTATTTTAGTATGTCTTCCCAAAGGAATGAATAGGGGAAAATAGGATACTTTTGGTTCTTCAGTCTGCAATCAGTCTGTGCTAGCAGTGTGATGCTGGCCTTTAAGAACAAAAGCATCTGTGTGTATCTGTTCCAGTGCTTTTGAAGTATGGTTCACCTGATGTGTTTCTAGGGCTGTCTCTGCTCCACCGACACCTTTCTGGGATAAACCTTCAAACATGGGCTGTGGGCCTGGGATCCCCTCGACAGGTGCTGCCAAGAATGAAAATGTGATCTTTGCAGGATGCTTACCTCCTATTAATAAGGAAAAAAAGCAAACTAAATTAGTGTTGGGAAGTAAAGTGCCACATGAATCAGCTTTCCTCACTCCGAAAATAACTTGCTAAGAATTTATGGGTCTCCTAAGTTCTGCTGATTTTTTATATTGTTTACTTTCCTCTCCAAAATATCAAATAATTCACAGGTGGTAGGTATGGTGGCTGTATGGATAATTTGAAATGAGAAATGGACAGCAAGAGAAATTTCCTTCTAGGGGGTCAGTGCTGGGGTGACTCCCTAAGACTAATGGTGCTGGATTAATAACCTGGGGCTGCTTCAGTATTCATGGCCTGTTCCCTCTGAAGGCTGGGATATTTCCCACTTTTATGTCCTGCACAAAACTGTAAAGCAGAGATGGTTTCACTGCAGCTATGTGCGTAATGAGATGCGCAAGAGCTGCTCTTGCCCATTAATCAGCGTTTGGGGGAGGCTTCTGGAAGCCTGACCTATTGCCGCGGTAGCTGATCTGAATGCAATGATTTTCCCCTGTGGGAGCCGAGGCTGCAGGACCTGAGAGCTGGCTCTGGCAGCCTGGGGGCCCTGGCCATGAAGTTGTACTGCAGAGAGGAGGGATGGTCCCATAACCAGGGCGCACAGGCAAATGGCTGGGGTTTCTTAAATGAAAAGGCTGCAGGGCTTTGGAAGGAATCACAGGATGTGTGGTTTGCAAGAGTCCACCTATTTCTGAGGTCCATCTCGCCAGCCCCTCTGGCCTTACTGGGGTGGCGGAGGTGGAGGAGGGTGGGTGTAGCTACATTCAACAGGGATTGGAGTGCAACTCTGTGCCAGGCACTGGGCCAGGTGCTGGGGAGACAGCTGAATAATTCAGGCATTCCCTTTCCCATTAAGGTGCTCTCAGGGGTGTGGGGGGAGGCAGGGACCCAAACTGCTGATTTCAATGAACTAGACTGGCGAGGCAGGAGGGATGTCAGCAGCACACAGATGATGACTACTTACCGGCTTTGGGGGTGGAGGGTGGGAAGAGGGGCACTGTGGTTTGAGAAGGCTTCCTGGAGAAGTAATGTCTGAGCTAAATCTGAGGAGTAATTAATATTTGGCCAAGAGTCTAACCAAAATGGCTCATGCCTGTCATCTCAGCACTTTGGGAGGCTGAGGTGAGCAGATTGCTTGAGCTCAGGAGTTAGAGACCAGCCTGGACAACAACGTGGCAAGACCCTGTCTCTACAGAAAATACAAAAGTTAACTGAGTGTGACGGCGGATGCGTGTGGTCCAGGTACTTGGGAGGCTGAGGCAAGAGGATTGCTTGAGCCCGGAAGGTGGAGGCTGCAGGGAGTTGTGATTGGACCACTGCACTCAGACCTGGGCAACAGAGCAAGACCCTGCCTTAAAAAAAAGAAAAGAAAAGAAACAAAAAGATTTGACCAAGAGCAGGAGAGCAGGCCCATGAAGGTGGAAGTGAGATATTTATCCTAGCAAGGGGCCTGCCAGGGATGGAGCTGGTGGAAGCACAAAATGTGAGGCAGGCGGAGGTGAGGCCTGCGAAGGCTGGGTAGTGGATTACTGCTCAGGCCCTGTGAGAATTCTGACTTAATCATGATATTCCTACATGCCCAGTGGGGCAATCATCCATGGCGCTTCCTCATGTGTGATTTGGAATGTACTGTGGGAGTGGCAGGCCCGGTGGGACAAGGGACATGACCCAGGAGAGCAGGCCTAGATTTCCTGCTACCTGTGGCCCCCCTTGCCAGAATTCCCATATAAAGCAAGACTCTCAAATTAGTTTCAAAAGATTTTAGAGACCTTCATGGGTACTTTCCAATAACAGGAAAATAAGGACTGTGAGGAACATTTCTCCAACTTTAGACCCAGAAACTAAGGGCTGGGAGGGTGGGTGGCTGCCTTTTTTTTTTTTTTTTTGAGACAGAATCTGTCACCAGGCTGGAGTGCAGTGGCATGATCTCCGCTCACTGCAACCACTGCCTCCCGGGTTCAAGCGATTCTTGTGCCTCAGCCTCCCAAGTAGCTGGGACTACAGGTACCCGCCACCACACCCAGTTAATTTTGTATTTTTAGTAGAGATGAGGTTTCATATGTTGGCCAGGATGGTCTCGATCTCCTGACCTCATGATCCACCCACCTCGGCCTCCCGAAGTGCTGGGATTACAGGCGTGAGCCGCCATGCCCGGTTGGTAGCTGTTTTGACCTTTTTCTGGCTACTTTAATGTTCCTTCCCAAAAAAGTCTTATCTTTATGGTGGTGGCTTTTCTTGGGAGATGGCAGAGTCAGGCCTGGGCTGGACTGCTCCCCTGGGATTTGTGTGACCCATGGTTGAAGTCTGTGCTTCAGGGCTCCTCCATCCTCCTTAGATGGCTTGAGAAGAGGGTGGGAAAACAGGTGAAGAAGGGTCAGTGGCTCGACATGATCTTTCTCGCCTCTGGAGATAAAGTAGGAAAAAAAAGAAATGTCTTCGGTTTGTATTTGGATACACACATCACTCACTAGCTGCTGAGATCCATGATAGCATCTTGAATATCAGCATTAAAAGGCTGCTTTGGGGATCAATAGCAATGCTTGCCCTGCATTTAAATATCTGCAATTAAGGTGGAAGCCTGAAAACACGACTCCTGGGAGGCCCATGAGACCTGGGGGAAGGGACAAATTGAACCTTAGTTATATATTTCAATGACCTGGAGATCAATATATGCCAGATCACATTTTCTTATCTGTTCTTTAAATCTCGATCTTTACTTGGGTCCACATTTTCAGGGTACTCCGTCAGCTTGGTGTTTTTGGTGGCAGATGTGGTGACACCCTGGCCGGCAGTATTTGAACCTGGTCTAAAGGATATCTGAGTGAGAGTTCAAAAGATAGAAACATGGTAGGGGTATCTGTGTGGATATGCAGAGGGGGAAAATTGGCACAACCCCTCATGCAAAACTGAAAAATGTGGGATAGATTTAGTCTGACAGTGGGCGTGGAGGGAGATTCTAGCAAGTCTTTAATGTGGGATGTAGCCATCTGTCTTACAGAGTTATGAAGGTTGGGCATGGATACAAAGACCCTTAGACTTTTTATTTGTTCCCTTCAGTAGTAATGCTTAGATGTTCTTTTACTGCCAACCAGAGATATTCTTTTTTTTTTTTCGTTCTTTTTTTTTCTTTTTTGAAACGGAGCTTTGCTCTCCTTGCCCAGGCTGGAGTGCAATGGTGCAATCTCGGCTCACTGCAACCTCTGCCTTCCAGGTTCAAGTGATTCTCCTGCCTCAGCCTCCCAAGTAGCTGGGATTATGGGCATATGCCACCATGCCTGGCTAATTTTCTGTATTTAGTAGAAATGGGGTTTCACTATGTTGGTCAGGCTGGTCTTGAACTCTTGAACTCAGGGGATCCACCTCAGCCTCCCAAAGTGCTGGGATTACAGGCGTGTGCCACCGTGCCCAGCCCAAGATATTCTTTAGTGTATTTCTCCCTGACACTTTTCTGGGCCCAAGTTTATGGCAGAAACTAAGCCAAGGAGAAAAAGAAATAGCTGTCAGGCATTTCATTGTCTTAGTTACAGAGCACAGATATTAGTGTCAGTGAGTCTCTGGGTGGTAGAGCTGGTGGTCAGAGTGGACCTATAGCCTGAAATCACAGCATGAGCCAATGAAACTGCCAAATATACTCAGCCTCTGAGTTGGTTTCTCCAACTTCTGAGGCCGTCTCTAGCACGAGTATCTTCATGAGGTCCCTCATTGCCCTCTGAAACTATGATTTGATTTCCCGCATGTTCTTCTTGCTGCCGTCCATGAATCCAAGACCTACTTTCATGGTTATCCTTTCTCCTGATGTTTCTCTGATCATCATAACTCTTTTCTGCCATGCCCCACTCTGGCCTCCCTGGAGCACTGTCCATTCACATGCCAATCTATTGAAGAGCGGATCCTTGGTATTATCATGCGTCATTTTGTACCCCTACAGCCCTGCTTTGGGGTATTGCTTCCTGCCTGTCCTTTGCACATGCTCAGGAAGTGTTTGGACTGTCAGATGGAGGTGAATAGACAAAAATCTCTGCACTCATGGTGTTTATATTCTAATGGAGCAGAGAGACAATACGCAAATTATATATGTACAAAAATGCGACATGTTGTCAGATAAGTACTGAGAAGGAAAATGTAACAGAGTAAAAAGCCGGAGAGTGATGTGGCACTATTTCAGAGAAATTTGAAAGTGGAAAGTGTTACTGATTTGGAATCAGGTCTAGATTCAAATGCTGATTCCTTTATCCTCTAGGACAACTAATTTAACCCCTATGAACCTCAGTTTCCTTATCCATAATATGTAAATCATGTTTTTTTTTAGGGTTGTTAGAGGGTAACAAGGATTATAGTTTGAGTATGGTGCCTGAGTATGGGCGTAATGCACGTGAGCTTTCATTGCTCTTATGAACATCATTATTTTTGTTACTATAAAATCAAGGGCTCAGCCGGGTGCAGTGGCTCACGCCTGTAATCTCAGCACTTTGGGAGGCTGAGGCGGGTGGTCAGGAGATCGAGACCATCCTGGCTAACATGATGAAACCCCGTCTCTACTAAATATACAAAAAAATTAGCCAAGTGTGGTAGCGTGCACCTGTAGTCCCAGCTACTTGGGAGGCTGAGGCAGGAGAATGGCGTGAACCCAGGAGGCAGAGCTTGCAGTGAGCCGAGATGGCATCACTGCACTCCAGCCTGCGTGACAGAGCGAGACTCTGTCTCAAAAAAAAAAAAAAAAAAATCAAGGGCTCTGCCAGTCCAGTTGCATTGAACAGGCTATTGTTTAGCTTGGAATCTTCTAGTGACTTTGCAAATATCAAGAGATCTCTCTCTCTTTTTTTTTTTTTTGCACAGTCTATGAGCAACTCAACTTCTCTAGAACAATGTTTCTTGAACTTTTTGGTTTCAGGACCTCTCTTACAGTCTTAAAAGTTATTGAGGAACCCAAAGAGCTTCTGCTTATGAATTACAGCTATACTATTTACTGCATTAGAAATTAAAACTGAGAAATTATTAAAATATGCAAACTTATTAAAATTACAGTAATAAACTCATTTTATGTTAGCATAAATAACATATTGTTTAATGAAAAATAACTATACTTTCCAAAACAAAACAAAATTTAGTGAGAAGAGTAATGTTTAACATTTTTGCAAATTTCTTTAATGTTTGGCTTAATGAAAGACAATTGGATTCTCATATCTGCTTCTGCCTTCAATCTGTTTTGGTATGTTGAAATAAATGAAGAAATTTAGCTTCACACAGATGTATAATTAGAAAAGGAAGTAGTATTTTAATAGCCATTTCAGAGAATTGTGAATATTTCTCTTTGTTACTATATCAAAACCCAACAAGTGGTAATTTCTTAGATGTTAGTTGCAGTGCAGAATCTGATATATGCTGTCCACAGAAGCCCACCTTAAATAAAAAGACAAAAATAGTACATTTTTTGTATACTGTTACATTAAATCCATTGGCCTATCCTTTTTTCAAGGGGATATATTTTAATATGGATCTTGGAAAGATCTTTTATTCTGGCATTTTGTCACAGCAGTTGTTTTGAAAATACTGGTTCCATCGCTTCTTGGCCTTTTGGCTAAGATCAAGTGAAAATACTGGTTCCCTGAGTTATGCAGATCTTCCAAATGTTGATACATTTTATTATATAACACCTCCCACCCCAAAATGGCTTTGTTACTATTAGTACCAAAGTCCTCAGAAAAGTCTTTACATTTTGCAAGTTGTCAAGTTCACAGTGGTGAATACAAGTTCTTCCCAATTCTAATTCTTAACTTAAAAATTCACATTTTATCATTGGCAACAAATATGGTCAGTTGAAGTGATAGTCTGCCAAATACCTGTCTGTTATTACCAATAGTTTCTAATTTAATTCCATTGTAGTCAGAGAATATACTGATAAATGAATTCCTTTTTTTGTCAATTCGTTTAATTCTTTTAAATTTATTGAGACATTTTATGGCTCAGAATATATGTTGGTAAACGTTCTGTGTGCATGTGAAAAGAATGTGTATTTTGCTGTTGTTAGAATGTTCTACAAATGTCAACTAGGTCAAGTTGGTTGATAGTGTTGTTCAAGTCTTCTACATCCTTAATGTTTTTTTGTTTTTTTGTTTTGAAACGGAGCTTTGCTCTGACGCCCAGACTGGAATGCAGTGGTGCGATCTCGGCTCACTGCAAGCTCTGCTTCCCGAGTTCACGCCATTCTCCTGCTTCAGCCTCCCGAGTAGCTGGGACTAGAGGCGCCCGCCACCACGCCGGGCTAATTTTTTGTATTTTTAGTAGAGATGGGGTTTCACGGTGTTAGCCAGGATGGTCTTGATCTCCTGACCTTGTGATCTGCCCACCTTGGCCTCTCAAAGTACTGGGATTCCTTAATGTTTTATGTCTACTTGTTTTATTGATTATTAAGGGAGGGATATGGAAATCTCTAATTACAGTTGTAGATTTGTCTATTTCTTCTTGTATTTCTATCAGTTTTTGCTTCATATATGTTGAAGCTGTCTTGTTTCATAAACATTTGTGACTGTTATGTCCTCATGATTAATTTTCTATTATTATGAAATGACTGTTTTTATGTGTGGTAGTATATTTTTTTGTTCTGAAATCTGCTTTTTGTGATATTAACATAGCCACTGCAAATTTCTTTTTCTTAGTATTGCAGTGGTATATCTTCTTCTATTCTTTTAGTTTTAATTTATTTTTGTCTTTTCATTTAAGGTGGGCTTCTATAGACAGCATATAGTTTGGTCTTGCTGTTTAATCCAGTCTTGCAATCTCTGTCTTTTTTTCCTTTTTTTTTTTTGAGACAGAGTTTCACTCTTGTTGCCCAGGCTGGAGTGCAATGGCACAATCTTGGTTCACCGCAACCTCCACTTCCCAGGTTCAAGTGATTCTCCTGCCTCAGCCTCCCCAGTAGCTGGAATTACAGGCATGCACCACCATGCCCAGCTAATTTTGTATTTTTAGTAGAGACAGGGTTTCTCCATGTTGGTCAGGCTGGTCTCGAACTCCTGACCTCAGGTGATCCGCCTGCCTTGGCCTCCCAAAATGCTGGGATTACAGGTGTGAGCCATCACGCCCGGCCTTTTTTTTTTGAGACAGACTCTCACTCTGTCACCCAGAATGGAGTGTAGTGGTGCAATCTTGGCTTACTGCAACCTCTGCCTCACAGGTTCAAATGATTCCCCTGCCTGGGCCTCCAGATTAACTGGAACTACAGGCATGTGCCACCATGCCCAGCTAATTTTTTTGTATTTTTAGTAGAGATGGGGTTTCAGGATGTTAGTCAGGTGTTAGTCAGGATGATGTCGATCTCCTGACCTTGTGATCCACCCACCTCGGCCTCCTAAAGTGCTGGGATTACAGGCATGAGCCACCACACCTGGCCAATCTCTGTCTTTTATTTGAAGTAGTTAGACCACTTACATTTAATGCGATTATCAATATGGTTAAGTTTCTATTTGTTTTCTGTTTCCCTATCTGTTGTTTGTCCCCCTTTTCTCTTATTTATTTATTTATTTTTGAGATGGAGTCTTGCTCTGTTGCCTGGGCTGAGATGCAGTGGCATGATCTTGGCTCACTGCAGCCTGCACCTCCCGGGTTCAAGCGATTTTCCTCCCTCAGCCTCCTGAGTAGCTGGTACTGCAGGCACCCACCACCATGGCTAACTGATTTTTGTGTTTTTAGTAGGGACAGGGTTTCACCATGTTGACCAGGCTGGCCTTGAACGCCTGACCTCAAGAAATCCACCTGCCTTGGCCTCCCAGAATGCTGGAATTATAGGCATGAGCCACTGCACCCGGCCCCTTTTTTGTTTTTCTGCCTTCTTTTGGATTAACTGAACAATTTTTTTTATCATTCAGTTTTATCTCTTTTGTTGTCTGGCTCATCTATAAATCTTTGTTATTTTAGTGCTTGTTTTAGAGTTTTTAGCATCTGTCTTTAACTTATCATCGTCCACTTTCAGGTGATGTTATTGACCACTTGATGTCATGTATAGTGTAAGAACCTTATTGTAGTATAATTTCATTTCTTCTTTCCCATGTATTAAAAATTCTTCTCATACCTTTTACTTATAGATTTGTTATAAACCCTGCAATTTATTATTTTGCTTTAAGTAGTTGCTTATCTTTTTAATAGATTTAAGTAATAAAAAGTCTTTCTATATATACCCACATTGCTATCATGTCCAGTGCTCTTCATTTATTTGTGTAGATCCAGATTTCCATCTGGTATTTTTTCCCCTTCTTCCTGAATGAGTTCCCTTAATATTTCTTGTAGTGCATGGTCATGAATTCTTTCAGTTTTTGCATCTATAAAATAAGTCTTTATTTCACTTTTGTTTTTGAAAGATATTTTCAATGGATAAAGAATTCTAGGTTGATAGTTTTTTTTTTCCCTCTTTGTACTTTAAAGAAGTTTCTCTATGTCTTCTGGCTTGCTTGCATAATTTCTGATGAGAAGTCTGCAGTTATTCATATCTTTGTTTTTCTCTGTACAATACATCCATTTCCTGTGGCTGCTTTTAGGATTTTTTCTTTGTCACTGGAGTTAATCAGGATGATTATGATGTGTCGTGGTGTAGTTTTCTTACGTTTCTGGTGCTTGGGGCTCATTGAGCTAGTTGGATGTGTGGATTTATAGTTTTATCAAATTTGGAAAATTTTGGCTGTTTTTCTATTTTTTTCTGTCCCATCCTCTGCATAGGGAACTTTTACATATATTAGACTGTTCAAAGTTGTTGTGGATACTCTATTCAGCTTTTTCTTTTTCCTGTTTAATTTGCTGTCTTTAAGTTCACTAATTTTTTTTTAGTGATGTCTAATTGTCTGTTAATTACATGCAGCATGTTTTTCACCTCAGACTGCATCTTAGGTTTTCACTGCAGTTTGCATCTTTAGAAGTTTTACTTGGATCTGTTTAATTCTCCCATATCTCTTTTTAATATGTTTAATCTTCATACCCACTAATTTTATCAGTGTATAATTTCTGGTTTGGTTGTGATTGATTTTTCTTCTTATTATAAGTCATATTTTCCCACTTCTTTGTATGTCTGGGAATTTTGTCTTTGATTCCAGACATTATGAATTTATCATATTGGGTATTGTGTACATGTTTATTCTTGTAAATATATATATATTTTGGATACAGAGTCTCACTGTGTTGCCCAGGCTGGAGTGCAGTGTCTGTGATCTCGGCTCACTGCAACCTTCGCCTCCTAGGTTCAAGCGATTCCCCTGCCTCAGCCTCCTGAGTAGCTGGGATCACAGGTGTATGCCACCATGTCCGGCTAATTTTTGTATTTTCAGTAGAGACGGGGTTTCACCATGTTGGCCAGGCTGGTCTCGAACTCCTGACCCCAAATGATCCATCCCCTTTGGTCTCCCAAATTGCTGGGATTACAGGCCTGAGCCTCTGTGCCCGGCTGATTGTAAATATTCTTGAGCATTGTTCTTTTCTGTGGTCACATTGTTTGGAATTGGTTTAACCCTCTCAGATCTCGCGTTTACGCTTTGTTAGGTGGGTACAGAACATCATCGAGTTCAGGGCTGGCTTTTCTTACCCACTACTGAGGTAAAACTCTACTGAGTACTCTACCCTGTGCCCCATATATTATGAAGATTTTCTCTTGTTAGTTAAAACAGGCACTATTTCAGGTCTAAGTGTTAGTGACAGCGATTTTTGTTTTTTTTTTTTTTTTTTTTTGAGATGGAGTCTCGCTCTGTTGCGCAGGCTGGAGTGCAGTGGCGTGATCTTGGCTCACTGCAAGCTCCGTCTCCCAGGTTTGAGCAATTCCCTGCCTCAGCTTCCCAAGTAGCTGGAATTACAGGTGCCCACCACCACACTCAGCTAAGTTTTGTATTTTTAGTAGAGATGGGCTTTCACCATCTTGGCCAGGATGGTCTTGAACACCTGACCTTGTGATCGACCTGCCTTGGCCTCCCAAAGTGCTGGGATTACCGGTGTGAGCCACGTGCCCGGCCGATTGTTGTTTTCAATCCTGTTAAAAGGTGTTACAAGGCCTGAGAGTTTCCTCATACACGTGCACTGATCCATGTCTATTTGGCTACTTGAAGAGGCCTCTACACAGCTCTGGAGTTCTCTGTGTGTCTTTTTCCAGTACTCTGCCCTGTGACCTCCGGCTGTCTTGGCCTTCTTAGATTCTTAGTTCCTTTTCAACTCAGAAAGATTGCTCGACTTGGGATGCCCTCCTGTGCCACGGTTTGGAAATTCGCTAGCAAAAAGCTGGGGCAGTCTCGGGGCTGACCTCACCGTGCTTCACTCCCAGATACCTGATATCTAGAGAACTGATGTTTCATAAATGTTGTCGTTGTTTAGTTATTTTAAGCAGGAGAGGACCTCTAGCCCTTGTTACTCCATCTTGGCCAGAGGCAGAAGCCCTGCCAAATACCTGTGTCTAAAGAACCACAGTTTAAAAAAAATCAGTCGTTTTCTTCAAATAAAAATTGGCATTCCATGAAGAAAGTTGCTCATTTAGCTTGTAACTCAAACAGTCACACAAATGCTTCTCTTCAAGACAATCATCATACTTTAGATTGCAGCAGAAGTATTTTAAGAGCGTTATTAAAAGTGATGGTAAAGACCACAATTACTTTTGCACCAACCTAAAGAATAAAAGCTGTTATTTTTGGTCGGAGGCAGTGGCTCATACCTGTAATCCCAGTACTTTGGGAGGCAGAGGCAGGTGGATCACCTTAGGTCAGGAGTTTGAGACTAGCCTAACCAACATGGTAAAACCCCATCTCTACTAAACGCAAAAAATTAGCTGGGTGTGGTGGCACACGCCTGTAATCTCAGCTACTTGGGAGGCTGAGGCAGGAGAATCATTTGAACCTGGGAGGCGGAGGTTGCAGTGAGCCGAGATTGTATCATTGCACTCCAGCCTGGGCAACAAGAGCGAAACTCGGTCTTAAAAAAGAAAAATAATAATAATCTTATCTTTATTGCCTCATGAAGGAATTCTAAAGTAAAACTGGCAAAGAGCATGTGCATGTGTGTGTGTGTTTTTCTGTAAGCATGTGGCAATGAAGAATATGTGATTACCAGTACAGTTGGGTGCTACTACCTTGATTTGTGGTGAGGCCCCAGCAGTTTTACCCACGGTTGCTTTTGCTCCAGCAGTGCAAATGCCAACACAGTGAAAAAGGCAAATCACTTCTTGGTATTTTACAAAAATGGTTTTGACCTCTCTGTCTCCCAAAAGGGTCTCTTAGGGATGCCCCAAGGGTCTGCAGACCACATTTGGAGACCACAGGCACCCTTGTATCTGTGCACAGAGACATGAGCAAGAATGCTCTGTGTTACAATGTTTACACTAATAGACATTCAGAAACAATTTAAATGTTCATCAGTAGTAGAATGGGCAAATAAATTGCAGTATTCTTATATAATGAAATAGTATATAGCCATTGACATGAATAAGCTAAGGCTGTGTGTATATATGTATAAAGATCAGAACTCAGTGGGGAAAAACAAGTTGCAAAAAGAAATGTACAGCACAGTACCATTTATATAAACTTAAAATGTAAAAAAATTTGTTGTTTATGGACGCCTACATATATAGTAAATAAAAACTAAATGGAAGATAGCTGCCTCTGAGAGGGAGGGAGGAGAATGAGATGGGCAGGTACAGAGTAGCTGCAGTTGTATCTGTAATTCTTTTTTATTTCTAAAAAATAAATTGGAGGATATCCAGTGAAATACTATGACTGGAAAATACGATCGGTTGGCACGCAGGTTTTTATTATATTATCCCCTATAGGTTTTGGAAAGCTTGAAGTCTTCCATAATCATCATCATCATCACTGAGAAATAGAGAAGAAGAGAAAATGTGTGAACACATGATAGATTCTCAGTTCTATGTGAAAACTGCTAAATGAATACTAGCTGGCGAGCCCACCGCGATTATTACCATAGCGCTAACAGCTGCCGTTACAGAGAGGGTGCGATCAGCCAGGGACTTCACCTAGTTTAATATTCAGCTTTATTATCACCTATGAAGTAGGACTTACAATCCTAATTCCGCAACAGAGGTGACTAGCATTCAGAAACGTAAAGTCATATGCCGATGTCATGCAGTGAGTCAGTTACGAAGTCATGATTGGAAACTAGGCCTTTTGGATTCAAGGTTTGTGCTTTTTCCGCTCTGCTAACATCTGAGGTGATTGGCTTGTTATCTGAAGTTATTCTGCTTTTATTTCTCTTTCAGCTCTTCTTCCAAACCGATTTTCGGGCATAGTTTGTTATGTTTCTGCTAAGCGAGTTGGCTCTATCAATTACAGTATTTTTGTTGCCACAGCAACAATAATGCAGCCGTATTATTAGGTATCACTACTGTTTCCTTCTGCTGTGAGCTTCAGCCAGGCGGGTGCCCTGCTATTTTGCAGAGGTCTCTTTTCATGGCTGTGGCTTTCTTGTCTTTGGGGTTAATTGCGTGGAGGCTGTGTTTCAGTGAGGCCTTGGAAGTTTGGGGCTGGTACTACAGCCTGCTATAGGAAGACTTCTTCATCGGTGTTATAATGGGATCATTTATAATGTTTTAGATAATAAAACAAAAGAACCTTTTGAATTTGTTGATAATAATATCCCACGGACACATCAAGCATTGTCTAAAGATTTACTTGAACTAATTGAGTAGACGATGGAAAGAGAGACGATACACTTGCTCATTTGTTTAGTTCTTTTTGCTTGTAGCTGTCTGATAAAGAAAAACGGAGGTAGAATACTTGAGATTGTATGAATGCTTCTGGGAAGATGGGTTGGGATTTACAGAGTTTAAAAATAGAAGTTTGAAAGTTTCATAGGCATGTTTACCTGCCGGCATCGCTGCAGAACCAGGAGGGATGCGGGCGGCAGAGAGGCAGGCAGAGGAGCAGGGAGAGGATCCCATGTTGAAGTGGCATGTTCGCCTTTCCCTGTGCTCTGGCTGGAATCAACAAGGCATTTGTTCCCTGCCTAGCCCCATTCTGTGCTGCTTTCCCTCTGTGCTGGGTTCTTCTCATTGGGCTTTATGCTACTTTGAAAAATGGACAGTGTTTTTGTTAAGTTTTAGATAAGTTTAAAAACAGGCTGGGTGCGGTGGCTCATGCCTATAATCCCAGCACTTTGGGAGGCCGAGGCAGGTGGATCACGAGGTCAGGAGTTCGAGACCATCCTGGCTAACATGGTGAAACCCTGTCTCTACTAAAAATACAAAAATTAGCCGGGTGTGGTGGTGGGCACCTGTAATCCCAGCTACTCAGAAGGCTGAGGCGGGAGAATGGCGTAAACCCGCGAGGCGGAGGTTGCAGTGAGCTGAGATAGCACCACTGCACTCCAGCCTGGGTGACAGAGCGAGACTCCGTCTCAAAAAAAAAAAAAAAAAAAAAAAAAATCCAGCTTCAGGAAACAGTAACTGACACACACTGTTACTAGGAATATATATTGGTTTGATTTTTTTTTTTTGCCATATTTTAAACATAATGGTTAAAATTACTGGCTCCGGAGTGAAATTGCTATTTTCCGGCTATAAGACCTTGGGCAAGTTACTTCACCTCTTGAGGCCTCAGTTTCCTCAACTATAAAATGAGGCTGTATTAGTACCTACTTAATGAAATTCTTGTGAGAAGTTTATAATACATGAAAAGTGCTTACAACAGTGTCTACACAGAGTAAATGTGAACTGGGTGTTAGCTGTTATTATTATATATCAAAAGTCAAACTTTTGATTTTCTTTGGGTCAACAAATTCATATTTAGAAATTTATCCTGTAAAAATGTGATCATAAGCATTCAAAGACATATGTACATGGATATTAATTGTGGCATTATTTGTCATTGCAAAGTAACCTAAATGTCCACCAATGGGGACATCATGGTGCACCCATAAAATGGAATCTTGTGCAGTGGTTAAAAAGGATACAGAGATCAATGCCATATTATTAAGTGAAAAAATTAGTTTTTCTGCCATTTCAATTTAAAGATTTCAAACATATATTTCAAAAATATAACAAATTGAAAGAGTTTTGCAGTGAAACCCACAAACCCACCGAGTAGCGCCTGTGGCTAGCATTTCATTTTACTTGCCTTACCAATATCCACCCTTCTATTTTCATCCATCCATCTTGATATTTTGATTCATTTCAGGAAGGTTGCACACATCAATACACTTTCCCCCAGATATTTCAACAGGTAGGAATATCATTCATTAGAGTTCATAGTTTGTTCATATTTCTTTTGAAACATTAGTTTTTATAACAATACAGATATTGTATATACCCATTTATATAAATAACAAAGCCTGGGTGCGGTGGCTTATGCCTGTAATCCCAGCACTTTGGGAGGCCGAGATGGGCAGATCACTTGAGGTCAGGAGTTCAAGACCAGTCTGGCCAACATGGTGAAACCCCGTCTCTACTAAAAATACAAAAGTTAGCCGGGCGTGGTGGCAGGTGCCTGTGATCCCAGCTACTCAGGAGGCTGAGTCGGGAGAATTGCCTGAATTTGGGAGGTGGAGGTTGCAGTGAGCTGAGATCATGCCACTGCACTCCAGCATGGGTGACAGAGCGAGACTCTGTCTCATAAATAAAAAATAAAATTAAATAAATAACAAATATGTTTCTATATGCCAAGGGTCATAGCAAACCACTTCTGGTGGTAATTTGCTGGAACAGAGTTACTGAGCAATGTGACTTTTACTTTATGCTTTATATACTTCTGTGTGAATTATGCCATTTAATATATTGTTGGAGTGTGGCGTTGTGGCTGCCACCTTCCCACTTTTCTTCCTCCTCCTCCTCCCTTCTTTTTCACTATCATCATCATCATCAAACCTAGTTATACAAAGCTTTGCTTCCCTTGCAAAGCTACAAAATGCCCAGGCAACCCTTGCAATTCCTGAAGCAAAGGGGACAGAAATGGAGCATTCTTTGGATTAGAGAGACTTGTGTTGTCCTTAATTAAGTCTGGGGTCCTTTCTGATACCATGGTTTGAGGACTCTGAATTAAAATTAATAGCGCTTCCTTTCACATCTGAACCATTGTCCAAGAGCCTCATTTTAGTGAGATATTGAAAAACAAATGGAGATATTTGGAAGACGTGTAGGTATGTGGGGCGATTTATCTCAAGGGGCTTTCTCTTCTGTGAAATGCTCGAAGCTAATTGGCATGTGGCTGATGGGAATCGCTTTAAAGTCTGAAACCAAAGTTCTAAAAGGCAGAAAGATGAGGTGCTTAGATTTGTTGCAATTAGGTATCCAAGCACCTAAACCCACTTGATAATTTTCTCTTCATTTCTGTGGGCTGTGGAGTGTGGGAGGAAAATGGGGAACCTATAGGGGAGTGGGAGTGTGAGTACAGACTTACATATAATTTACTTTCCTGGAAAGATATAGACAAGTCATTTCAATTGCCTTTTTTCTGGGGGCGTGTACCCTACAGATTCTGCTTGGAGTTGGTTGGAGTCCATTAGAAGTGGCAAAACATTTTTTTTTTTTTTTTTTTTATGGAGGAATTCAGGAACTTTTAGAGCTTGGCAGTGCATATTTTAAAATATGTTAAGTGCTATCAGAAGGCTTGGATACCTCGATCCTCTTTAAATAAATGGATTTTACAATTGCAAAGTGGTGACTTTTCTTTTTTTGGGTGGCGGCTCACCACAGCCCCACCTTTGAGTGAAATTTTAGACATGCTAACTGCGAATTTTTTTTTTTTTTGGCTTTTAGCGTTTTGGAATGAAGTTGAAAGTTTCAAAAGCTGCCAGCATATTTCAATTTAATCTGCTGCTGTGTTGTCTCTTGATAGCATAATGCCAGGGTTACAGGGATGTTTTCACGATGTAAATAATTTGTGTACTATGAGTTGTCTCAACATGGCATGCGTGTGATCGGGTGCAATCAGATTGCTTGGATATGGCTTTACATGACGGACTGTAATGGTCGCTTCGGAGTCATTAGAGCCTAGTATGTAAATAACCTGCATTTTAAAATTGTCTTAAATGTGCTTAGACAATGGATGAATGCCTCCTGTGGATTCATTAATTCCATCAAGAATTCACAGTTCACAGCACCTGAAGGCATCAGCCTGCTTCTTCCCAAACGAGCTCTCGGCACTGTCAGCTTGCCTGTCTCCTGGGTGTACCCATAAGCAGGGAGTCAGGGGTCATCTTTTCACCTTGACACGTACAAGGTCATGACCACAGCCAGGTACAATACAGAATAAAACCCTGACCTAGGACTTTCTGCCTTGGCCATGGATCCCCCTCCTTTTTTTTTTTTTTTTTTTTTAGACAGAGTCTTGCTCTGTTGTCCAGGCTGGAGTGTGCAATGGCGCGATCTCTGCTCACTGCAACCTCTGCCTCCCTGGTTCAAGCAATTCCCCTGCCTCAGCCTTCTGAGTAGCTGGGACCACAGGCGTGCACCACCACGCGCAGCTAATTTTTGTGTTTTTAGTAGAGACAGGGTTTCACCATGTTGGCCATGATGGTCTCGATCTCTTGACCTTGTGATCTGCCCGCCTCGGCCTCCCAAAGTGCTAGGATTACAGGCATGAGCCATGGCGCCTGGCCCTCTCTCTGTTTTTTAAGACAGGTGCATGTGGGTGCAGGAGGTGGAGGGCCCTTATGCTGCCCTGGTGTTTTGGAGGAGCAGGGAAATGAGATAAAGCTGCAAAATGACTCCCTAAAAGTTGCCCCCAAGCCAGTGCGGGTGACAGTGTTCATTTCCACACAAGGCCTTGGTTCATTTCCACACAAGGCCCCACACGGCCCCAGAGCTGGAGCTCCTACCGAAGGGTTGCCCTCTGTCCCCTTCTCGGCTTCCTCTGCAGAGGGGCTCAGAGCCGGTTCAGTCAGACCTACTAGGCCTGGGCTATGGCTGCTGTGGCTTCGCCAGCATCTATTGTCTAAGAGGGCCGGGGGAGCTCACTGTTTGAAACACACACACACACACACACACACACACACACAACAGAACATAAATCAGAGGCAGAATCTTTTAACATTTACAGTTTTAAATGAAATTCCTGTTGAGAGTCTCTTAAGCTAGATTTATATCTGATTTTGCATTGAACTGTGTCGTTTTGTGGGGCTGAGAAACTCTTACGAAATTAAGCATAATGCGAAAACATGCTGAAAAGACAGTTCTGTAGAAATGTGAAACATTATTATGTTATAGAATATTGGAGTGAAGAAATATGCATAAAGGCACAATTACCATGGACATTTTCCTTTTAATGATCCTTGTACAATCCTTGGCAGAAAGGTTTGCTGACATCTCCTCGTAGATAAAGGAAAATTGAGACAATATTGATATTCTACATTCATTTTGAATTCCAAAGAATACCAGGAGAGTGAACCAGTCTGTCTTCACATTCAAAACAGCAAGGCCCAGCCTATCCTGATACCTGCAGGGACCTTGGGAGGATCTGTCATTAGTGTTTGGGGATTTGACTGAAGCCTCCACACTATTGATGGACCAAGCGGCGGCAATAATGGGTGCAGGGGTTAATGTCTGAATGCTCTGATCTGGAAGCTTCTAGAAGCTACTAGAATGGGTTGAGGTTGTTGGATGCTTGTCCCTGGAGAGTTTTTAGGGTTTAAAGCATCTGTCTAGAATGTCTTGAGAGTGTCCTTGGGGATAGGGTGATAGAGGTGGTTCCTTGTGCTAAGGTTTGTTCCAGGACAGCCTGTTCAGCTTTGTCTTCCACAGGAGAATTCCCCTCCTCCAGCCTCTGACTTCGCTGCCCTGGCTTAGGACTAAGGGGATATTGGTCATGGCCCCTGGGATTTTATCTTTCCTTTCCGTCTCTAGAATGACTCCCAAAGCAGATGCTGCTTCTCTTGCCTCCTCGTCCCCCTTCCCTGGACTGCCCTGGCACCATAGCCTGGGTACCCAGTGTACCACGGAGTGTGGGCAGAAATGCTGTTTCTTCCTCTTGTTCCTGGCCGACCTTCTTCTCTTGGCTGGGACTTGTGATTCCAGTGGGGGGAAAGGAGCCTAGTTTCCCTGCCTTTCCCTGTTCAGCCCTGGAGCAGCTGGAGCAGGGCTGCTGGTGGCGCTGAGATTGCAAGCCTTCCAGAAACCCTCCCTCCCCCTGAGCTCATAGTAGGTCCCCTGGCAGGGGGAAAGCTTTTGTGCAAAACCTCCCTGAGCCCGTGCCCTCTAAGCCTGGCATTGAGATGCCACCAGCTGGTCGGGGGAGGGGGAATAGCAGCCAAGATGCCGCCCCAGGTTGGAGCGTGGAGGCCTTTCGCATTTGCTCTGAAAGCATCATCTGAGAAGCCCTGGCGGGTTTTGCTCAGGGTCAGGTGACAGCCAGTCTCCTCCCTTCGGCGGGGCTGGCAGCAGCTCCCAACTCACAGTCCCTTCTCTTCTGCTCTTCTCAGAACCTCTTAAAGGACCTCTAGGCGTTTGTTACCTAGAGTTGCTTGAAATTAAGCAATTTAATTCTAATTTGGCTGTGCAATGTCTGATTCTTGACCACCAGAGGTCACTGTAATAAGGTAGAAAGCAGGTGTTTCTGAGAGTCTTAAATGTATGGTTGCCTCAAGAAAACAAAATGAAATCAACCCAACCCCCCCAAGTTTCTTCACTGGCCTGAGTGTGCTGCAGCGTGCTCTGGGGCATGGACCTGCAACCCCAGCTTTCTCACTTGTGGAAGGTCTGCCCAGCTGTGGAGCCTGGCAGGAAGGGACAGGTGGCCACTTAGGGAACATTTGACTGCCAAGGCCGCTGGCACAGGCCTCTGGGCAGGCTTGCTTTCATAGCATGGTGGGTGCATCGGGGGCCTCACTCAGAGGCAGGGGCCCTCCTCTTTCCCCCACCCTATGTGCACCCTGAGCTGCATTCTCAAAGTCCATTTCTGGCAGCAACCTGGGGTTAGATTTTCTTAGGTTAATTCTTAGGTTAATTTCTTAGGTAAGGCTTGTCTGCCTTACTTTTCCGTGTGTGTATGTGAGTGTGTGCATGTGCCTGCTCCGTAAGGTGGGGTCAGTCATAGTGCTGACCACCTACAGCTATTTGATGTTAAACGGAGATGGTGCATGATGTCAGGTGCTTAAAAGCGAAGGCTTGTTTTCCAGCTAGTGTCCGGGAAGTGTGAGCCGCCAAAATCCTCATCCAGAGGCTCAGCGGAAAACATTTACCCCGTTGCAGAATGGCTTCGAGTCCTTCTCAGACACCACCCTTCCTGTCCTCTTTGGTCGGTCATCTTCCTTATATGGTGACGTTTTTCAGTAGAACATAAGAAACACCTGCCTTTATTAGCAGTGGCTCCTGAAGGTTGGTTCCAGAGAAGCTGTTTTCGTCTTCGGTGGGTGGCTCACGGGAGAACGTTAGGGCCTTGGGGGTGCAGTTTGGCAGGCTTGCATTTAGCAAATACTCGGGCCCTCAGGCTAGAGCTTTTGTGAGACTGTTCACGCACTGGTTTCTCTTCCAGCTCTAAATCCCCGAGTTGCCTGAACACAGTGAAATTAGAGATGCATGTGATCTCTGCAAGGGGCCAGGCAGCCGGGGGAGAGGGTGGTTCTGGATGCAGGAGCTCCCATTCCTCACTGGGAACAGTTGGAGGATATATGGGTCTGGGGGAGAGTGACTGTGTTACCTGGGTCTTCCAGAGGGCCATTAGGGCTGCCAGCAGACGTCAGGAGCAGTGATCTACGGGAGATGCTGCCGCCGCCATCCCCTTCAGTGGGAATTTCTCCTGGATGTCTCTGCAGAAGGCACGTGGGTGTCACACACGCACACACACGCATGCACAGCGCGTGGCTGGGGCTGCAGAGCAGGCGCCCCAGTGGCATGGACCCTGTGGCCACAGCTGCTGGGCCTGTTCACACGTGGCTGGGAGTGGCCAGGGGTCTCATCCAGACTAGACAGGAATGGGGGAGACCCAGTGAGATGCAGAGCAGTGCCGCTGGGGACCCCGGGGAGGCAGGGCAGTGCCGTTGGGGACCCCGGGGAGGCAGAGCAGTGCCACTGCGGCCCAGATCATGCCCCTCTGCATGTAACCGATGGCACAAACACCAAGTCTTCAGCAGGACCATAAGCATCTGAGGCTAGGAAGGCGCATGCGTGATTAGCAGATGGGTGATGGGGCCTCTAGCGGGCAGATTCTGTGGCGGCGCTGAAAGAAGAGATGTCCTCTCCGACCTTGGAGACCTGGCATTTGGAGCCTGAATGAGCCAGAGACAGGAAGCCTGTCCCTCCCTTCTCTGGGCGACCTTCCGAGGCATCAGCTTTTCCCTTGCTTTGGGGAGGGAACTTACCCCATGTACAGTCCTCCTGCCCCCTTACCTGGAGCATCTTTCCCCGTCACGTCCTCTCTCCCACTCCCTCCTCCGCCCGCCTGTGGTTTTCTTGCCCATTCCTGTCTGCCAGCGGTGCCTCCTCTCTCCATAACATTCCGCCATTTTGATTAAAAAAACCCCCAAAATAAAAATCCATACTTGTTTCTATGGGCTTCCTATGTTTCTTTCGAAGCAACCTCTTCATAAACCCAATGAATAAATCTCTTCAATTGTTGAGACTCCTGTAAGAGAATCTGGTGAAGTATAGCTTGTACCTGAACGCTGTGCAAATGAGTCTGTCCTGTTTTTAGTCATGGGCCAGAACCAAGCCAATGCTTTATGTGCTTCTCTTTTAAAATCCTCCTAAGGAGCCTGAGAAGCCAGCACTAATATCATCCCCACGTTTTAGATGCAAAGCGGTCCAGAGCGTTTAAAAGATAACTTGGTGGTGGTCACCCAGCGGAAAGGTGGCAGGACCCCAAAGCTTGCTCCTCATCCAGTGTGACTTGGCTTCCAGGAATGAGACCAACCTCTCCTGGAAGAGCATTGCTGTTGCTAGCCACACCTGCCCGTCTGGCCCCCTCCTGCTCTAGTTGAAAGCCTCTTTCCTGTTCATTTTGTCCTCAGCTGAAATAGCAAGCAGCTGGTCACCATCCGGCACCAAATACCCCCAATACCCTAGACTGCATGTCTGACTAGTCATTAATTTGTACCCCCCAGCAGGTCAACCTCAAACTCTTTAAACTTTATATATATCTACATTTGAAAGACTATTTTTATTCCATTAGAACCATTACATCCTTATTGTAGATGCCCTTAGCAAGAAGGGTTTCTGGAAGGGGGGCCCCTAGAAGGTGACTAATGGTACTGAATCCTGGTTCTTTTGATTCCAGATATGAAATTGGCTTTTAGAGCACATTGTGCTGATTGAGCCCAAATAAAACCACATGAGTAGATTTTAAAAGTCTCCTTTTGAAGACGTCCTCTAGCATCTGTTCTTGGATTGTGTGGCTGATAAGGGCTTGGAGTTAAGCACATCCTTCCTCGATACTAGTTCTCTCTTTCCATTAAAAAATGCAAATTCAGAGGCCTCGAATGTGCCCGATTTAGATGTTTTGATACTGAAAGGCAATGTTAATAAGGGCATTTGGCAGTGATGCACTGAAGAAAATAAAACAGATGCATGGTTTAGGTTCTGCTGTTCCTTCCCAAACTGCTTTTCCAGGCATCCAAAACCCAGCTCTTCTGAAAGGGCCTGGGGTTCCTCCAGTGGGTGCCTTGGTGGGGAGGGGACCCCCTCATGAGAATCTCCCTCTTTTCTGACCTCTCTCAGTAGAAGTGCACAGAAAGTCTGATCTCAGATCTGCCTCTGCATATTAATAGCAATATTATGTTTAAATTGAAAATTTCATTTTTCCTGCCTGGTGTGCAGGCAAATAATTGAGACCTAATTTACTTTATTTAATAAGCTAGCAGCCAATGTAGTTAAGCCCACACTGATAAAAACTTGGAGGGCATTTGTTGACAACCTCCCAGATTTTTCTGGCTGGCTTGCTTGGGCCCGGAACAGCAGGAGGCCAGGATACCAGAGCCTCCCAAGCCCCAGAGAACGCTCAGAGGGTCTCCCGGGTGCCCAAGGCTCCCAGAGGGAGGGAGTGCCACATGGGAGCTGTCCGTGGTTCTTGTGGCTGGAATTGGCAGGGCTCCATGGTGCTCACCAGCAAGGGCTGCAGCAGCAGCCTGGAGCTGCCATCTGTGTTCCATCCCGGAATGCAGCTGATGTGCTCACTCTGCAGACATTTCTTAGTGTCTAACTCTGCTGGCCAGGTGAACAAGGCCCTGTTTTTCCCTTGAAGAACTCATGGTCCAGTGGGAGAGACAGTGGGAGAGAGGAGAAAGTGACTAACTCCACTTAGAATGGTGACCAGCTGTTTGCTATTTCAGCTGAGGACAGAGTGAACAAGAAAGGTGCTTCCAACTAGAGCAGGAGGGGGCCAGACGGGCGGGTATGGCAACAGCAATGCCCTTCCAGGAGAGGTTGGTCTCATCCCTGGAGGCCAAGTCACAGTGGTTTAGGGGCAAGAGTGTGAGTTTTGGACTCATGTTCTTAAATGCTACTCTTATTACACATCTGGCCTCAATAAGTATGTTTAAATTCTTTGAGCCTTGATTTTCTTGTCTGTAAAAATGCAAGTACAGATAGTAGAGCATTTCTTCCAGCTTGTTATAAGGAGAAACTATAAAACGTAATGTGAAATGCTGCCATGGAGCAGTGACCATCAGAGCTGCTGCTGGGGAGACGTGGGAGATAGCCTTAGCACTGAGAGTTGCCATTTCTGTTTTTCCTCCTGGGTGGCCGTGGTGGAACTGTTCCTCCCTGCCCCCTTTGAAGTTAGGAGTGGTTGTACAACTGACTTTGGCCCATGCAGGGTGAGCAGAAGTGACATGTGTGGTTTGCTATGTGCCCTTCTGACTCAGTAATCAGGGCTGCTTGTACTGAGGTGGAGGCTCCAACAGCCTGAATCCCTGAGTGACTACCTGGAGGGGAGTCTCCTCCCCCACAACAGGCAGTGGATGTGTGGTGTGAGCAAGTGGCTTTTTGTTGAAGCCACTGAAGTGTTAGGGTCAACTGTTATTGTTACTGCAGTGCAACATCTTGTGCTGACTAAATGTTCAAGAGGATAGATTTTCTCCCTTTGGTGAGAAGGAGGGTACCCCACAGACAAGGTTACACTTCAGCACAGTCTTAAATCGGGACTCAGGATTCTCTAGATGCAGGAGGGGAAAGGGAATTCCGGATGGAGGAACTGGCACACACAGGACCTGAAGGATAAGGTCTCTGACTCTCAAGTAGATTTGCATTTCCGCATTGTCTCTCCCTCCTCTCTTCCGTTTACCTTTCTTTCCCTCTTCTCCATTTCTGTCCCCACTCTTCTTCAGCTTCCTCCCTTTCATTCTCTTTTCTTGCCAGGTGTCCTGAGGCTCTGAGTGACCCTAGAAGTTGCCATTTAACTGGCCAGTGTCTCCAAAGAGGTTGCCTGTCTCGAAGCTCTTTGCAGCCTCATTTCCTCCTGCTCATTGGTTGGCTTCGGCTGTCTCTCTCTCTCTCTCTTTTTTTCTGGGGGGTTACTAGGATTAGAGAGTGAAGCCGATAAGTGCAGCTTCTCCACTTGGTGGGTGGTGGTGGTGGTGGAGCGTCATCCGAGCGAGGGATATGCCTGGATGTCATCCCCCTAGGCCGAATGCCTTCCCAGCAACAGAGCTCTGTGACTTGGGGTGGGTTCTGTATAAACCCTGAAGCTTCTATCACCAGGTGACTTTTTCTAGTTTTCATTGACAAAGAAGAGATTTTAGGACATCTCTCATCCTACTCCCCAGCTGATTCCCTGTTTAGCCAGTTGGTGAAGTCCAGGCTAAGTCATTCTGAGAGCAGAGGAAGCCCTTGGTCATAATGGTGCAGCCTGTCTGGGGGCAGGGGACATGGAGGATTTCAGCGGGGAGTGGGTGGAGGCTTCCTGGACTTGTGGGGATCAAGATTTTTCTCTTTTGCTGGCTGGCTGGTCCTAGAGCTGTGCTTTATTTATTTATTTTTTGAGACGGAGTCTCGCTCTGTCGCCCGGGCTGGAGTGCAGTGGCCGGATCTCAGCTCACTGCAAGCTCCGCCTCCCGGGTTCACGCCATTCTCCTGCCTCAGCCTCCGGAGTAGCTGGGACTACAGGTGCCTGCCACCTTGCCCGGCTAGTTTTTCGTGTTTTTTAGTAGAGACGGGGTTTCACCGTGTTCGCCAGGATGGTCTCGATCTCCTGACCTCGTGATCCGCCCATCTCGGCCTCCCAAAGTGCTGGGATTACAGGCTTGAGCCACCGCGCCCAGCCAGAGCTGTGCTTTATTAAGATCATTTGAATATCATGGCTTTAGGAACAGAACCTATTAATAATTGTGACAAGGAAAAATTTTTGAGCGTGAAAAAAAAGGGAAAAAGAGTCATTCCAAGGTAAAATCAACCACCACAATTGGGAAGTCCAGGTAACTACCAGAGTGAGACCAACACTACCTAGAGAGTCACAGTGGGAGCCATTTGAAAAACAAAGTACAATTAAAAGTTTAATTTTTGATGGAATTAGTAAATTAAGAGTTTCAGGAATGGGTCTTCTCAGGAGAGGGGAGCGTCTGCTGTTGGTTTTGGTGTGGCTTTGCCAGCTGGGCCCTGATCTCAGCCTTTGCCCAGAGAGATTCTGCAGCACCTGCCGAGTGAGCGATTGTCCCATTTGAGCTCTGTGAGAGATCCAGTGTTCCTCTGGGAGTGTCCTGAGCGTGCCCACCACCTGTCCCTGAGCCTTCCCTTGCCATAGTCTTGCCTTCCTTTCATTCTCTTCTCAGTTGGTCTTGAGTCAGAAGTGAGCAGCTTCCTTTGTCACTCGGGAGCTGCAGTGTGCAGCGCAGCTATCGGCTTACACAGCACTCAGGTGTAAGGGTCTGCAGGTGCGTGCAGACACAGGCGTTTGAATGGTCTGTCTGTGTGTTCCTCAGAAGGGATGACCACTTGAAGCAGAGCTTTGTGACGAGGCCTTCCCCAAGTGCATCTGAGATCGTTCACAGGACTTTTGAGACTCTAAGATGAGCCGTCAACCTGTGTTGCAAATCTCCTCCAGCTTTAGGAATTAGTTTAAAATTAAAGTTACAGACAGGCCAAATCTCCCTAGACTCAGGCCGACTTAGGAAAGTACAATGCGTGGCTTCATTTTAACAAGTAGCTCCCTGATACGATACATGAGGAAAATGCTGCTGAACGTCAGCTAATTAACTTGAGGACCCAGCATCAGCCGTTCTCTAGACTGCGAGCTCAGCTTGTTTCAAGCCTGGGGGTTCACGTGTGAGCCACAGCCTGGTTCTAAGGTCTCAGCCTAAGCTGAAGATCCGGCGGGGACCAGTATGGACAAAGCACAGAGGAAACTGCCCAGTCAGAAAGGTGGTGAGCCCGAAGCCAAGATGTTCCTTGGGAGTACCCGGAGAGGGAGCAGCGTCAAGGCCAGGGGTGCAGGGCCTGCCAGCTCACCTGTCTCCCGCCTTCACGTACATCCTTGATTCTGGGAAAGTGTGATTGATCCTGCTACACATATTGTTGCATTCCATCTTCACTTTGTGTCTCTTGGTTGTTGTTTTTTTTTTTTTTTTTTTTTTGAGATGGAGTCTCACTCTGTTGCCCAGGCTGCAGTATAGTGGCACAGTCTCTACTAACTGCAACCTCCGCCTCCCGGGTTCAAGTGGTTCTTCTGACTCAGCCTCCTGAGTAGCTGGGATTACAGTGCCCACCACCACGCCCAGCTAATTTTTGTATTTTCACTAGAGACGGGGTTTCATCATGGTGGCGAGGCTGGTCTCTAACTCTTGACCTCAGCTGGATCTGCCCGCCTCGGCCTCCCAAAGTGCTGGGATCCCAAAGTGCAAGAGATTACATGCTCGGTTCTCTTGGTTTTAAAGAAACAGCAGCTAATAAGTTCAGATGCTTTTCCAAGTATTTATTTATCCACGACTTAGTGTATGTCAGTCACTGTCCTGGACACTAGGATGTGGTGGTTAAAGTAGCCCAGTCTCTGCCTTCAAGGAGCTGATGTTCTGGTGGGAGGAGGGAGTCGGGGGATCCTCAGTGATGAGTAAATGTCACGAGCCCAGAGGGAAAGTGGAGGAGGGAATAGGGTCCAGCGGGGGAAGGGAATCCCAGGGACATCTGGGGAGACGTTCCCATGAGGGGACCGCAAGTGGGTGTCCCTGGGGCAGGTCGTACTGGGAGTGTTTGAAGGTCAGCCAGGAGACTGCGAGGGAAGAGCTGGTGGAGGGAGGACGTGGAAGGAGGTGAGGCCGGGGAAGTGACCGGCAGGGCCATGGGGGACTCAAGCAGCTGTTCCTGGCCTGCACCCTGGTCCTCCATGGTGGTGGAGGGCTGGGGGTAGGACGAGAGCCTCCTTGTCTCACCTTCCTGGGAAGATGGGGCAGGAAGAGAATTTGTAGATAATAAGCTGCCTGCACCCTGAGATACTCCAGAGATGGCACCTGTCTGCTCCGGGGCCAGGGCAGAGAAACCTGAAGCTGAGTCCCTGGGGTGCAGGGCCCACACTCTGGCTGCTTATTGCCACTCTGGGTCCCGACCGGGTGTGGGTTCAGATGAAGACTCTCAAACAGGCCTTGACTGCACCAAACACACCGCGGGGGTGTGATGGCTAGGGCTGAAGTCGTGGGGTGGACTTCAGACTTCTGCAAACGTCACCTGGCAGTGCCCAGTTGAGACATCTGTCTTGGCAATGCCAGGCTATTTGAACATGTCATTGTGGTTTATCACCAAGGTGGAAGAGTTCATTGTCTATTTCTTAGGTGAGGAACTCCAATTTGTGAAGGCAATGGTGGGGGTAGGGTGGGTGGAGGAGAGAGTATGATTGGGAGGGAAAGGAGCCACAGGGGCCTTGGCCTCCACGAGTTTCTAGTCCTTGTCAGGGTGAGGCAGGCGGAGAAGAGGGGACTCTGTGAAGGAGAAGTGGGAACATCACCTGGGAATTTAGAGGAGCCGTGCACAGGAGCACTGGCCGCTCGTCCTGAGGCCCCACTGCAGGGAGCAGTGCCGGAAGCCTGGCCCTCTGTACTGTGTGTTCCCAGGCACAGGGAGAATGACTGTGCAGCCTCTTCCTGGGGTGTAATTTGAGTTTGCATGTGGAGCAATGCCCCAGCCCCCAAGTCAGCCCCTTTATGTTTTGGTCGTGATTGGCGAGGAGCTGGGGCAAGGTGCCCATGTCCCTCTGGTGATCTGGAGACACGGTGAACAATGTCGACATTGAATGTGTTGCCAGGAGCGCTTGGTGGAAGGTCGATACAGCACCTCGGGTCTGAACGTTCTCTCCCAGTGCTTATGAGCTGAAAATCTCAGAATTCAGGCAGGCAATTTCTGAGTTCATTCAGAACGCAGTGAGCTGGTCGGGAGATGGCCACGTGCAGAGGCGGACGGCGGCTGACGCAGGCTCCTCCCGTGACACAGTGACCGTTCAGCCCTGGGAGAAGGCAGTAGGGAGATTACCTGCTGCTACTGCAGGCTCCTTCCCAGGCAGACACTTCCAGACCCACTCTTCACTACGTCCTGGAGCTGCATGGGGTGGGCAGGTGGGGCTGCACAGACTGAGGCCTCTGGTTCCTCTTGGCCCTCTGGCCTCCTGCTACCCAGCGCTGTGAATGGGGTCTTCCAGCGGGTCCTGACTGCCAGGTCTTGAGCTGCTTCAGGTGTCCCCAGCCTGGGTGTCCAAGGTGGTCGCTGATACGCTTGGGGGCTCAGTTGCTGTTGGTGCTTCGACAGCCTGTTCCTTCTGAGGAAACACCCCTGTTTGCCACGACAGACTCAGGACCAACCTGAGACAGAGGCTGCTCCCTCTGGACTATATTCATTCAAACGGGTGGTCCCGTGAAGCCCAAGATGGTGCTCTGCGGTGTCCCAGTCAACCCCCGCGCCTGGGCTCCAGTTCCTGTAGGGCTCCGTACGCCCCCACTCCTGACCCTCCCACCCCAGCTCCTGGAACATTCCCTTGGGAACTTGCTGCCCACTTTCCACAGCCCCCCGCTTCTTCCACTCAGGGGCTCAGGCTCTGCCGTGGGGACACTGCTGCCCTTCAGCCCTTTCAAGTGGAGGCTGTTCTCCTCTCGGCCTGGGTGTTACTGGGCCTGGGCATGGGGCGGGGGGTGGGTATCCTTGGTCTCCAGGGCCCCCCTTGTCCTTGAGTCTGCAGCCTCTGCTGCTTCACGCCCCACTGCTGCTTGTGGGGCCACCCTTGGGCCCCGGGGCCATTCTTTGTTCCCTGATGGTCGCTGGCGGGCTCCTGTCCAGCCTTCTCCTGTGTTGTGGTGTTTCTGTGTCCTTCTCTCCGACGACACCTTGGTTTCTCAGTTCCTGGGCCTTCTCCCCTCCAAAGACCTCCTTGTTCAGCGACTCATCCCTCGGCCCTGGGTCTGTTCTCCGTGGCTTCCTGCTTTACCATCTCAGGTTCCAGAAGCCCATTCAGGCTACCTGGCCTTCTCTGCTGACTCCTCCCAGTGTCTCCAGTCCAGCCATGCCTCCACACCAGAATCCAGGGACCCTCGGTGTCTTTGTGCCACCCCAGCCCTTCCTGGTCTCACACCCTCCCCACTCAGTTCCGATTCCACAGGTCCCCCCTCACCCACTGTGCCTTCTGCATCAGGCCCCTTTCCCTTCTCTCACGTGACCAGGTGCGTGGTTCGTCCAGCTCTACTCATACCTGGTTCTCCTCTTGGACTGTGCCTGCTCCCGCCCAGCAGCCTGACAGGCCTTCAGTTCCCAACACCAGCCTCAAGTGCCCCCTCGGTGCCATGTGATCCTCTCTGTGCTGTCTTCCAGCCCTCCTCCATGCTGTCAATCCATCCCTGTCTGGCTCTCTGGTCTCTTGGGCTGGGCCGGCCCCTCCCCTCCCTCCCCTCCCCGCACTCCTCGCAGCTGCTGACCTGCTTTCCATCTCCCAGAGTAGAGGAGACGGGGCGGTCAGAACAGCACTTCCACTGCCCTGGCTGCCCCCTGCCAGCCTTGCCCGGCCACTCTGCTGTGGGAATGGGAAAGAGCGGATGCAGCCACGCAGGGGAGGAGGGAGCTCGTGGGGGCAACGGGAGGGATGGACCCTCATGCTCCTTGCCAAGGGCAACTCTTCACTCATGAACTTGACCCTGTCCCCTTGGCCAGTTCCAAGTGTTTGTCGCTGCAGCCTCCCTTCCCTCTCCTGCGGTGGCAGCTTCTTTTCCTTCTTTCCTGGTTCTGGTTTCTTTTCCTTCTTTCCTTTTCTGGTTTCCCATCAGCGTCTGCGTATGCTCCCATCGCGACTCACTTCCCTCCAGTTCTGACTCTGTTTGTAGTTTTTCCTTCACAGCAGAGCTTCATCGAAGATGGGTTTTATGTCCGCCATCTCCAGTTCTGCTGTCTTCTCGCAGTGAGGCGTGATGCAGGAGTGTGGCAGCCCTCTCTCTGGTCTCCCGTGTCACTCCTGCCTCTACACCCTTGCTCTAGAACCTTCTCCACATGGCCACCCACGAGGCCTTGTTAGAATGAGCGTCAGATCATGGCACATCTTTGCTCAATGCCTTCCAGGGCCCCCTTCTCACTCAAGATAGATGCCAAAGTCCTCGCTGTGACAGGATCGGCACCCCCACCCCCAGGGCCCCTCTGAGCCCATCCCCTTCCCCTCCCTCCCTCACTCCACTCTGGGGACACAGGCGTCTTGGCCACTTCTTGAAGCAGGGCCTTTGCCCTTGCTGGTCTTGCCTGCAGTGCCCTTCCCCGGGTATCTGCCTGGCTCCCTCTCGCTCCTATAGAAAGGAATTTTTAGGTTTTACTGTGTCCCCAGCACCCATAGCGGGGCCTGGCACCTCGTGGTTGCTCAGCATGTATTTGTGAATGAATGAGTGAATGAATGCTGGGTGGAAACTGGAGTCTTCCTGGTGAGAGACAGCCCTTAAAGCAGCATCCCTGGCGCTGTCTCCTCCTCTGTTAGCCTTAGCCGTCCTCACCTGCCTTTTCCCGTTTTGGGGACTGCCTGCTCCTGCTGCCTCTGCTGCACGTTTGTCCTGGGCTGGGGGTCCCTGTGGTTACCCCTCTCATCACTTATCACAGACCATCGTCCTCACTGCCAGCCTGGCCTCTGACTTAATTGCCACTGGAACTTGGGTTGCACAAACAGGGGTCTCCTGGGCCTGCTCACTTGATTTCCTGCTGGGAGACTAGCAGGGGCTGTTCTCACCCTAAGTTTAGCTGGGATGTGGGGAGTGGAGGCTTCCCTGCTGGCCCATGGACAACTCTCTTTGGGGACAGCTCATGTCCTCCCCCACAAGGAAGGAAGGAGAAGAGAGGCCAGGCCACCTCTGCAGGTCTGGGTTTCTATGACAAGAAGCAGCCTCCTGGGTCTTTCTGAGCTTGAGAAGCACTGATGGGTGAATTCAGGCTTCATTCCTGCTGGTGCACAGCATGCACATCTTCACCTTTTTGTAATTCTTTATTTTTCCTTTTCATTTTTGCCTGGCTCAGTGGAAGCAGCTAATGGGGGCTCAGCAGCAAGTTCTCTTCTCTTAAAGATGGGCTGAGCCTGACCTGCAGTTGCTTGAAGAACTGGACAAGTCCTGGTGCGGTTGTGTGTGCCGGGGGTGAGGGGATGGTACAGGAGAGTTTTCAGAAGAGATGCCTCCTGGCAGAGAGCGACTGAGGGGAACAGGCAATAGCGTGACCTTGGAGTCGGGCTGTGCCACACTTGAGTTACAGGGCCACCACTTCCGGCTCTGTGACCTGGGAAAGCAGCCTCTCTGGACTTCGATGTTCTCATCTGCAGGGTGGGATGGTATATGAGTCCATTCTCGCACTGCTCTAAAGAAATACCCAAGACTGGTAATTTATAAATAAAAGAGGTTTAATTGGCTTACAGTTTGGCAGGCTGACAGGAAGCAAAGTGCCGGCATCTGCTCAGCTTCTGGGGAGGCCTCAGGAAACTTACAATCGTAGCGGAAGATGAAGGGGAAGTAGGCTTGTCTTCCGTGGCTGGGGCAAGAGCAAGAGAGAGAGTGGGGAGGTGCCACACACTTTAAACAACCAGATCTTGTGAAAATCAGTCACTGTCACAAGAGCAGGACTGAGGGGATGCCACTAACCCTTTCATGAGAAACATGCCCCCATGATCCAGTCACCTCCTACCAGACCCCATCTCTAACACCAGGGATAAAAATTTGACATGAGATTTGGGTGGAGCCACAGATCCAAAACATATCAGATAGTAATAGCACCTAGCTTGTTCACTTGTTATGAGATTAATGAGAATGTGTGACCAGCATGTAGTATTAACTGGTAACTCTTACTAAATTAAGGAAAGCCCCAGAATTAAGAGCCAGAGCCTTCCCTTTATAGCAGTGTTGAGCATCTGTGCACAGCACCTCCAAGCCCTGGGTTGGTTTGGCTCTACCTCTCAGTGGTTCCAGCCTGACTTAGCATCCCTGAGTCCCCACTTCTTCCTGCAATGAAAGGGGGGGCTGTCCTGAGGAACAGATGAAAGAACACACAGAAAAGATTCCCTGAACTCTTAACACAATACATGTGTTAGACTGTTGTTACCTATTCTCGTTTATTTCATCAGCAAATGTTCACTGTGGCCTGAATAGAGACCTGGCTTCGAGGTGGGCCACCTGAGTGTCCTGTGACACCTTCACCTGGGTGGCTTGGCCCTTATCAGGAGGCTGCAGCAGCATCACAGTGGGAGGCCCTCTGTCTCACACCAGCAGGCCCAGTCTGTTTGCTCACTCTTTTCTATTCCGGGGTTTACCTGCCCAGGCACACTGGGGGGCCCAGGCCACATTCTCCCCTCCCTGCCAAGAGTCTTGATGAGGTACTGCAGGGCTCAGCAACTTTTGGTCAGAGTTGCCCCTCTGCGGAGCCCTCTGAGTTACAACAAGTCCCCTGCCCCTTCCTTTACACAAGGAGGGCTGGTTAGCGGTGCCCCTCTGGGGAGCCCTCTGAGTTAGAGCGAGTCACCTGCCCCTTCCTCTGCACAAGGAGGGCTGTGTCTTCCTCTCACCTGAAGATTCTGTGTCTTTTGCTGTTCTCTGCACGACTCATGTGGCCTGGGATTCTCACTACACTCAGTGTGGGTGGGAGATGAACTTACAATCAGAAGGACACAGAGCTGGTCCCCGGGGCCAGAGGCTAGGAGTGACAGCTTAGGTGACGTGGGTTACACAGCTTTAGGCTCATTCCTCACCTGGAGTCAGCCAGGAAAATCACGTTTCACACACACGCACGGTTTTATGGCCTCTTTTGATGTTTCCTTGGTGGTTTTGAGTATTTAAATGTATATTTTCAATAATTTATTTTTAACCACTCAAGTTACTGAACCTGCCATGAGAAGACATGGCCCCCCGGTGGGAAAGGGGCTCATGGGCCGACCCAGCAGGCTGAGGCCTTGTAGGATGACCTGAGAGGTGTTTTGGAGTCATTTTGTCTCCAGCTTTTTTATTTTAAAAAATAAAAAATGTACTTTGTTAAAGCAGTGACATAAGACAAATGGTACAGAATGCCAGCTGTGAGGACTCACTGATGGATGAATTTAACCCATGTTTATGGAGTGTCATGTCTTTGGTGCTGGGAAAAACAGGATGACTTAGTCTCCCTCCTCAAGGGAGGAGCTCAGAGTCAGGGGAGGGGGAGGCAGACCCCCGAGGGACTCCCAGAGCCCACCCTTGAAAAGGAGACATGAGTTGGTACAGGGGCGGGGCGGGTGCCAGGACCCTTGGGAGATGGACTGCTGGGAAAGTCCCAAAGCTTGTGATCTTTCAAAGGAGTTTCGGCAGGTGACCCAGACACAGATAGATGGTGTCTTGCCCTTCCAAAGCTATAGGGACCATGAGAGCTGATCCTCTTGTCTCTGGGTGGTTCCACTGGGACACCCCTCAGAAGACTCTTGGTTATGAACCTCAGAGTCAGCATCCCTAGCGCTCATGGTTCTCTGGTTCTGTGAGAGTCTCCCCTTGACCTTGACCTCCTCTCCTCCTGTCTGCATGGCATAGTGCTGGGCACTTCCTGCCTGCACGGCTTACGGCCAGGCACTTCTCTCAGGTGGGCAGGAAAGAGAGAGAGAACGAGCCCCTGGCCCTCTGTTCTTCTCTACCAGGCTTGAGATGGGGATCTGGGCTCCGTTCTGTGTGTTTGCAATCCAAGGTCCTTTTGGGAATTCACCTGTTTGGAAGATGAATCCAATCTCCAGTTTCGCCTTTGGGTTTCTCAGCTTGGAGACACGTGTGCGGCAAGCTCCTGTCCCGGTTCCCCCGGGTCCTGCAGTGTGTACAGCAGCAGCCCTGGGATGGATCTTTGGAAGCACCTGCATCGCAGCCAGAACAGGGTTTTTAAAAAGCCAGCTTCACAGGTATTTAAGCAGGGACTAGAGTGGATTTTACCGCCCCTCTGTGTGGCAGGCAGCAGGCTTGGCTGATTCTCAGGGCAGCGGCGCGGCCCTTGCTGCAGTTCAGGTCACGGTCTGTTCTGGCTGCATTCCGTTCTTCCCAGAGAAAAGACCAAATGTCAGGGGCCTCCTAGGTGCCTGGGAAGATGTCCAGCTGCCCAACGGACTAGTCTGACCCCAAGAGGCTGAGACCCTGTCATGGGGCTGGAGGCATCCAGGTCAAGCTGGCATTTCATTCACACTTACGTGAGGCCTTTCTTTGAGCCACTTAGACAGTTAGTCCTGACAACATCTGGGTTGAAATACAGATGAAGTTTTAGCATAGCAAGTGCCCTGGCCCAGGTATAGTCACGGTTTGCTGTTGATCCAGTTATGAGACCTCCACTTTGGCCATACAGCCTTCCCTTCTGAGCTGGGATGGTTCCTCAACTTTTGGAGCCAGAGCTGGTAAGGAGACTTCCTATCTGAGGATGTCCCCTTCTCTGGACCCCCAGATCCTGACACCAAGCCAGGCCAGGGCAGGCCATTTTGGTGCTGCAGAATGTGTGGTGGGGAGTAAGGGCAAATTTCTGTTCCAGAGGCAGGGAGGGGATACAGAGCACAATCCTGGCTGATATTCTCTGGGGTAGTGTCCAGGCAGGATGGAGACCAGCCCCTTCCTCTCCTTCCCCTCACACCAGATGGCTATGGCCCTGCAAGATATCAGGGCTGTGGGCTGCTCAGGACCCTTTCCCCAGCACCCCTGCATCACGATGCATCTAGAATGTCCAGGATGCGACTCTCCTGTGGACTCCGAAGTCCAGCCCCATTCCCCTGGGACTGATAGAATTCCTTGCCTTGCAGATTTGTTTTACACTCAGGATGTATTCCTTGGCCAGGGATGGCTTAGGTTTTCTCATTTCTCTCTCTTTTTAAGAGAAAAAGTGGAAAAAGACATCGAAGCACTTTGTTCATGGACCACTTTCGTGCCTGTGGAGTCGGCACCTGGCATCCTTGTTTCTGGGCTGGTAGAAACCAGATGCAACTCATTGCTCTGAGTTGGTGCGACTGCTTGAAGGGCCAGGGCAGGTGCTGATGTAGTTTCTTTGTGCAGAGTGATGCCCAGTAGATGTCCATGGAATGAACGAATAAGCAAAGAATGAGCAAGTGATGTTTAATGAGTAGGGAGGAGGGGGTGCCTCTGTGGGGTATTAGAGTTCCAGGCACAGAATCCACTGAAGGCCGGGCTCCCCTTTGTCAGAGGTGACGTCTGGATGGGCAGATTTGCTGAAGTTCTAGGGTCTGAACATAGAGGCCAGGACTTATTAAAATCTGCTCCTTTCCTTAAACTAGCACATTCTAGATGTTATCCTGGTGCCATGGAAGGATGAAAAGTATTTCTGAGAAATCGGACAACTTCCAGTGACTAAAGCTAGTCTAAAGAATGGTGTACACACACACACACACACACACACACACACACACACACCCTCTCTCTTTCCTGTTGGGTGTTTTCAGGCCATTTCTGTGTCTCTGTAGGCCAAATTCTAGACTCTCGTGAAAAACCCACAGACCTGAGTTCGTGGGCTGGCGAGCTACATGTTTGGCTCATCTGAGGTCCTGGAGGGTGCAACATCTGGGCCACACTCGGGTTCCTGGGCTCTCCTTTCCATCCTCACCAGGCTCCTTGGGATCCCCCAGTGCCTTCCTTTCCCATCTCGGGCTGCCGCTGCTCCTCTCATTCCCAGATGTTTCTGCCTCTCTGGATAGGTTTGGGAGAAGGACTCCTTTGAAGTTCCTACTTCCTTACTGACCCCAAAGACTCAAGAATGGTTCGTTAAAATAATGTGCGTCAAGCAGGTGGTGGGTGGAAGACATGGGGGTAACAAATCTGGGGAAGTTAGAGGAGTTTAAGAAACCTTGGCCGGGGCCGGGCGCGGTGGCTCAAGCCTGTAATCCCAGCACTTTGGGAGGCTGAGACGGGCGGATCACGAGGTCAGGAGATCGAGACCATCCTGGCTAACCCGGTGAAACCCCGTCTCTACTAAAAAAAATACAAAAAAACTAGCCGGGTGAGGTGGCGGGCGCCTGTAGTCCCAGCCACTCGGGAGGCTGAGGCAGGAGAATGGCGTGAACCCGGGAGACGGAGCTTGCAGTGAGCTGAGATCCGGCCACTGTGCTCCAGCCTGGGCGACAGAGCGAGACTCCGTCTCAAAAAAAAAAAAAAAAAAAGAAACCTTGGCCGGGCATGGTGGCTCGTGCCTATGATCCCAGCACTTTGGGAGGCCAAGGACTTCTGGTGTAACTTTTATGTGTATAACCTACAGGTCCGTGAGTCTTAAGTGGCTAATGTGCATGATGGGGACCTTAAGACTGGCAAAATCCTTTCCTAGGGGGTGGTATGAGTATGCTGCGGCTGCCATAACAAAACACCACAAGCAGGACGTGAACAGCAGAAACCAACTGTCTCACAGCTCTGGAGCCCAGAAGTCCAAGCGCAGGACGTCAACAGGGCTGGGCTCTCCCGAGGCCTCTCTCCTTGGCGTGCTGACGGTGTCTTCTTGCCCTGTCCTCACATGGCGTTTCCGCCCTGCGCACGGCTCCCTGGTGTCTCTCTGTGTCCTCATCTCCTCTTCTTGTAAGGACACCAGTCATATTGGATCAGGGCCCACACTAATAGCCTCATTTTAGTCACCTCTGTAAAGACTGCCATCTCCAAATCCAGTCACATGCCGAGGTGCTGGGAGTTAGGGCTTCAACATACGCATTTTGTGGGGGACACAGTTCAGTCTGTGACAGTTCAGTCATTTGCTTCACATCAGCGAGTTCCCCTTAGGGTGGTTGCTTTTCTGCCTGTACACGTGTCTTAGACCCCTCGGGAAAAGCACAAGCCCAGAGCTGCCAGTACAGGCGCCCCCGAGGTGCTCATGGCCCTGCGGCCTCCTGTCCCTTGACTTTTTGCTCCACCTGGAGCAGCAGACATTCTCTTCTGATTGCAGAAAGTTTTGAGGCCTCTTGTATAACATAAGACAAGCCTTCTGCATTGAAATTGTTCAAGAATTGGGTTCCAATTTCCCAGGAGCATGGAAAGCGTTGCCAGGAAAGCGGAGTTGCTGACGATTTATGTTGGTTTTTCTGACATAACGAAGATTTCCCTTTGTTTTTTGGAACTGACTGGAGTGCGCTTGCCAAGAGAGCGGCCTCAGGAGGAGCAGATCATTTTCTCTTGTTCTTCCTCCTTCTTTTTTTATTCCCTCTCAATTTATTTTCAGGTCAGAGCTTCATGAGGTCGCTGAAGCTGTGAAATCTGACAGACTCACCATCTGAGCAAACAGACTGTCCAGGAACAGGTTTTATTTGGCTCGCTGAGGAGATGTGACAGTCTGGGAAAATCCTCGGTCTCTGTATTTTGTCTTTGCCCAAAAGAGTTTGGTTCGGTTTGACAAATGTTAACCGAACTACCCCCTCCTCACCAGGGGCGATGCCAGGCACTGAGACCCAGTCCTGCCCAGAGCAGAGCAGAGCAGAGCCGCTCGCCCTCTGGGGCCCATATGACCCCAGAAATATGTGTCCACCGGGCTGCTGGTCACCAGCGTGCACAGTTGCTATCGGTCGGAACACCTCTGTGGCTGCTGGTGAGCAGGTGTCACCCGAGCTTCCGGTGCCCATTCTACGCTGGCCTGCATCATTCTGAGCAGTGGCGTCTGTGCGAGACCAGTTGTTAAACATTTTGAATGTCACACCTGGTGGAGGGCATGTGGATGAGAGGGGCTCGGTTGAGTATCAAGTGTTGCGGAAGGCCTTTTGGAGGAGGTCGAGACCAGGCCAGATTTTGAGCAGGAGCTCAGCAGACAGGCCAGGAAGGAACAGGCAGATAGTCACTATCAGCGGAGAAAACCGGCTGTGCCAAGGCCCTGAGGCAGGGAGAGCAGGGTGGGTTTGGTGCAGTGGCGGCAGAGGAGGGGGTGGGGTGGCAGGGAGAGGGGGCAGCGTCAGGGTGGAGAGAGGGGCTGGAGTAGGGGGAGTGGCAGCAGAACAGGGGCTGGCGCTGGCAGAGGAGGGAGCTGGAAAGAAGAGCAGGACTCCATTGGGGCTGGTGTTTGGTGCCAATGGCCGTGAAGAGTGGGCAGAGGGCTTTAATTTGACAGTGAATGAGGCCCTATTATATTTTATTTTTTTGAGACCGAATTTTGTTCTTTCGTCCAGGCTGGAATGAAGTGGCACAATTTTGGCCCACTGCGACCTCCGCCTCCCAGGTTCAAGAGATCCTTCTGCCTCAGCCTCCCAAGTAGCTGGGATTATAGGCGCCTGCCACCATGCACAGCTAATTTTTGCATTTTTAGTAGAGACGGGGTTTTGCCATGTTGACCAGGCTGGTATTGAACTCCTGACCTCAGGCGATCCACCCGCCATGGCCTCCCAAAGCACTGGGATTACAGATGTGAGTCACCACGCCTGGCGGTCCCATTGTATTTTTAAAGTATATATATTGATTTATATTCTACCTTTGTCTAAAATGGGTTTAGGATTCTGAGACATAGCAGATAATAAAGATTGTGTAATGAGTTATATATTTAGGGTAAGTTATAAGGAAACATAGATTACAGTCAGCTAATGTAAAAGTTTTTAGTGTAAAAAGTGAGGAAGAAGAAGATAAGATGAGGCAGGATCAAAACACAGAATGAGTGACAGGGAATGGGCTGCTCAGCCGGGGGATAAGTCTTGAGCGGCCTGTGCCAAGAAGGTTGCATGATGGCTGAGTGCCGGGAGAGGTGTGGAGAAAGGGGCTGAGGGCTTACACGGACAGGCACAGGCTCCACTAAGCAGCTGCGCTAAGGAGGTATGGGGTGGGGAGCCGTGGGCCCAGGTGTGGGGGCTGCAGAAGACGGAGGGTTGCAGGGCATTCGTTTACTGCGTCTGTCACAGCCATGAAGTCCCATAAATTGGGTGGCTTTACCCAAGAGAAATGTACTCTCTCACAGTTCCCAAGGCTCGACCTCCAAGTCCAGGTACCGGCAGGGCCAGGCTCCCTCTGGGGCTCTGGGGGCATCCTTCCTCGCCCCCTCCTAGCACCTGCTATTCACTGCCCTGCAGCTGCTTCACTCCCATCCCTGCTCCATCTCCACGCGGCCTCCCCCAACCTATGCGTCTCTGTTTTCACGTGGCCTTCGTGCAAACACATTGGACTGGGGCCCTTCCTACTCCATTATGACTTCATCTAACTAAATGACATCTGCAAAGCTCCTATTTCCAAATAAGGGCACATGCGTGGGTACAGGGGTTAGGACTTCAACATATCTTTGTGGGGGACACGGATTTATTTTTCTCATTCCCCCAACAAAATATAAACTGCAGGAGGCAGAAAATGTCTTTGACTTATTCACCATTGTGTTCCCAGCATCCCTGGCAGGATGCCAATCGGACAACCAGTGCCCGAAGAAGTGTGGTGGTTGAACTTGCTCCCACTTTGTTCAACCCCTAACAGCAGGTCAAATCCGGTCTAGAATTCCTAGTGGAAAGACAGTGAAAGGGACGACTGTTTGGCTACACCTCGCAGACCCGTCAGTGTGCTGAGGCACAGCTTCCCAGAGGGGGGTGTCATCTGCAGCGCTTTGCTTCCTCGTTTGACCAGGACACCACCCCATCTCCCTGCCCTTTATCTTAGCAGAGCATCTCTGGAGAGCATGTTCCATGGAGCACACCTCGGGAAACACTAGTTTAGCTGCATTGCAGATTGGAGGCAGGGGCAGACTACCTTCTAGACAGAACTTTCCAACTCTTCAAAGATTGCTTCTTAAGAATATGGCTATATCTCTTTCCTTATAGCCTCCCCTGCTCTGCCCTCTGCTTTTGGTCTTAAAGCTATTTTAGATTTGAAATACCTTCCCTGGACCTACCATTTGCATTGGACTTAGATTATTAGACATTTTCTTCTTATATGGCTTCTTATATTGCTTATATATATATATATATATATATAGAATATGGCTATATCTCTTTCCTTATAGCCTCCCCTGCTCTGCCCTCTGCTTTTGGTCTTAAAGCTATTTTAGATTTGAAGTACCTTCCCTGGACCTACCATTTGCATTGGACTTAGATTATTAGGCATTTTCTTCTTATATGGCTTCTTATATTGCTTATATATATATATATATATATATATATATATACAGCAAATTGTACCTACAAAGTGGGAGCACGTTCA
>NW_012114822.1:2012516-2029701 GCF_000951035.1 Colobus angolensis palliatus | reverse complement strand
CTCCTCCTCTCCTCCTCCTCCTCTTCTCCTCCTCCTCTTCTTCCTTCTCTCCTTCCCTCCTCCTCCTCTTTTTCCCCTTTCCTCCTGCTCCTCCTCCTGCTCCTTCTTCCTCTTGTTCTTTTTGTCCTCTTCTTGTTCCCTCCCTCCCTCCCTCTGTCTCCCTCTCCCCCTCTGTCTCCCTCTCTCTCTCTCTCTCCCTCTCTCTCTCCCTCTCTCCTTATGAAGCCACTAATATAATCATGAGGGCACCTACCTTCATGACCTTGTCTCATCTTAATTAGCTTCTGAAGATCTCACCTCCAAATACCATTGCATTGGGGGTTGGGGCTTCAACCTATTAATTTTGGGGAAATACAATTCAGTCCATAGCAGTCAGTAAATAGATAAAGTGAATTTCCCTGGTGGGAAGTGCTGCAGAGGAAGAAGTGCTGCGAGGAGGGTGATGGTTGGGGAGGGAGGGGGTAGTCCCTGAGGAGGCAGCAGTTTAAGCTGAGATGGGAAGGAAGAGAGGAAGGTGGCCGGTGGAAGGCCAGGAAAGGAGGATTTTGGGTGGAGAGAACAGTGACAGCAAACAGATGGGAAAGAGCGAAGCGTGTCCCGGGACTGAGGGAGGCGGGGTGCTGGAGTCCAGAGATTGCAGAGCATGCTGGTGCCGGAGGGTGGGGGAGGTGGCGGGAGTCCCATTCAGGGCATGGTGGGGGCTGTAGGAGGACAGAGGAGTCCATGGATGTATTCTGAGGTCCTGCTGGTCTGAGGGCTGATTGGGTGACTCCTGCTGCCATCCAGGCAAGACATGGCAGCCACTTAGGATCTGAGAAGGGAGAAGAAGAGGACAGCTTGGGGATGTCCCTCAGAGTTAGAACCAACAGAGTTTGTAGGTTTTCAGCTTCAGTACCTAGGTCACCAGCAATGCCATCCACCGAGAAGGCAAAGCGTGGGGAAAAACAGGTCTGAGGAGGCAAATAAAAAAATCTCTGTGGGACATGTTACATGTGGAATGCTCATTATACAGCCAAATGGGGAGGCCAGGTAGGCGGGCGGATCCTGGGCCAGGAGCTCCCAGAAGGACCTAGGCTTGAGACCTGAGTTTGTAAGTTATCAACATCTGGCAGGGCTCAGGCACTTAGAGGGCAGGGGAAGGAGGAGGAGATGGTGACGGAACAGAGAAGAGAGAAGGGGGAACCAGGTGTTGCAGGAAGATCGATGGCCCATGAGGATTCCCAGAGGGCCTGGCCACTGAGAAGCTGAGATAAGAGAATGGCATCATTGGATTTGGTGACCTAGGGGTTGAGGGTGGCCAGCGGGAAGTTTTGTAGTGAATATGGAGGAGACAAAAAGAATGGGGATGGGAATGGAGGAAGGAGAGAGGGCTGGAGGGAGAAAGGAAGAGAAACTAATTTTGACTGATCAGCTATGCAGAAGAAAGCCCACTTTAGGAGTGAGGTCCTGGAGGAGGGGAAAGGAGATGGGATCCAGGGCGTAGCTGGAGGGGTTCTACTTGGAGCAGGTGGGGGTGCTTATTTCGTGGCCATAGGAAGGAAGAGAATGGAGAGAGGTGCACCTTGTTGCTGCAGTCCCTGTCAGCTGACTGGAAGAATCCAGAAAAGGGAGATGGGTCAGTGGATAGGTGGAAGCCCTAGGTCAAAATATCTGACTGCAGAAAAGACCAATCAGGGAAATAATGATTTTTCTTTCAGCCTGGTAAAACAGTTTTCTCCTGTCAAAGAGCAAGTGGCCTTTAAGGCATGTTTATCACTGTCCATTCCCCTACATTGTGAAGGAGTAAAGCAGTCTTAAGACTGGGTGTGAAATGGAGAAGAACGCAGCACTGGCTTAACCTTGACTGTGCCATTGGCGCTTGCTGGCAGCAGCTGAGCCTCAGGCACCCTGAGCAAGCACAAGGCGGAGAAATGAGACCTGCTGGTGCTTACAGCAGAACTGACCGGCAACCAAGAGGGGCTGAGTCTGGGATCTGAGGCCACTTGAGCTTGACCTCATACCTGTTTATGTCCTAATTGCTTGCTTCCAGTTCAGACCCTCTTCTCTGAGACCACCCTCTCCAGGGGGTCTTTTCTCTCTGGCCCTTTGATGCTCTCCAGTTCATCTTCTCCTTTCTAGTGGTTCCCTCTTCTTCTCCCGAGGCGACAGCATCACAGGGGCATCCCTGGCTCCTGGGGCTGCAGCTGGTGGTCTTGGTCCACGCTTAGGGCCTTCCCACCCTCCGTGTCTCATCTCAGGTGGGCTGGCTATGCACCACGCCAGGGTCTACAGTGTGGGACAAGGCACACACACGTTTGATTGACAAACAGGGTGTGTCATTTAAAGAAGTCGAGACACATTTTTCTGGTTTCTGGTCAACACTGACAGAAAGATCTAAGAAAATCTATAGATCAGATTTTATTGCTTTCAAGATAATCGTGCTTACATTTTCAACACAGAGCCAGTAACCTCTGAAAATGAAACGCTTCCCCCGTTTCCCATGTTCTGGATGGATTTGATAGAACTTGCATCAGGCTGCAAAGTGCAGGAAGTTGAAGCTGACTCCTTGCTTAAAGAGAAAACATTAAATATTAAATGTCCATTTGTCTGTTAAGTAAACAGTTGCATTCTTTCAGAAGTCCTGATGCTAACATCTGCGACGCGGGTCAGTCAGCTTCCCAAATGGTTGTGTTAGCCCCACGTTCAGGGCCTGGACTTTACCTGAATAATAGATAAAGTCAAGGGAAGGAAAGTTTTACTTCCTTTCTGGGCTAAATTGTCATCTGGGAAGCATCATAGGCTCAGTTTAGAGGAACATGGCATTGTCCTTTACCCAGGTGATTGTATTTGCTATTTTACATTGGTTTGATTAGATCAAGGCAGGACATTTGTTATCACTGACTCTCAGCCTAGAAGCACCATCTGATTTGTAAGCAGTTGACTCCTGCTGGATGGGCACATAAACTGGGTGTCACGTTATTAAGATGTGGTGAAGGGTAGACACCTTCCCTGTACTTGGAATGCATCCCAGTCCCCACCTGGGGCACCCCCTTACCCATAGCACCATCTCATCAAAAGTTGGCTGGAGTGTTGGGAATTGGCACAAAGGCAGGGAGGTTGTTGGTAGGGCTGGTAAATCCATGGCATGGAAAAGGTGGAGGAGTTATCTCTGCTTCCTAGGGATGAAGGCCTCTCCCTGGGCTGGGAAGTTCCTGTCCCTTGTACTCAGGGTCTCACTTCCCTGGACAGTGCTAGACAAATAGGGCTCCTTTAACTCATTGGGAAGTTCCCTGTCTTTAAGCATTGTCTTTCTTTAAACAGGCTTCAATGCAACCAATTAGGTTCTTCCTTGCTGAATTCTTCTTCTTTTTGTCCTGCTTCTCCGAATCTGCGGGGGGTTTGAATGATCTTGAATCTATTCTCAGGCGGCCTCTTGGTTTAATTCCAGCATTCATTCATTCAACAGATATTTGAGTGTCTGCTGCATGCTGGCCACCATGTTTCTTGCAAGGCATATGGCAAAGAACAAGATAGATAAGTTCCTCACTTTTATTGTGTGTCTATTTGTCTAGTTTTAACCCAGAACATCTTCTGAGAGGATCAGTTTTTCCAGGAAAGGGCAACTTTTGATGGTTTCCTCAATAGCATTCCCCTTTTATTTCTTGCTGACAGGACCTTGATTGTGTTCAGGTGTCAGTGGCCAAATTCCTAGGGAGATGCCAGGGTCCTCTCCAGTCCCTGGGGATAAACCTAGATCTAAGCCCATCGTTGCCAGTGATTGGTTTAGGGGCAGCCTGTAACTCAGCTACTGCCAGTGAGATGTCTAGGCACTTCTAGGACAATTTCCTGGCTCTTAAAAAAGGGTGTATGATTTCTGTCTTCTGGACTTTGGAAAGTGTGATGGTTGTGGGAGGCCGCTGTGATCACCTTACAGCCATGCAGGTCCAGCCCAAGGTCATAGCATGGTTGAGCTGAGAGAAGGAACCCAGATGACATCAACCCTACCTCTAGACTTCTTGTGACATGAGATGATACATTTTCCTTCTTCCTTAAGGTAATTTAGATTGGATTTTCTGTAATTTTGCAGCCCAAAATATCCTATTTGAAAACAAAAGACATCTGCCCTCGTATTCATGCAACGGTGTGGTCATGTTAGCCTTTCTCCAGGCTCATTGTGTTGCGCTCAGTTTTGTGCACAAGTACATTCTTTTCTAAATGGCAAGACGCTTAAGATGCTTGGATTTCCTCTTCCACCACCTCTCTCCAGCACAGCACTGAGCTTAATATCTTGCATGTTGTAGGATATCAATAAACGCTTATTGAGTTGAATTTGAGTTTTACAGACATAAGTTTAAATTTAGTGACTACCCACAGGCTTCTGAGAAATTATTGAAAGCCAATCTATGGCCCGAAGAGAGGACGGCCTGATCAAGGCATGTACTATCGGGCCAGGCAGACTGCGATGGGGATGAACGTGCCCTGTGCGAGGTGCCAGGGAAAATCCATCATGCATCCTGAGCTCTGTTTTTTTACTGAAAAATCCATTTATAAATAATCTGGGCAAATAAAGTAAAAGGCACTTTATTGGGATTCAGAAAAATTCATGGCTACTGAACATCCAGCCAATTCAACTCCCAGCTCCCAATTAGCCTGCCAGGGCCTCTCTCAGTGGCAGGGGCCCTGCCAGCCACTCCAAAGGCTGCCCTGAGACTATGAGTCATTTTCTTATGTCTTAGCATGCTGGGCGTGAAAATCTTCTTTCTCTTTCTTTTTACATGCTAACACTTACTGGGTGCTTTGGCCAAGCAGATTTATCAAGGTGTTTTTGTGCAGATAATTGAGGAGCAGGAAGACACACTCCTCTAGGTTGCTCCCTCTGTTTGTTCACTCACTTGCTCGAGAACCCAGGGACAGTGGGAGGAATGGCCAAGCTGGATGCAGGCCTGGCCTCCGCAGAGCGAGCGAGCAGGAAAGGCAAGTTTCAGACACCTCCCGCCATGCCCTTGACCCTGCTGGGCCCCCGGTGTCCTAGGAGTGTTTACCCATTTCCGGCAATGTCTTTATTTTATGATTGTTCCCTTAACCCAAAGACAACTGGGAAAGATTGTCATCCTTTACCACGAAGAGGCCATTGTCATTTAGTGAGTACCTGCATGCCACACGCTTTGCAGAAGACTAGGTGCTTCATCTCACCTAGCCCTTGCAGAGACCCTCCAAGAACAAATATGAGACTCAGAGATGTTAACTGACTTGCCCAGGGGTACACAGCTTGTAAGTGGTGGAAGCAGAATTAGAAAATGCAATTTGTTTTTTTGGAGCCTCACCTCCTAAATGAGATGCAGAGGGCCTGGCACGGGGTAACAGGGCTATCAGTAGTTGCTGGGAGAATAAACACATGAATTGGGCCAAGGGTCAGCCAACGGGACAGGTCTTTTGTCAGTGGACCGTTTGGGCTGTCTGGTCCCAGGGACCACATTGTCTGTCTGCCTCTGTAGGGTAGTGGGGTGCCTGTGAGGGGAGCAGAACAAGAGAGCCTGGACAGCAAGTTCAGGGGGTACTGTGGCCTCTGAGTGCGGAGTGGGAACAGGGGACTGGTAGAGGAGCTGGTAGCGGGGGCTTGGGGATGGCTGCTAACTGGGTTCATTTGCCAAATCAGCAAAGTCTGGAGCTGAGACTCCAGACTTACCCTGGGCCTAGCTTGGGAAAATATTACGCAGTTCAAAATAAAATTAAACAGTATTAACCACAGGCCCAAATTGCACCTATATTTTAAAAAGCATTGTGCAGCTGAGACTTATAAAGCCTGGCACCAGCGTGAGGCCATCTTGGTTAATGAGAGCTCTGAGCCTGCTACTCCTTGCCGCGGCCTTCTGGTTCACGTCCTCTCGCCCTCCTCGGCTGGGGATGTGCGGGTCCTCGGGTGAGCCGCAGCTCCCTTGGAAGGATGCACCCTTTGCTCTCTGGAGCAGGGCGGGCTCTTCTGAGAGGCGGGGCCTGGAAGTGTCCGGAGTCGCCAGCCTCAGGGGCTGCACGGGCCTCTCCTTTCCTCTGCCCCCACAGAGAACAGCAGCATCAGTGCAGAGCAAGTGACGGGGACAGGCTCGAGAGGGTTTCAAAGGCGCCCTGAATCGCAGCTACGGAGGGGCCAGAAAGGAGGCGCGGATATTGTACTGCACTTTCTGGACTTTCAGGGGAATTCAGGAAAGAGCCTGAATATGCAGCAGCCACGTCTGGTTTTATTTCAGCTTGGACACTAATTCATGCTGGGTCCTATAGTAAATCATTTTTCATTCAGTTACTTGTTTTTCCTGACTTGAAAAATGGGCATGATACTGGTGGTCGCTGTTGTCTTCCCGCAGCGATAGAATGAGACTGCAGTGATTTCTTTTCCTTCTAAAGTCGAAAGCTCCTCCGGCTTTGCACAACCTTTTGAGCACGACCTTCTCTCTCATCACGGCGATGCCTGTTGCCCCCTAGTGGTCACCAGCAAAGGGAGTGGTTGAGCCAACGATCCCACGTTGCAACTCAGACCCAGGCCTGGCCCTGAACCCAGGTCTTCCTGCTGGCTCCGAGGCATCTCTGGGCAGGGTGGGTTATAGGGAGGGAACCAGAGAGGGGTCCTCCGAGTCGCCTCCACCAGGCAGTCCTCCAGCTTGTCAAACTGTCGCCAGCAGTGTTTTCTCAGCATGGAGACTGTGAGTGTTAAGTCTAGAAAAATCACTCAGTCAAGGTTAAGACTTGCTTTGGTGCAAGGGACTGGAAAGCAGATGTGCTTTTTCTAGCTCTGAACACCGAGGGGAAGTGAGCTTTGGAAGAGAGGCGCTGACTTGGTGTGTGTTTTGGGGCAAGAGGAAGTTGAAAGAGGGACAGTCTGAGCTTGCTCTTTGCAGGGGGCTCACTTGGGCTGTGCTTACAAGCTCAAAGGCTGGCTGAGCATGAGAGAGAGTGTGCCAGTCAGAGCCTGCAGACCTATGGCTTGCTTAGGAGTATGGACTGGAGTGAGCCCTCCCCTCCTCCTTCTCTCCTCGAACAAGGTCATCAGTGACAAATGCACAGGAGATGGTGAAGGTGGATTGGGGAGGATTTGGACGTGTTTCTTCTGACCTTGATGGGGCCATGTCCCCTCTATTTGTAATCTTGAGCTAGAACAACTGACAAATGGCCTGATAGGAGACAAAAGCAAACAATAGACTCACTTGAAAGATACAGTGAATAGAATTTAATTGAATTTTTTTTTTTTTTTGGTACAGACATTGATTTGACCCTGTAAGATGTATGGAGTAAATCATTAGGGGAATTAATATACATTAAAATGTAGTTTATTATCATGAAACTTTTATTGTGCTTGTAGTTGTGTTTTTAATTATTATTTTAATGACTTTCTGTATTTCAAATCGTGATAAATCTATTCTATTTTTTAAAAATAAATGGACTATAGTTTTACAAGGTGATGTGTAGTGCAGAGCTGTTGATGAGTATTGCTCCTTCATTAATGAGAACGAACAGATTAGAAAGACTAAAAATGGACCGATTTACACACTTTTAAAAAAGCCAATTAATATCTAACCATTAAACACAAATGTTATAGATTAGTCTCACCATCTTATCTACTCTCTGGGCTCCTATTGGATCATTCAGAGATTGACTCTTTAAACCAAGTAAGGGAAGGAGGCTCTAAAAGTGGAATTGCCTGGGACCAATTAAAACAAAGGATTTGGGCCATAATGTGCTGCAAATACCCATGCCCTCATGCCTGGGGGACCATTATCCAAATGAGCAAAGAGGATAGAAGTGTTTGTCCAAGCTGTCTTTGAGGGATGAAGCAGAGGCTGTTGGCTCTGCTGGTAGGATCAGGGCTTTGGGTGATTTCCCCAGTGGTGAAGATGGACTCCTGCTGGCTTTTCTTCATTGCATCTCCTGAGCCTTCTTGGTATCAAGGGCAAATCCTTGTTCTGTGCTTTGTGGGTACCCAGGTCTACATGGAAATCAGCCCTATGACCACTCTCAATGCTGACCTGTCCCAGCTGAACTGAATGGACACGTGGTTTTACTGTTATGACCATATGTCCTCAGTTTTCCAATTCAAACATCTTATTTCAGATACTTGGTTCCATTAGCCACATGGGGGCTTATACCATCTTCCTCCCTGACTGTGTGGTGGTTGACTATTTCTGACTTTCGAGGTTGTCAGGCAACATGTCTTGGCAGCCAGAGGGAGGGGAGTATGGATGCGAGGTGTGTGGGCTCCCGAGGCACGCGTCCCAAATCTGAAACCTGGCACCAGAATTTATTGTGCGACCTTGAATAGGTTTACTTGCTCATTCATTCATTTATCCATTCATTCATTTCTTCATTCAATATTTATGAAATCTAGGTGCTGTTGTAGGGATTGGAGATATAGCAGTAATCAAAATGGAGAAAAATCTGCATTCCAGTGAGGACTAGAGAAAGGCTTTCAACAAATAGTATAGCAAAATGCAGAGTACACTGCAGCACGTCAGGCAGGACTATCGACTGTGGAGGGAAAAGAAAGTGGAGTGGAGGGCCAGGCAGTGTGTCAGGGGATGTTGCTCTTTCATAGGGTGGTTAGAGAGGTCTTACCCAGAAGGGAGCATTTGAGCTGTGACCCAGAGGAAGTGAGGGAGTGAGCCAAGTAGGATTCTGAGGGAAGAGTTTCTTCTAGGCACAAGGGATGCAGGTGCAGAGGCCCTGGGGCAGGAGCCTGCTGTCTGTTCAGGGAGTAGCGAGGAGATTTTGTGGCTGGGTGGAAGGAGTAGATCAGAGGAATCATGAGGCCAGGTCATGCAGGACAGATAGGTCATTGGGAGGACCTTGGCTTTGACTTTGGGTGAGATAGGGTCTTATTTAAAGGGTCCCCCTGACTAGTGTGAAGGAGTAAGAGTGTAGGCAGGGAGATCCAAAAGGCAGATGCAGTCATCTAGATGGGAGGAGGTGCTGGTAGCTTAAACCAAGGGGGCAGCAATTAAGATGGGAGAAGTGTTGGATTTGGGCCATATTTTGAAGGTAGAGTGAACAGATTTGCTTCTAATGTTTCCCAAGGAAAGGAGACAAGGATGAGTCTCAGATGTCTGGCCAGAGCCACTGTCAGGGTGGTGGTGTCATCTGCTGAGATGGGGGAAGCTAAAGAAAGAGAAGGGGTGTGAGTGTGGGTGTGGTGGTGGGAATCAAGGGTTTGTGTGTGAAGTGTGTAAAGTTTAAGATCCTAGAAGATATTTGGATGGAATTGTTTAATAGGCAGCTGGATATAGGAGCCTGGAGTTTAGAGGGAGAAGTTTAGGCTGAAAATGTAAATTTTGGGGTAGTCAGTGCAGAGATGATGTTTAAAGCTCTGAGTCTGGGTGAGATGACTAGGGAGGGAGTGGAGATGGTGAACAAGGCCCAGGGGAGATTTGGGGCAATCTGATGTTTAGAGGACAGGGGGATGAGGAAGAACCAGCAAAGGAAACTGAGAAGCAACGGCCAGAGAAAGCAGAAGGTCAAGAGAGAGTGGGCTTGTTAGAGGCTAAGTGAAGATGACATTTCAATGAGGAGAGAGGGTTATCAAAAGATGCTGGTAGGGCAAGCGAAATTAAGATTAAGAATTTGCCGTGGGCTTTGGCAATGTGGAAATCATTGATGACCTTGACAACAGTTGTCTTGATGGAATAGTGGAGGTAAAAATCTGTGGTAAAAAGAGTGGAGGAATGGGCTTGGGAGAGAATGGAAGGAGAGAACTTGGAGGCAGCCAATATAAACACTCTGCAAAGGAAGTTTGCTTTGAAGGGGAGTATAAGGATGGAATAGTAGCATTTCTTAACTCTTAAAATTCTGTTTCCTGATCTGTAAAATGGGGACAAAGACAACATCTCTATCATAGCGTTACTGAGAAGATTCAATGAGATGTTATTGGAAACTCAGTGCTCAACACACAGTAAGGGCGTACAAGCTTTGCTGGTACTGACTACAGCCTGTCTGATTGAGGAGTGGGCAGGAGGATCTGCCCTGGTGTTTCTGTGTCCTGGGTGTTTGAAGATAATCTCTGTTACTCTACCCTCCTGGCGTTGGAAGTCATTCAAAAGTTTGGGTAAATTCCCCAGTTTCGGCAGTTGTGAAATGACAGGAAGATCAGAAAGTCAGAAATCCCGCACTCCTGCTAAGTGGTGGCTTATCTGTATGGCTGTGCAAATGAAGCACGCTGCTTCCCTCGTTCCTGTATTCAGTTTTATTGCCTGTCTTGCAAAATGGCACATTTCAAGATTAAAGCCATTTTGACTTTGAGTTACTGTCTTTGAAGTATAGGATTTCCTAATTATAAAAACACATACTAATTGTAGAAAAATAGGAAAATAGAAGAAAATATGCAGAAAAGAAATGTATCTAAGGCCTCCTACCCAAATCCAGCTGCTGTTAACGTTTTAGTGAATTTTCTTCCAATGCTTTTATGAACTCTTTAAAAGCATATTTGAGATAATACTGTTATACAGTGTTGTATCTTGCTTTTTCTCCTCGACGCTGTCAGTGTAAGCATTAAATTCTTCATTAATGTTTTAATGGCTGTGTGCCATGGAATCTTTATGTTTTCCATCTCAACTTATATCCAAGTGAAACGGTAGGAATAGTTAACCCTTTTGTAGCATTCACTGGGTTCCAGGCCCTATTTTAAGTACTTTATGTAAATTAGCTCATTTAATCCTCATAACCACCTTCTCACATAGGAACGATCATTAGTCCCAGTTTACAGTTAAAGCCTTGAACATGCATTAAAGCCCTTCGTTGGGTGTGAGGACCAAGGATGAACGGACAGACACCCTTTAGCAGACAGTGTTGCCTCCCATGTGAGGGCTCTGGTGAGCTGGCATGCAGTCACGTTCTTCTTGAAACCCCACGTGGAACTGGAAGTAGAGCTGGAGACGTGCCTCCTACTTCAACTTTTCAGGAAAAATATCCCAACAATTTTGGTAACCGTTAAGTGAAAACAACAACAACCTATTCTCAGCTGTGCCCTCACAATCTCTTAATGGTTCTCATTCTCTATTTATTTGTTTCTCTTGATTTACATCTTGTGTTCTCTCCTACCACTGCCTCTTGGTCAAAACTTTGGTCATAATTCCTGCAAAAAGTGGTCAGAAGTCTTCAGTGGCCAAAGGTGGAAAGAGAAAACTGTGTCCTAGAGCAATGATTTGCCAAAACTATGTCCTTAACAAGTTGCCAGAAAAGTGTTTCGTGTTATAACCCATAACACATATACGTATATTCATCTACGATTATAATATCTGAACATAAGTTTCGGGACACAATGTTACCTATGGTGCACTCTGATACTTTCCACTCCAGTCTATTCCATTTGATTAAAACAATATCAATTTCCTCCTTAAATTGGTTTCAGGACTCACTGGTTACGACAAATTGCAGCAGTCAAATTGCTGCCCTGGAGCGCAGTGTTGGTTCAGGACCAAGGACAGCAGCCCACCGCTCCCTTCCCTGCCCTGTGCTCTCCTTTCCCTGCTGTCACATTTTGGTTCCTTATTCCGACTTCTCCAGCCTGTGTTGACCTGGCTCTTCTTTGACTTCCCATGGCGTACTTTCAATCTCAGTGATTTTTTTTTTTTTTTGCAATGGAGTCTTGCTCTGTCGCCCAGGCTGGAGTTCAGTGGCGCTCTCTCGGCTCACTGAAACCTCAACCTCCCGGGTTCAAGTGATTCTTGTGCCTCAGCCTCCCGAGGAGTTGGGATTACAGGTGCCCGCTACCACACCCAGCTAATTTTTGTCTTTTTACTAGAGATGGGGTTTTGCCATATTGGCCAGGCTGGTCTTGAACTCTTGACCTCAGGTGATCCACCCGCCTCGGCCTCCCAAAGTGCTGGGATTATGGGTGTGAGCCACCACGCCCGGCCCAATCTAAGTGATTTTAGACCCTAACTTAGGTTTCTGGTCTTCCTAGATCATAAGCTTCTTGGAGAGAAGACCTAGGTTTTCACCATGGCTTATATTCCCTTTAATGCTTGACCCAGATCTCCAGGGAATTAGTGGAACTTTAAAGATGAGGATAAGGATATTGCATTAGGGTTCCTCTCCTGGGAGTGTCTCTGGCTGCAGATCTGCTGGGACTGACTTTGTAGACTATCATCACGTTGGACAAGAAGGGCCTCCCTTTATTGGAAGCTCTTTCTTTTTTACATGACTAGAAAAAAATTTAGTCCTCCTCCTCTTGCTATTGCTCTGTTGTAACCCTTTGAAAAGCAAGCTCCCTTTTTATAGCTTTGACATTATGTGCATCACTGCATCACAAGGTTTTCAGGAAGATATATTTGATTGTGTTTTTTCCCTGCAGCCCATGCTGCTCTTCAGGTGACACAATATGAGCTTTTGTGCTCCTTATCTTTCATCTTACTGCTTGATAACATCAGGGAGCAAGAGAAGAGGAATAAGATATCTCTTCTTTCCTTTCTAATAAAATCTGAGGTTCTAAGGATAGGACCCACCTGGTCAAAGGGAAGACTGATATAGACTTATCAGTGGCCAGTTTTTTTTTGACACATCCACCATTTTTAGTTTGAACGAAGTCTTCACATGGACCCAGGCTCATGTCTTTGGGAATGGGGTGCTGGTGTGATTGATTAATAATATGTGAGTGTTGGAGCCCAGTCCCATTCTGCTTTCCCAAGGGATCCTTGCAGAGGCAACATAGCAGCGGGCCTTCTGAGTCATGTGTCAGCCAGGAGGGCTGTGTTCATGTGTATGTTAAGGTCTTCTGAGACCGAACTCGACTCCTCTTCAAAGCGGGGTAGAACAATTACCTCTGTGAAATTCATGAAGTCTCCTCTTGTTTACTCTTCAATTCCAAAAGCTCAAAGCTGGGGTGCTTGTTTGTCATGTGGGATTCACGATCACAGGTGTTAGCAAATAGAGGTGGTGACTAATCTGAACTCAGCTTATGAAGGCGGGTTATGAAATTCAAACACTATTGAAATCCAGACACCTTTCATCTATTAATGGCCACCAGTGGCCTGTAATCAAGTCACACTCTGTTAGCTACACAATTAACTTGTTTGTTTGAAGTGTGAATTAAGGATTTGAGGCATTTACTAATGAATCTTACTTGCTTCCTACTTTGGCTGAAATCCCTGTGTTTGCCAAATGCAGGCAGTTCTGGAATTTAAGGAAAAGTTTTTTTTCTTTTTTCTTTTTTTGGACCCTATTTTCTCCCTATGTGAAAGAAGCTTCTGTTTTGCTTTTGCACAGATGGAAAGAAGCAGGCTCTCACACCCTCCTTCCCCACTGGACTCTGGCTTCATTTCATTCTCAGTTCTGTAACTTGTGGAAAGTGCCTCCCCCTTGCCACGGTTCTCATGGCTCTCTCTGCTTGAGGGTTGTGCCCCTTCTATGGGAGCAGAGGGGAGTGGTGGAGTCTCCCCCTTTGCCAGCCTCCTTTGATTCTCTCTTTGTTTGTGACTCTCCTCTGGAACGAGTTTCTTTTGTAGATAATGGGATTCCATTATGGGGTGTTAGGGCTTCTCTGGAGCTGTCGGCTGTGACGGAAGATAGGAGGTTTTGATCAATGGTTTCTGCTTGTATCTTGGATGTGTTAATTTTAAGATGGCCCGCTTCTGTTTTTATTAGTTTTATTGGATTTGTGTTGGGGGAAGGGTTAGGATGAGCACTGGTGTTGTTCTGCAAGGAAACCTGGTTGCTTGGAGTTAGGTGGCTCTGCTGTACTTGGAGGCTGGAAGGGCCTGGAGAGAGGCAAAATGCCCACTTCTGCTCTGTTCCTGTAGGCACCAGAGCTGTTGTCTGCTACCGTCAAAGCCTTTTCTGACTTCTTTGAATGACTTACAACCCACTTCCAAAGGGCTGTATTGGTTAATGTTCTGAAGCAGAGGTGTCAGTGGAGCTTTTCAGCATCGTGGGTGGGGTTATTTGTGGGTGGGAAGAGCGCGCGCACACACACTCTCTCTCTTTGATATAAATTCCTGATTTATTTAGCCATGGATTCAGAATTTATCTTAAAGGGACGTGGCTACACAGAGACCAAGTGGATGCAGCATATTTTTTGCATAGCTCATCCCTCGTCCTTAGTTCTTAATGGGAGCTGGCAGTGTGTGGCTGTCAGTGACACTTTCTATGCACATAGAATCCTGCCAAGGTTGAAGAAGAAGCCAAATTCTTGCAACACTACTTCTGTTTTATATTCAGGTTTATATCACTGTTCTGGAAGGACTTATAACAACAATCTGTGCTCTTTTAGGCTCTTCTGATTCTTGAACTGAACCTTTGGATCAGCAAGCCTACATCTTCATCTGGGGGTAGAGGTGAAGAGGGGTTGGTGTTAAAGAAGGCAGAATCAGTATTGAGTCGTCTTCAAACACTCTCTCTCCCTCTCACTTTCTGATATTTGAGAAAGTCTGTATCCCCACAGGCTTATGATAGCCTATCTCAGACAAAAATGGCACCCTCGAAGTTGTAACCCTGTTTCTTTAGGCGGGCTATGTCCTTCCTGGAAAGATTGCTGACCTCTCAAAGAATAAGATAAAAGTCTAAAAATTTATGATGAGACTTTTGACACTGACTGTGATGGAATAACTTGGACTAGATTCATCCTCTTGTTACAAACAATTATAAAACTGGATAAAACCTGTGAAATAAATATTTTCAGCTAATAAATGATAGTCAGAGTAGGACTGTGGTTGCTAAGAGAAGACTATAAACTGGCCAGGCGCGGTGGCTCACGCCTGTAATCCCACCACTTTGGGAGGCCGAGGCGGGCGGATCATGAGGTCAGGAGATTGAGACCATCCTGGCTAACACGGTGAAACCCCATCTCTACTAAAAGTACAAAAAAAAATTAGCCAGGTATGGTGGCGGGTGCCTGTAGTCCCAGCTACTTGGGAGGCTGAGGCAAGAGAATGGCATGAACCTGGGAGGTGGAGCTTGCAGTGAACCGAGATCGCCCCACTGCACTCCAGCCTGGGCTAACAGAGCAAGACTGCATCTCAAAAAAAAAAAAAAGACTGTAAACCATACAATCACTTTGTATTTCTGCATAGAGGCATTTCAAGACCATATCTTCAGGGAGGTATTCCAAGAAGAGTACAGTGATCTCATTGAGCTGAGGAGACAGATACCAGTGTTTGGAGAGGTTGATATGGCTAGAATTTGCAGGGCAGAATATCATACAGGAGAAGGCCTAGCAGAGAAAGTGCTCTAGAAACTTTTATGGCTGCTCTGGAATGTTCTGTTGAATATAAAACCATTGATGTGTGAGTTGAAACTCCACAAAACTGGACAAAATGCACATAGGGATTATAAAATTCACAGAGCTCATACAGGACTCTGCAGTATTTGCATTCTGACCAGCCCTATTGGGGAACTGTCCTTGAATATTTGGGACATTCAGTAGAAACTCCAGAAGGAAGAAGCAATAACAGTAGGGTAACAACATTTCTGTGTAAAGGTGGTGCTGTAGACCCACCTTTACACAGATTAAAAATAAGCCTTGAGAGGGTCAGTAACTTAAATGCCTGCCAGAGTAAAGCCTAATGCTCTTTATTTAAAGATATAATTGCTGACAGCTTTCCAAACTTGACAAAAGCTATAAACTCACTGATCTGAGAAGCTCAACACACCCCAAGCAAGGTAAATACAAAGAAACCACAGAATGGCACACACAGTGTAATCAGATTTCTTCAAATTAGTGATAAAGAATTTTTTTTTTTTTTTTTTTTTTAAGACAGGATCTCACTCTGCCATCCAGGCTGGAGTGCAGTGGTGCGATCTTGGCTCACTGCGGCCTCTATCTCACAGGTTCAAGCGATTCTTATGCCTCAGCCTCCCAAGTAGCTGGAATTACAGGCACAGACCATCACACCTGGTTAATTTTTTTTTTTAAGTAGAAATGGGTTTTGCCATGTTGGCCAGGTTGGTCTCAAACTCCTGACCTCAAGCGATCCTCCCACCTCGGCCTCCCAAAGTGCTGGGATTACAGGCATGAGCCGCCGTGCCCAGCAAGAAAAAAATCTTAAACTCAGCTAGAAGAGGGGAAAAAGACAAATTAAAGAGGACAAAGATAATAATTCTTGCAGACTTCTCATTAGAAGTCATGCAAGCTAGAAGACAATGGAATGGGATCTCTTGAGTGCTGAAAGGGGGAACAGTTTGTCAGTGTAGAATTCCGTATAGAGTGAGTTATCCTTACATGGTCCTGGAAATGTTTTACATCTTGAATATGGTGATAGATACATAATATATTTATTTGTCAGCATCTACTGGACTATACATTTAAAATGGGGTACATTTTATTGTATGTAAATTATACCTCCATGATGCTGATTAAAAATAGGTTTTAACCCCTGACATATGGGATAACACAATTGTAGTAAATGAAGTAATAGGTGTAGATTCATGGCACACGTTAGAGGAAACTGAGGCACAGAACTATCACGTGACTTCTCCCAAATCATACAACCAAAGGGAGATGGAGTAACTTTTCCTATTCTAAAAGAAATGTTTTTTAATCTCTCAAAATAGGTAGATTCAGGTCTTCTCACAAACTAAAAGGTAGGACATATATTCCTCCAGTGCCTTTCAAACTATGATCTGGCTGGCATCTAGGAAACTTGCTATAAAGGCCTCACTGGGGCAGTTTGGTATTTCCTCCGAGATACATGCTGCTTCTCTTTCAGGTATTTTTTTTTTTAATTCTCCCTCTGCTTTTTAGTGTGTTTTCTAGGATCACACATCAGTGAGACTGTAAACGTCTTCAGCACTGTGGATTTATTATTATTATTATTTGGGACGGAGTTTTGCTCTGCCACCCAGGTTGGAGTGCAACGGCATGATCTCGGCTCACTGCCACCTCTGCCTCCCAGGTTCAAGCGATTCTCCTGCCTCAGACTCCCAAGTAGCTGGGATTACAGGCACCCACCACCACACCTGGCTAATTTTTGTATTTTTATTTAATTAGAAAAACATTTTTTTTGTGACAAAGTCTCACCCTTGTCACCCAGGCTGGGGTGCAGTGGCATGATCTTGGCTCACTGCAACCTCTGCCTCCCAGGTTCAAGCGATTCTCCTGCCTCAGACTCCCAAGTAGCTGGGATTACAGGCGCCCGCCACCATGCCTGGCTAATTTTTGTATTTTTATTTATGTATTTATTTATGTATTTATTTATTTATTTATTTTTTGAGATGGAGTCTCGCTCTGTCGCCC
>NW_012114822.1:1996447-2012176 GCF_000951035.1 Colobus angolensis palliatus | reverse complement strand
AAGCGATTCTCCTGCCTCAGCCTCCCAAGTAGCTGGGATTACAGGTGCCCACCACCACGCCAGGCTAATTTTTGTATTTTTAATAGAGACGGGGTTTCACTGTGTTGGCCGGGTTGGTGGATTATTCTTATATCAGTCAGGCTCCTATCAGGAGACAGAAGCCATGTTTGGTTGTTTGAACAGAAAATTTAATATATAAAGACTCTCTAGCTAGTAGAAGGGTGGTTGATTACTAATGGAGATAAAAGAGAATTCTAAGTGTTTCCAAAATATCAGGGGTAAAGCAGCAGCTGCTATCTCTAGGCTGAGGAAAAGTAGACAACAAATAAAGACTAGTAGATTCTCCCTGACATTGGCTGAAATTCAGACCTCTTCAAAGAATGCATGGCTAGCAAATGAACACGCTGCCTGCCAAAGGGCCTGGGCCAGAAGTAGTCTGTAGAAGTGGCTCATTGTCACTTGAGGACGTCAATTAGAACAGAGCTGGTCTGCCAGTGGAGGGACTGTGTCCTGAGGGTGCAGCTGGAGCTCATCTTCATGGCCACTGGACTCTACTCTGAATAATAGTGATGATTATAATAATGATGATGATGGTAAAAGTCTGCAAGGGATGTGTCATTGCCACTGTCATCTTGTGGGTTCACGTCATTGCTGTCTATGGACGAAGCTTAACATTCTGCTATGCCAGCAAAGGAGAAATGTGTACAGGGTCCAGCTTCACTACCACAAAGAAGGATAAAGAAAGGTGAAATTGGAACTCAGAGATAATAATAAATTGATGACTGGAACAATATCAAAATAGAAATTGGGGCAATCTTGGGTCTGACTTCATCAGCACATGCCACTGAATTAAGGGGCAATGAGTGTTCTGGTTAACATTGTACTATTCTAAAATCTATTTCTTTCTGGGTTTCCTATATTGGTTCATGGTCTTACAATGCACCCAGTTTCCAATGCCATAAATATCAGAGTAGGAGCCCCAAGGTCAAGGGCCCACAAATCCAAGCCAGCCATGACAGTGAAGAAAGCCAGCAGGTCGAGGTGGCAGTCCTCTGAGCTCCCAGCCCATCCAAGCAGTGGATGCTGTGTCGCATGCAGGCCTGGGATTGCCTGACTTTATTTTCCAGGAGAAGCTGGAAATCCCCGACCCTCAGTCTTTAAACATTGGCAGATAAGCCAAATGGGAAGAAGACTGTGTGGACCAAGCAGGCACATCTCTGGGTGGAGTCAGTCCCTGGGCTGCCAGTTTGTGACCTTTGCTTCTGAGATGTTCTCACTGCCTCACTGCCCCTCATTTACCCAGCCAATTGGTTTTCAAGCCCCATTTACTTTGCTTTTGAAAACATTCAGCTTTGTTCCATTTTCCCCACTCCCACAGCCTTAGTGCAGAATCCTATTGCCTCTATCCTGGGCTGTAATCATGGTCTCCAATCAGCGGCCTCTTCTCTGCCAGGCCACCACCACCAGAGTGATGTTTCTAAAAAGCACAGCTAGCCAGTCTTGGTGGCTCATGCCTGTAACCCCAGCACTTTGGGAGGCTGAGGTGGGTGGATCACTTGAGGTCAGGAGTTTAAGACCAGCCTGACAAACATGGTGAAACCCCATCTCTACTAAAAATACAAAAATTAGCTGGACATTGTGGTAGGCACCTGTAATCCCAGCTACTCAGGAGGCTGAAGCAGGAGAGTCTCTTGAACCTGGGAGGCAGAGATTGCAGTGAGCCAATATTGCGCCACTGCCCTCCAACCCAGGTGACAGAGCAAGACTGCATCTCGAAATAGATAGATAGATAGATAAGATAGAGAGATAGATAGATGGATAGATAGATAGATAGATAGATAGATAGATAGATAGATAGATAGATAGATAGATAGATAGCACAGCTCTTTGTGTGTCTCCCATCTGCTTAAAAACCTTCCCCTGGTTCTTGGGGATAAAACTCCATTGCCTGGCATTGAATTCCTCCACAGTTTGGTGCCTCCCCCTCCATCTGGCTTTGAGTTCTGCCTTTCTTCTCCTTGTCCTGTGGACTCTCATTACTTTATATTACTCAGATTTCTCTGAACACATTTGCTACTCCCATTTTCCTGCTTTCACTTATGCTCTTTCCCTTCCCTGATACCTTGGCCACCTGTCTGCTGGGCAACCTCCTACTCACTCGTCAAGACCCAGTTGAAATGTTAGCTCCTTGACACAACCCTTCCTTCTCTTCTCAGTATGGCCACATTGTCCGTGCTGCTAATTTGGCACTCTTTGTCTGTTTTGTACTTGAAAGTGATAACCCTGGATCCTGCGCCCCTATCTGTCTTCCCAGCTGTATTTCTCAGGGCCATTATTCATGTGTCCTTGTATTGTTAGGGCCTTGCATAGTGCTTGGCATATTGTAGGTGCTCAATAATTCATTGAATGATTGAACCAATGAGTAGATAAATGAATGAAAGACCGGGTGAATTGCTCCTTTACTGACTCTGGCTGTGGATGTTTCTATGGTGGCTCATTGTTTCTTCACTGATTGGTAATTTGATAGTCATAAGAATGCTTTACTATGTCTAAATAACAGTCAGTCAGTGGGGCCATGCTTCATTTCAGAAGACCAGGCTGTTAGGAATTTATTCTGAATGGTTAGTTACCATTTTGTAGACAGTCCTCCAGGAACCCTGGGATCCTTACAGTCTTAACCACTGCCGCTCTCATAAATTGTCAGAGTAGAGCTATGTTGCATTCCATGCAAATAATAATAAAAAAAACCCATCATTCTGTGTGCTAGCTGTTGATGGCAAGAGCTGGCCATTTTGAAAGCAAGATTGGGGGTATTGCTTTAGACTTGTGGGTGGGGGTCCAGGGCATCCTGTGCAGGGTTGGGTGCTTGGGAAGTACATCAGTGGACAGGGACAGGAATGTTCAGATGGGAGCCCTGCCCTGTTGGGCCTGGGTTGGACTATTTATCCTGGGGGAGGGCCCTCCACCTTCATGCACGGGTGCCCTGGAGAAAGCCAGTGGGGAAGACGCCACTGGGAGAGGGCAGGGCCTGGTTATTTATTTATTTAAATTAAGGCCAATTATTTTTTGTCAAGTGCAGCGAGTGGTGGATTCTGGGAAAACTTGCCTTCACCGTAAACATGTTGGTTAGAAGTCATTAATATGACATTCACACATCCCTAATAAAGTACATAACACAGAGATCTGGCACCATTGAAATACCCAGAGGACATTAAGTATGAGTCTTAAAACCAAGAGGATTGGAAACAAGATATTTTTACTTCTCGTTTGGGAGTAATATAATTGCATTTTGTGGCTCTAGCAGATGCTGGGGCCAGCTGCTAGGGGAGACTTGGCTTTTTTTTTTCCCCCTGTTTTCTGCCTCAGCTTTGGTCCCTTATAGATAAAACCTTTGTGCAGAACTCTCATAAAAACCAAACTTTAAGAAATTATACTTTGGTTGAAAATCCATATTTCTATGTACAAAATATATCTGAGATTGTATAGACTATAGAGATATTTTTATTAGTCGAACTCAGGAGATACTTATATAAATACATATATATAAATATATGTACACACATATATACATTTGTTGTTGTTTGTTTAATTTGTTACAGTGAGCACTAAAGACCTTTCTCCCTCCCTGACACTGAGCCTGTATCTTGAAGACAGATGGAGGACGGACTGTCTGAGAGACCTGTGGGGCACTTGGCTTTTTCTAAGGGCTGCTCCAGGGAAGTTCTGGGAGGCGAGGCTGATCTCTCTGGGCTGCACTCTTCTATGAGGTTGAGACAAACATATCCTGCAATGCATAGCTCCTTCTGGGGAGGGAGTGGGGGCAGCAGAGAGAGCCGCCGGGGCTGAGAAGTTGAGGTGAATCCAGCCCCTCTGAGAATTGCGTGGCCCTCCCTGCACAGATGGGAGCCTCACCACACACCAGAGGGGACACGGCTCATCACCTCAGAGGTGGACCCAGGGGGCAGGGAGCCCTACTCTCCTTGAAGCGTGTGCTATGGACAGCTTCCTTTACACGTGGGGCTCAAAGTCAGCCACTGGGGATGCAGAGGGCGCCACGGGATGGCCGTCGTTGGCTCCAGAAGGCATATGTGTTTGCGGATTCCTGTGATGTCTGCATCTAGAGCTGGCCATCCAGTACGGTGGCCACATGCAGCATCGAGCACCTGAGACCTGGCCGAGCCCAGCTAGAGGGGCTGGCTGTCCATGGGAAACACACAGGGACTTAGTAGGGAAAAGAGTATGAGATAGTTTGTGACTACTTTTTAAAAAGTTAGTAAAATCATACACTCATGGATATATTGGGTTAAAGTATAAAATATTATTAAAATTTCTTTTACCTTTTAAAATGTAGCTTCTAGAAAAATTTTAAATATTTTTATATTTTAAGTTCTGGGACACATGTGCAGAATGTGCAGGTTTGTTATGTAGGCATACATGTGCCATGGTGGCCTGCTGCACCCATCAACCCATCTCTAGGATTTAAGCCCTGCATGCATTAGGTATTACTTCTAGAAATTTTAAAATGACACACGTGCCTTGTGTTGTGGCTCAGGTTCTATTTCCATTGGATGGTGCAGCTCTGGCACTCAGATTGGCCATGAGCTGCCTCCTGAATGAGGGACACTTAAAGGAACAGTGCTGTGTGACCTCTCACGTAGGGCCCGAGCCTTGATGGCAACTGGACCTTTGTGCATGGGAGCCTCAGGCGTGAGCTCCTGGGGTGACATCCTTTAGAAGAGAACTTCACAATATCTCCTTCAGCTCTGCTGTGTCAGCAGTCATCTTCGGACACAGGAGCTGTGTGGGGCTCTACAGTGACGGACGGACTGAGACGCAGACCTCCCTGAAGACTGAAAAACCGGGAAGGAAGAACCACCACCCACATGACCTAGCAAGAGAGAGCTCAAGCAGTGCAGCCACTGCTAAGAAAGTTCCAGAAGCTGCAGTGTACTGTGGAGGGAGACAGCAAGGGGGACTCCCCTGGGAGGGGCTGGGCGATGAACAGGACCTGACAGATTATGTGGGCAGAGCTCACGCCTGGGCGCCTAGGCGTGAAGGGCAGGAATCAGGTCGGCACAGCAATACATGCTCACCTGCCAGCCCCTGTGGGGCACCCCCTGACATTACCCTCCAGCCCTGCTGGCTCCCAGCTGGCCGGCTCCTGACATGGGCTTTGCAGTCCTCTATCAAAACCCATCAACTTGGGGACTGGATGTTGGGTGACTGTTGCCTCTGGGGGGTGGAGATGGAGGCATGGCAGCACGATGTGTGACCAGGCAGTGACGCCAGGTGGAGCATTACAGCCCCCAGTCCTGCCCAGGCCTCCCTTCCTGATGTGTCTTGTTTGGGGCCTTGGGAAAGGGCCCACCAGTCTCCCTGGTCTGCAGGCACCCAACTGTATCTGCCGAACAGATATAGAGGGGCCTGTCTGGGACCCTGCCAGTTTGTTCACCCAAGCCCCTGCAGCACACAGACACCGTGTACCTTGGCGGCAGTTTTTCTACTTGAACATCCAAAGGACAAACTAAACATTTAAAATCTGCTAGCTGGACAGTCTTTGCTTTGGAGCCTACAGTGAATTTCTTCATCTTGACAGTCAAGTCATTCTTCTCAGCATCGATGTGGTATTTAGGATCCGGGAGGAGGAGGAAGCTAAGGGAGCCAGGGCACTGGGGAGGCCGCCGGGTACACACGTGTGGTCTTTCGGGCTCAGGGGCTGTCTGCGTGGGTGGGACGGCTGGCATTTCCTTCATCCCAGTGCCACATCTGGTTGGATGTCGATGCCTCCTTCATCCTTTTATTTTTATTGTGGTAAAAGACACATAACATACAATTTACCATCAGTGGCCATTAATACATTCACGAGGTGGTGCAACCATCTAGCTCCAGACATTTTCATCACCCCAGAAGGAAACCCAACACCCATTAGCCATCACTCCCCATCACCCTCTTCCCCCAACCCTTGGCAACCACTAATCTCCATGCTGTCTCTATAGATTTGCCTATTCTAGATGTTTCATATAAATGGCACCGTGCAATACAGGGCCTTCTGTGCCTGGCCTCTTCTGCTTAGCATCATGTTTTCAGTGTTCATCCATGTAGTAGCTGGCATCAGAACCTCATTCCTTTCTATGGCTGAATAACATGCCATTGTTTGTCTGTGACACATTTCGTTTCTTCATCCATCTGCAGATACTTGGGGTAGGTCCACCACTTGGCTACTGTGAGTGACGCTACTGTGCGCCTGTGTGTCTGTGTTTTTTGTTTGAGTACCTGTTCTCACTTCCTTTGGCCATGCTTTTGCCCCAGCCTCTTGTGAATCTTTCGAGCCAGACTCGTGTTTGAGGGATACCAAGTGTCAGGGAAGGAACATGCACGCCTGGAGAGTGAGGAGTCCTGGCCTGGCTTCACCATGAACATGCTGAGCTTGGACAAGTGCTTTTCTGTTCTATACCTCAGTTTTTTCCTCTGCCAAGATGAGATAGACTAGACCTGGGTTTTCATCTACCTTCCTTGGGGTCCTAGGTTTGTGGACCTCGGGGAAGAGAGAGAGGCCAGACAATTGAGCTGAAAACCTCCTTCCCCTCTTCAGCGGGAGCATCTCCAGTTCTCTGTGTTGCTTTTGCATGCTTCCTGTGATGTTTTAAGCAAAGGGCTCCATGGAGACAAGGAGTTTTGCCCATCACTGAAGTCGAGGATCTTATGAGTTGAACTAGGCTTTTGGGGTGACAATGAGCTTGACCTTGCTGGAAGGAGAGAATTCCCCTGAAGGAGATTCAGTCTGGACTCCTCCTGGTCCACTGGAGGGAGGTGGGGCTGGGAAGTGACCCTGGGTCAGTGGGGAGCAGGGAGCTGTCAGCCTGGGCTGGGAAAAGTTGAGTTCTTCACTCATCCAAGCACACTGTGGTGGTCCTTTCTGAAATTCAGAGCAGTGGTGCAGAATGCGAGCCTGGGAGCCATTCTGCATGGATTTGGGTTCTGGTTCTACAGGTACTGGCCATGTGACCTTAGGCAAGTCACTTAACCACTCTGTGCCTCAGTTTCCACACTGTAAAATGGCCATGGTTCCTATTTCATAGTTTGTTATGAAGTTAAATGAGACGATCCCACGTAAGTCCTAGGGCAGTGCCTCCACCACCTTAGCACTGGTGACATTGATGGCAGCAACGACACAAATGGTAAAGTCCTTCTCCCCACAATCACCCTGAATTTGGATGGCTTTTACAGGGCTCCATGCCATTTAGCACCTAATACTTTGTGTGGTTTTCATTCTTTGGCAAATCTCTCCAAACCAGTTCCTGAGCTTTTGCAGGGCAGGCTCACCTGTGGTCTGCCCATCTGGTGAGGGGGTGGCCTGGGGAAGGGCCATGGGCTGGGAAGGCTGGGCAGCAGGGGCCTGGCATTATTAGATGGGTAACCCAGACACGCTCCATCCAGCCTGGTTCGTGCAGCAGCATGGGACAGTCCCTGGTGGGTGAGTCCAGCTTTGGGGCCCAGCCAACCTGAGCACAGCAGAGATGGGAGCCTGGGCCTGGGCATCAGCTTCCTCAGAAAGGCTGCTGTCAGAGGGGCTCTGTGTGGGAGTTGTCCTGGATTGGGAGAAGCAAAATTTACCTTTGGGGGTAGAGGAGGGAGTGGCGGATGTTCACAGGTAGTTCCTACATCAGCGTGATTTCCTGGGGCCTCTGCTTGCTTGACAGAAGCTCATTAGACATGAGGTGAACCCCCCCGCCCCGAGTTTGGCCACAGAGGTGACCCCGTAACAGTGCTTGCACACACTGTCGTGTTGACTTGTCTGTACCCATCGCTCGACTGTGAGCTCTTTAACTGCTCGCTTCAAAGTGGTCCTGTTCCCTTTTTCGTATACAGTTGATGCTCGGTAAGTGTTTGTAGAGTAAATACAGAAGGCAGTAAGTGGTGCAGGGAGTTTTTCCCCTTCGGAAGCCCTGTCAGGCTGGGGTGAGTGTTGGCTGAAGGATGTCCATGAAAGTCTTCTTTGGGTGTCCCGGGTTTTGGAACAAATCACATGTTTAGAGGTTGGGATCCACTGCACCTCCCATCCCCTGGGCCACTAAGGGTCACTTGTCTTGGCATGGTCCTGGGCAGGGGCATGGATCAGGGGGCTGCCACAGCCTATTCCTCTGGATACCGGATCTCCTAAAGTTCAGGTAGATGAGCTGCTGCATGTGACAAGTGGCTTAGTGAATCCACATACTGACTTCAGCTGTGGTCTGCTCTGGTTTTGTGAAGCCAAATGGGAACAGATTGACAAACCAACAACTCTGAACGGTCATTCCGATGTTACCATTCATTGTCTGCAGGCGTGAATGGTCATTCCAATGTTACCGTTCGTTGTCCGCAGGCTGAATGGTCATTCTGATGTTACTGTTTGTTGTCCGCAGGCGCGAACGGTCATTCCGATGTTACCGTTCGTTGTGCGCAGGCGTGAGCGGTCATGATGTTAGCGTTCGTTGTCCGCAGGCGTGAACGGTCATTCCGATGTTAGCGTTCGTTGTCCGCAGGCGTGAGCGGTCATTCCGATGTTAGCGTTCGTTGTCTGCAGGCGTGGGCATGCGGGGGTGTCCAGGGTGGTGGAGGTGACAGATGATGATTAATCTAGCAGTGGTGGCAGCCTCTGACCTGAACCATTTTGTGACCTCAACAGGGGCTGCTAGACAGGTGGCTCACACCACGTAGATCTTATAGTGATTCATGGTAGCTATTGTTTGGGGCATACCTTCTGCCAGCCAGTGTATTTAGAATGATCATTCCTTAGAACTGCCTCATGAGCTGATAGTCTCCCAGTTTCATAGGAAACTGGTCTAGACAGGTTAAGTAATGTGCTCAAGATGAGACAGCTCATAAGAGGCCGAGCTGGTACCCAAAGCCAGGACACTGTTTGCTTCCGATGCATGTGCTCTTAACTGTGATACTATGTTGCCTTCCTCCAGTGACATAGAGTTAATTAAATAATTGGCAAAGTTTTAGCCAGGAACTGTTGCATTTTGCTGCTTTTAAACTCTTGTGTCAACTATCTTCAGTAACAGACTCTCTCTCTCACTGTCACACTTGTGTATGCATATTTACTTCTGCCATGCACATTTTTCCTACCCCATCCCATCCCATCCCTCCCTCCCTGCTTCCATCCATCCATGCATCCATCCGACTGGCCACCTGTCTAACAAACACTTATCAGGTGCTTCCTATGTGCCCCAGGACACTGTTAAGTCCAAGGGATGTGTCAGCGATAACATGTTCCGTATCCTTCTCATGCTTCAATGGGGGATGTTATCTGAGTAAACAAGCAATTAGAATGCAGAATGATAAATCCTGCCCACTGGGGGAAGGTGCCGGTGCCACCCAGGCAAGCAGGAGGGATAACTGACGCCATCATGAATAGTTAGGGAGGGCCACCCAGAGGAAGGATCTGTCTACAGTGAGACCTCAGGGAAAGATTTTTCTAAGGAGAGGAAATAAAACGTGAAAAGGCTCAGGGATGAGAGAACAATGTGCTGGTTGATCAGCTGCTTATTTATGATTTCTTCAGCTGCAGTCAGTGATAGAAACTTGCACAGTGAAGCAACTCTATTTTTGCTATAGGTTTCTGCTTCCCAGGTTCTTTGTCAGGTCCAGGCTTCCGGACAGAGGTGGTTTGGGCTCTCAGTTCCCAATTACTGGCTGCCTTGTGGGGGCCAGCTCCATGGTATGTGAGGCCTTGATCTCCACTCTTGGCCTGTGGCCTTTGGACTGCATGGCACCAGGGCCATTTTCTATTCTCACCTGCTCTGCTTACTGGGCTTCTCTTCCTTCTCAAGGCCAAGTTTAGCATCTCTGGTCACTGGTGTCAACTCCATTATGTCCCAGCTGAAAGAGGCTGCTTGCCTCCAGGCAGAGGGGCTGCCACTTTCCCAGGAACCCACTAGGAACCCCGACTGCAGAGAGAGCTGAGGTGGAGGCCTCCCCTCTGCATTTTCCTGATAGTCAGGGCAGCAGCTCTGTGTTGTGGCATCACCAGATCAAGGGAAACGTGTACTAGTCCAACCTTAATTTAACTTACAATCCCTGCCAATTTCATGTTAGCAGATCCTCTCGGAGTTGGAAGTAATGGGCCATATCATGCCTCGAGCTGGAGCAATGACTTATGTTGATGTCACTCACTGGCCTTTTATGGAAATTATTAATAAATCAGTAATTCTATCTGCAGTGATGTTGTTGTGTTTATAAATATTTAATTTACCTTCAGGTGCCTGCATTTTCCTCCTCTTTACCTTAAACTCTGCTGACGTCGCTCTTCTTTTGGGAATGCTGCTCACTAGATTTATCAGTAGTGGGAGAGGTTAACTTATTTCTCCCCCCTCTTCCTCCCTGGAATATGGCTTTATCGTGTCTTTTCTTTTTAATCTTTGTGTGATTTTGGCTCAGGGGGTTGAGGATGAAGCTGAAAGGATGCGACGTCTCTTTTGACAAAGAGGAAAGATTGGTCCAGCTTCAGAAAAGGACGAAACTTTCCAATTATGGTCTGTGCATCGTGGAGACTTGTTGTTGGCATGTGTTTCTCCCTCCCTAAATTAATGACATTTAGAATCTGAAATGGTGTCTGATGTCTTCCTCCCACAGAGAAATATTTTCGTCCTTGCCACCGACTCATCTTTTGAGACCCAGTGCTTTGATTACTACCGTGTGACAGGTTGAATGGAAAGGACTGAAAAAATCAAAATAGAAACAGAGTCCAAGTCGAGTGTTTCTCTAGCAGGGATGGAGTTCCAGGCCCACAAAGGAAAACAGCAACTGGGAAACAGCAAAAACTTTCTTACCTCTCAGGATCCAACGTGAGCTAATTGTTGTTATTATCTTTTTATTCTTCTGTTTCAGGAAATTGCAGCTTATTTAATAACATTTGAGAAACACGAAGAATGGCTAACCACCTCCCCTAAGACAAGGTAATGTCCCAGATCTTGCAGTTTTTCACATATGTACAGTAAGTGGATTGATTTGCATTGATTGCCTGATTTGGCCAGTCAGTTCATGGGCAATGAGTTGAAAATGCCATGTTGTGCTGGATGGCTTTCGACACTGAGGTCTCATTCATTGACATAAGACTGTGGCAGTGAACACGATCAGATGGATTAAAAAGAGTACAAGTGCCATCCGCCAGTTGGAACTTTTCACCTGACGGCTGGATCCTTCAGCCGGGTGCTTGGAAGCCTTCAGAGGCAGGAGCCTCAGGGGAAGTTTACTTTGGGAAATTGCTTGCCTGCCACTAGTGTTCTCTAGAAACGTGCTTTGAAAAAAGAGAAACCAGCTTAACTGCCCACTTTTATCTCAACGTGTCTTACAAACTGAAAGTCAAGTTATTCTTGATTGGTGTGATTGGTGGTAAAGCGATCCTCCCAAATCAGAAGCAATGGCTAAGCTCGCAGTTTATTATGCAGTAAACGTCCTTGAACCTGCTAACTGCTACAAACACTTAGCTTCTCTCACCACTCGGGAATAGAGGGAATTGGTGAAAATATAGCTGACCTGCGTTCCCCCAGCACCAGTGATGTTACCAACTTGTGAAGAACGGTGACGTTGGGACTTAGGGTTGATTTTTAAAAGGCAGCCTCTTTTTGTCCTCCCCAACTCTAGGTTTTTATTTTTGGAACGTTACAATCTAGAGCTTCGGAAATGCATGACCACTCTCTTCCAGTTGCCGTGAGTTTTCTGTTAGCAGTGACAGGACCCAGGTGTTTATTAGCTGGTGAGGTGGTAGCTGGAGTGTGGTTTACACAGGATGCCTGGCCGCAGGCTTGAACGGAAGTGGTGGAATGTCCAGTCGGTTTCACGTTGGACAGAAGCCCCGAGTCCCCAGGTTTGTTAGCTAGGACCAGGGAAGGGGTGGGTGTGTCCTCTGTGCCTGTGGCCCATTGGCTTGACCTGTTCATCCTTCCTGAGTCATGGGAAAGGCCACCTTTGGGAATGTTTATTCATTCTAGAAGGAATTTAAAAACATCACATTATTAGGCTTAGATACTTGCTGGTTAGCATCTTTTAGATGACGGCACAATCCTCCCCTTTGAAGGAGGCTAGAGGGTATTGTGGAAGGAAGGTTAGTGGTTGAGGCTCCCTTCCCCAGGTAGCTCTGATTGCTTTACCTCCAGCCTGAGAGTGGGAGGAAAGTCCCTCCACAGGAGTCCCCAGTACCTCAGCCTGCTGGGACCATGGTTTTTCCTTTGCTATAAGATCAAATAGTTTATCTCAATCAGCTTTTGCTGTGATAAGTCTGTGTAAGAAATGACCTGCAAGCTTAGTGACTTTAAACAACAAAACTGTATTTTCTGCTCATGGGTCTGTGGGCTGCCTGTGGCTTTGGGTTGAGGTCAGGTCTGCTGTGTCCATCATTTTGCTGTGGGACCTAGGCTGAGGAAGGCCCCTCTGCCTGGGAAATCTGCTTCTCCCGGAGGAGCACAGAGGCTTATAAGCTCAAGGCAGTTGATGCAGGTGCAGTTAAAATTCCTGCTCAGATATGGCATCCTATGTCATGCCTGCGGATAAATCCACTGGCCAAAGCAAGTCCCCTGGCCAAGCCCAGTAAGAATGGCGCTGGGAAGGACATCCCTTCACAGAGTGGGGGCAGGGGTGGGCAGTGGAGAGGATGGGAGTACAGTGCACTGTTTGGTGAATACAGCCGAACACCAACAGAGCCTGACGCCCTCATCTCCTCTTTCTTCTGCGGCATCTTCTTGGAGGACATCATTCTCAAACTTGAGCAGGCATCAGAATCAGCTGGGGGCTTATTAAAATGTGGGCCCCAACCCAAGGTTTCTGATTCAGCAGGTGCGGTGGGGAGTGGGGGAGGCGGGGGTGGGTCCTGAGCATGTGTTATTTCTAACAAGTTCCCAGGCAGTAGGATGTGGCTGGTCTGGGATTGCACTTTGAGGACCACTGGCCTGGTTTTCTGGGGGAGAAGGAGGCTCATCTGATTTCTGCCTCTGGACTATTTCCTGACTCTCACGGGTGGGCCTCATCTCAAGCAGCCACCAGCCTCTCCGTGTGCCCTTCACTCTCTGCTGAAACACTCCTTAAATCTAAGTGGAAAGAGAAGAGCTCCTCCTTAGCCGAGATGGAGCTTCTCTGGAACGCGTCCCGGGCCAGACATCTGATTTCAGATACGCAGACGTGTGCTGGGTTTCAGCCACCCTTTGATGGCAGAACAGTAGAACATTTCAAGGCGGTGGTTTTACCTTGAGTTTCAGCCTTTGGAGTTTGGGTTACAATTGAAAAGGGGATGTCACTCAGGGTCATGCCTGACTCGCGTGACTTTCTGGGGTATACATAGAGACAAGAGACCCACCCCGAGGCACAGGGGTGCGCCTGGCAGAAGAAGGAAGGTGGGTTTCAGATGTGGTCAGATCCGGGTTTGAGCTCTGGCTCTGTCACTCAGTGGCTTTGTGACTATGAAAAGGTCATCTTAGCTCCTTTAAAAGCCCTGTGTTTTCTTCTTCGTATAGAAAATGGAGTCGATGTTGATCCTGTCCTTGCTGGGTCACAATGAGGACTGAATGTGGTCATGTATCTGATTCCGCTTTGCATGCTGTGTGGGTCTGTCCGTGCACGGGTGTCACCGTGCCTCTTATCTGTGGGGCAGTCCCCAGCCTGCTGGAGCCTTTGACGTCGGCAGGCGTCTGCCAGGATTTCTCCGGGCTTTGGAAGGACGAATTTCTTTCCTAAAGGCAGAGGGTGAAGATGGAAGGTTTCCTATTAGTATTAAAATATCCACTCCATGTTTACACTTGAAAGCTTCTTGTCCCAGGAGAAGCAAAACTTGCTGTGGTTGTTCAAGGACCTTCCTAAATTAGTGGTTGAGTTGTGTTTGGATCCCCACCCCCACCCCATCTCTACTTTGAAATTAATTGGTGCAGTTAACTGCTGAGTTCATACAAACTGGCCTCCTGGTATTAAGGAATTAATGACACCAATACTCTGCTGAACGAGAAGGCAATACAACTTCTGTTTGCCGCCGCCGCCGCCGCTGCCGCCGCCGCCACTGCTAATTTCATTTTAGAAAATTAATAAAAATGAATTGCACCACTGACATTTATAGAGTTTCCTAATAAAATGATACATTGTTTGTGTGGAGGAATCCCTATTAAATTAATTGTTGTAATCAGTTCACATATAGATGTTGGTATAGGAGCTGCAGAGGGGCCCCCTGCTTGTCTCTGTGGCTTGCTGCCGGCTGGGGGTTATAAATATAGTCCTTGCTCAGACACTGCCCTAATTACAGAGAAGGCCCCGGGAGCCCCAGCTCACCTGTTTAATAATGAGGTGTGCTACACAGAGGCTCCCGGGGCTGGGGACCCCAGGGGCAGCCACGGTATCACAACAGAGCTGAATGCCTCCTGTTCAAACAGCCTGTATTGTACTCTCAGCAAGTGGGACCTCCGGTTTGAAAAGTCACCCTGAGGGACGTGTTTATTTGGCACTTGCTGTGTGCTCAGTGTGATAATAATACCATTTGGGGACCCCAGGGAGCTTCATGCTCCCCACCCTGCCAGGTGAATTGAGAATCTTGGAACGAAGAGTGTCCTCCCCCTGTCTAGAATGTTCTCCCAGCTCCTCCTGCAGGCCTTGACTGGGTGTCCCTTTCTCAGTGAGGTGTCCCTGACCATGCAGTTTAAAGTCTCGCTCCCGCCCCCACCCAGCCAGCCCCCTTTCCTCCTTTCTCGTTTTCCGTTTTTCTGGAGCACTCATCGCCTTCTGACACACTGTGTCTGTCACGATTGCCTTGCCTAATTTATGTATTCATTACTTGGCCCACTCCAAAGTGTTAGCACCAAGGGGAGAGGGATTTTTAATGGGGCTTGTTCATGAGGCGCCCCCAGGGCCTAGAACAGTATGGACACCTCCCAGACCCTCGAGAAATATCCATAAAATGAACAAAAGTGACGTAGAAAGGTGAGCCTGATGGTCGTGAAAAAAGGGACCTGGGTTTTCTCCACTTCAGTTTTCCGGGGATTTCTAGTCCCAGGATTGTCCGGTTGAGCCAGCAGTGTGCTCTCGGGCACCGCCCATGGGCTGGATGCTGTGCTTTGAAACCCTCCTGGCAGCTCTGCCAGGTATAGAGGGTATGTGCCCTCCTGGGCCTGCATGGTGAGTCTGTGCTAGAACTGGAACTTGAACCCAGGGTGATCTCACTGCAAAGCTCATAACCTTCGCTTTTATGTGTGTGAAGGTTCCTGGGGAGCCCATCAATAGCTCCTCTATTCCTCTCCGCCTCTCACTGCCGAGAATTCCAAACCAACCAGGAAAACCAGGCTCCAGGCAAAGGTTCCCTTTGTCAGTAAGCGTGGCTCATATGTGCCAGCCAGGAGGGCGTTCCACACTGTCCCCCAAGTAGGAGTTAGCCCCCCAGTCACAGGCAGTGTGGAAGAGCTGCACACCACTGCAGGGGAGCAGGTCCCTCTCACCAGAGGGCAGGGAGCAGGGCTGAGCCCAGTACAGGCAGGCAGCTACAAAACTGAGCACATTCTCCCTTGTGGGGCTCCCAGGACTCCCTGACTCCATGGTCTGACTGTTAAGTCTCTGTGGATCTTTCCCTACATCCGACTCTGTCTCCCTGGCACCTGCATGCCGTGTTATAATCTCCAACTCACCATCTTCCGCCCTCCTTCCCTGACCCCCACTCTGCTTTCCATCTTCTGACTTCCCTGGTTCTAGAAGAGCCACCTCGTTTGTGGAGATGCCAGA
>NW_012114822.1:1985632-1996397 GCF_000951035.1 Colobus angolensis palliatus | reverse complement strand
GAGCTGCACACCACTGCAGGGGAGCAGGTCCCTCTCACCAGAGGGCAGGGAGCAGGGCTGAGCCCAGTACAGGCAGGCAGCTACAAAACTGAGCAATCCCCGTTATTTATTCTTCCTCCCCTGGAGGAGGAACCTTCCCTGGAAGCCAGGGACTCACAAACTCAAGATTGAAGTAAGAGCATATCCTTCCCAGGACTCCTGTTTATACCAGTTAGAAAGAGGCTGGAAAAGCTGTTAATTATCTAATTAATTAATTAGATTGATATGGATAGCACCTTAACATGGAAGCACTAAGGGTCTGGTAATAGAATTTTCCTATAATGAACACTAAATGCTTTTTGGTCAATAAGCAAATAAAACAGCCAAGTAGAAGGAGGAGGTCTAGAAGGAAAGGAGGAGAAAAGTGAGCCCTGAGTTTCAAAAGGACTCCAGTGGCTCGGAGGGAGCTTCCACTCTCCTCCTCCTGGTTTCCTGACCCCATCCGTCCATTCTGGCTTCAAGTGCTCCAGATCTTTCCCTGCCCTGATGGCGGTGGACACCAAGCTGTGATCCTCTGCTCTTTTGTCCCACATTCTCCCTTGTGGGGCTCCCAGGACTCCCTGACTCCATGGTCTGACTGTCAAGTCTCTGTGGATCTTTCCCTACATCCGACTCTGTCTCCCTGGCACCTGCATGCCGTGTTATAATCTCCAACTCGCCATCTTCCGCCCTCCTTCCCTGACCCCCACTCTGCTTTCCATCTTCTGACTTCCCTGGTTCTAGAAGAGCCACCTCGTTTGTGGAGATGCCAGAGCACACAGCGTGGACTCCAGGTGGCTTCTCTTTCTCCTTTGTCCCCTGCATCTCATTAGCCACCAACTCTGCCAGTGTTTCCAACTGTAATTCACATCCTCATTTTCTTATGTCTCCCCTCCAGGATCAGCTGTGTCCTCACTGCCACTGTCACGCTTGGAGTATTGAAATATCTCCTACTAGGTTTCCTTCTCTAAGTCGAACTCCTCCTCCCCATTGGTGTTCCTGAAATACTGCTTTGATTCCATTGTTATTCTCCTTGGAAGCCTCAGAGACTTCCTGTGAGCTGAGGTCAACTCTCCAGTGATGTCTTTAAGGCCGTTCTTCTGTCTCAACCCACCCTTTTCCGTTTATTTTCCTTGACCTCCCACCTCCAGGTACCGCTACAGCTGGGGAGCGGCTGGCTGCTCTCCGAACATCTTTCTTGTCCTCCACTTTGGCCTCCACTTGGCATTGCCCTCACCTCAGATGCCCTCATGTCCAATCTGGTCTGCCTCTTCCTGGGAGCCTTCCCCAGACTCATCGACTCAGGGCGAGTCCTCTTCCCTTCCTGCTCCCATAGCTGCACGTGCTTTGTCGTCAGTTGTTTGCCAGTTCAGCTGTCGTTAGTAAGTCTTTCTTCTCCAGTGGGGTGGCGCGTTCCCCAAGGACAAGGTCATGCTGTCCCTTTTATCTCTTCACAGCCTGTGTGCAGGGAGGCCAGGGCTTTGATGGGGTGGAGTGGGGGGTGGACAGAGTGTGGACTCATTGCACAGAAGCAAGTTTGCCCAAGAGGCAGAGTGCCAGTGCCTGCCATCCATGGGGTTCTTTGTCCTAGACAGCCCTTGGGGTCCCGGTGTGGTACCAGCCTGTGAGCAGAGGCCTCTGCCTAGAAAGCCCGTGTTATCAGGCCCCAGGCTGGTCCTGGTGCAGGAGGGTTTGTCTTTGTTCAGTCCCACTGTAAGACCCCTGGCAGTGACCTGTTGGCCACCTTTAAGGCATGTGCTCTTTAGGACAGACAGAGGACTCTTCTAAGGAAGCCCCTATTCCTGGTTAGGCTGCTCGAGTGACCGGAATAGAATTGCAAAAATCATTAAAAAATTCCCAGAGCTGAAAAGAAACGCAATTCTGATACCTGCTGCAGCCTGGATGAAGCCTGAAGCCGTTTTGCTCAGTGAATCAGCAGGACGCAAAGGGCCACACATTGTGTGATCTGCTGACTGAGGGATCCAGAGTAGTCCGCTCTGGAGATGGAAAGCAGGTGGTGGTTTCCCAGGGCTGGGGTGGAGGGAGGGAGAAATGGGGAGTTAGTCTTCAATAGGCACAGCGTTTCAGCTGGGAAGACGGGTGGTGGTGATGATGGTGGCAGAGCAATGTGAATGTGCTTAATGCCATTCAAAACAGTGAAAATGGTAAGTTTTATGTTACATATATTTTACCACAGTGAAAAAAAAAATCCCAGAGTTGCCTCTGTAGCTTTTCCTCAGGTGTTCAGCTGGACAGGGTTGGCTGGGGTGGACGAATCGTGTGTGTGTGAATGTGTGCGTGCGTGCGCATGCGTGTGTGCGCGTGTGCGTGTGTGTGCGCGCGCGTGTGTATGTGCATGCCCAGGGGTGCTGTTGGTGGCCAGAGTTCGGGAGGGCAGTTTTAGACTCAGCATTTTAGGACTCTGTACTTTGGAACTATGCAGGAAAATGGAAACTGGGTCGGCGGTGGTTTCCACGAGTGGTTTCCACGAGTGGTTTCCACGTGGTAACCTTTGCATTATGCTGAACCGGGGACCTGCTTCAAATTAACACAGAGATGTGTCACGTTAGGTGCATTTCAGCATTTGCATAATGTATCGCAGATCCTTGGCCAAGGCCATTGTTGGCCAAAGGGCAACTGCAGGGTGAGGGAGTTGGCGGGTGCCACGTCTGTCAGAGCTCCCAGGGAGCCTCCTGCCCGAGGACTTCCTTGCAGGGTACCTGTCATGTAGTTTTCATTTATTTCCGGGATGAGGCAGGAAATGAGCTGTGGCCTGTATCCTGATGGAGTGTCTGGCAGTGTCTCCACAGTGGTCGGGAAGTCCCCAGTCTCTGCATGGAAATAGGTCTGCCCTGGATTCCAGTTATCTTGATCCTAGTTAATCCCAGAATACAACATGTCAAAGCAGGGGCAACCCACGGAGGCCACTTCCTCAATCCCCTCCGTGTCCAGGAAGTTGGCCACAGTGGGGGCGCTGATGGCTTGGTGGGGGACTGTCACACATGCTGAGCTCCTGATCAGAGGACACGTGAGCCTCATGTGACCTCAGTGGGCTTAGCTACCTGTTGAAATGGCAGCACCAGCCCAGGGCTCATGTTCCTGGCACAAGAGCTGAGGGTTGACCTCCATCCCACCCCTCCTCACTTCTTGGGGCCAGGAGTACAAGTCTCCGGTGTCCTGGAGGAGCCGAGAGGGAAGTATTGATGTTTGTGTCTCTGATTCCTCCCTGGGTTAGACAGCTACCAACCTGTGGCTCCTGCCCACCCCACCCCGCCCCACCCCCTTTTTAAAAAAATTTGATATGGAGTCTCACCATCAGCCAGGCTGGAGTGCAGTGGTGTGATCTCAGCTCACTGCAACCTCCACCTCCTAGGTTCAAGTGATTCTCCTGCCTCGGTCCCCTGAGTAGCTGGGATTACAGGTGCCCACCACCACTCCTGGCTAATTTTTGTATTTTTAGTGGAGACGAGGTTTCACCCTGTTGGCCAGGCTGCTCTCGAACCCGTGGCCTCAAGTGATCTGCCCGCCTCGGCCTCCCAAAGTGCTGGGATTGCAGGCGTGAGTCAGAGTGCCCGGCTCCCCCTTCTTTCATTTTTATAAAAATTATATGTGTACATAGTTTAGTATGTCACATGGCCCTAAAAAACTTGTAAGAAAAGATAGCAGCCTCTGCCCTACAGCTCAATCCTGTTTCCCAGGGGCGGCTGCCCTCCAGTCTTTTGGTTCTGATATTTACCTCCAGATTTCTAAATATGTTGACTCTGCTGTTTCTTGATTTGTCAGTTTTAGACATCATCTTCCGGCTTCCTCAGATGCGAACTGAGGATTTAGCTTTCTTACTGTGTGCACTGCCTGGCTCTTCCTTACCTGGGGGAGGGGCTGGTTAATGGAGGGAGCCAGCTTTCTGTTGGTAACTCTGAGGTTCTGCATCTCTACATTTTTTTCTCTGGAGCCATCTGGGTTCTCCTGAGAAGGACTGGTCAATGTGCTGCCTAGTTTGAGCTGGCCTGGCTGCTAGCGGTCTCTGAGGGCCAGGCAGGGCAAGGGGCTGGGAATGTCAGCATTCAGTATGAGAGCTATTACTTAATTCTCCCAGTTTCTTGTTTCTTAATTCTCCCAGTTTCCGTGTTTCTTGCCTCTCTTCTGCCGTTTCCGAGTTTGGAGTCTTTCCAGACTCCAGCTCTTCACCAGCTCTTCAGAGAATCAATGTGTCTCCCACTGGGGCAGAGGCCAGGGGGTGGTTGCCTGTCTGCTCAGTGTAGATGTAGGACCCTGGGAGGGTCTACTGCCCCCTACACAGATGTGCCAGCTCCCTCTGCTTCCCACCCCAATCCTAACGTCTGCCTTCCGTGGCACCTGCTGCTTCCAATTCACGAGTCTTCTGGGGGCTTGGCAGGCGGGTTAGTGTGTTGTTCCTGAGGTCCACTGCACGACACTCGGATTTTCGCTTCCTAGATTCGGCTGTGTCAGTTACCAACCCTGCATCTGCTTCCCGTCTCTCCAGAATGTGTTGGCGTCTCTTATCCACGCTCGTCTCTGTTCCCCTTGGCTTTCTCCTTGTGGATTTATACTTGTTTTCATTCCTTTACTGTCATTGGCGAGGACGAGCGATGCTTAGTCCTCCCTGTGAGCCCTGTTTCTTCCTCACTGGCCTTCGCCCAGAGTCGTGCCGAGTGGGACCCGCTCCCCTTGTTTTCTCATCCTTCCTCTCTCTCCTCTTCGTTTCCTGCTCACTCTCAAGCTAACTTGCTGTTTCACTCTCTTGCTTTTTTCTCTTTTTCCAAGTCTTTTTCAGTCTGCAGAAAGAAATGCCTCAAAGTGCAGTTTGGAGGTTTCTAAGTGCGCAGCTGCTCAGGGCTGGGAAATCCTGCTGCTGACACGCACACATGCTTCTTGTGTGTGAGGCCCCAGGTGTGCAGCCCGACCCACGCCAAAGCCCCGTTTGGCCTCCTCTCCACCTTCTTAATGCACCACTCTTAGTTTAGAGCCTTTCCTGGCATTGGCACAGGGGCGTGGTGTGGCCTCTCCCTGAGCAGAATTTCAGGGATCTTGGGGATGGCCAGGGCCATCCACTATGCTGCGCATGTCCCCTGACAGTGGGATCTCGATGGCTTTTATTTTTACATGGTTCTGCATGTGTCTTCTTTGGATTATACTGGGACAAAAGCCTTCACAGCAGGGGCTTCGTTCCAGGGTGCCTGTGATGCATGTTGGGGTGCTGGGGCACCCCAACAGGAGACTGCCCGCCCAGGGTGACACCTGCCGGCATCTCTAAGCAGGACACTCTGGCAGTGATGAATACTTCTGAGAATAGAAAGGCCCCCTGGCACTGTGCTCACACCGATCGATAGGTATTTGCATGCTCTGTCCGTGTCCGTTGATGGTCATTTTGTTTTGTTTCTGGCACCCCCCAGTTTATTCTTAGCATCTTCAGCCGCCTCTCTTAGGTTTGGAAAGTTAGGACTGCCTGGCATTTCTGTCATGGGCATGGATTGGCATCTGTGGTGTTTCCTCTGGATCAATTCTGATGCCCATGGAAAGGGAAAGGGAGCTGGCCTGCAGGCCTTGTGGCACTGCGAGGTGGGAAGGCAAGTTCTCGGAATAAAGGACTTTTTGCAATTCATAAGTTTCTGTGTAATGAGTAATCACCAGATCATCTGGGTGTTCTGGGCTGGAGATTCTCCCCCTGTGCTGTTTGGCTAGGAGGTATTACTGTCTTTGCTATTCTTAGATTTTCCACAGTCCTTCATTATGGAGCTTTCTAAAAAAATTAAAAATAAACCAAAAACAAAGGAAGGAAATCTTTTCTGGTTCTCCAACTCTACTGCATATCCCACTTTCGCTTGAGCTTTTGCTTTATGTGGTGTATGTGTGCTTATACACATATGTGCACACATACACAGCACACATGTAGACACATGCATGTGCTGAGGCACATACAGACACAGAACCATACACATGCACATAGATACACAACTACACACATGTACACACGACACATGCATGAAGAAATTTGCAACACACAACATGTGTACACACAGCACAGAAACAAATACACATGTACAGACGTAGGCACATACACACATATGCATATGCCCAGGCAATACAGACACAGCATATACATGCATATATACACACAACTACACACGTACACACATGTACCCACAATACATATGTACAAGCAAATATTCAACATATGCATGCATGCAGCACAGAAATACACATACACATATATACAAGTACACACATGCATAAATACACAATACACACATGCACAGCTTCCTGGATTGGTCATTGTTCTCTTGTAAGAAGTCTCTGGGAAAATTTTTCTTCTGTTCATTATGTATCTCAGGGAGATGAAATTTTTTGGTAGAGGAAATTTTCTCCTCAAAGAAAAAATTAATTTTTCTATACTGGCTACTCCTGACCTCACCTGGCAGGGAATTTATTGCTAATTAAGCTGTTAAGTTGAGGTGACTCTTGGTGGGAAGAGGGAGCAAGAGTCCAGACCAGGGCAGCCACGTCCAGGAGGGGAGGGTCCTGCTCTGCCGAGGACAGGGGAGCTCGCTGAAGCGTTGGTGGCTGGCGTTGTGACTTCCCATCACTCCCTCCACCGGGATCATCTGTAGGAATTCAGGATCTGAGGTTTTTCTTTTGGCCCCCACCTGCAGTGGAATTGAATTTGCATGTAGAATGGCAGCTGGTGCCTAGGCCGAGGGATCAGAGAAATCAGCCCACTGTTAGGTCTGGAGAACGATGTTGAGGCAGGTGATGAAATTATGGAAGAACAAATGTATGCGCAAGGCTGGAGGAGGGAAAACAGATGAGACGCTTTAGCTTCTCTCCAGGAGCACACCCTGCACCGCGAAATGTGCCATTTCCACATATTTTCACACCGAACATCCGCGGCCCTTCCGCCTCCAGTGTCATGGGCTCACTCTAATTAATTCAGTTCTGACGCTGGGGTTGACAGAGCTCTGTTTGGGGAATGGGTGTCATCTTCTCCCTGGGTTATGAGTGAGCCCTTTTCTTCCTGAGCTGCATGACACTGAACCGTCACCTTCTTTAGTTGTTGGCTGGCACCCACTCTTCTCTTTACTCAGTGAAGACTTTCCGACTGCTTCCTGTATGCCAGGCGTTGTGCTGGGCATTGGGACATAATGGTGACCAGGACAGATCATTTATAAGAATTGCAACTTTGAGGAGTGCTACAAGGGTCAAGTGCAGGGAGAGGCTGCCCCTCTAGTGCATGGGGTGGGGGAGGTTGGGCTGACTTCCAGATGGGCTGCTGGGTGCAGTGGGGGTTCCCGGCGGGGTGGGGGTACCCTTCAACAGGGTACCTAGCTGAGTAGCTATTATTAACACCCTTGCCTGGTTGCCCTGGGAATGGAGAATGAACTGAAAGTCCAAGGGTGAAAGTAGAAAGAATCTGGGAGTGCTCACATGCCAATGTAGATGCCGTTTTCCGGATGGGAGGACTGAGGCACCGTCTGTCTGAGATGCACATATACACACAACTACACACATGTACACACGACACACATGCACAAGCAAATATTCAACACATCACGCAGCACAGAAACACACATACACACATATACATATAAATACAGGTACACACATGCATAAATACACAATACACACACACATACACACACCCCTCCCTGTATTGGTCACTGTTCTCCTGTAAGAAGTCTCTGGGAAAATTTTTGACTTATCCTTGTCCCGTTAGCTGCTATCAGCAAAGACGCAGTGGGGTCTGACCTGAGTATGGAGAGCCAGGGGAGCTCTGGGGAAACTGGATCCCCAGAGGCTCCAAGCACCAAGCTTCGGTTCCCCTTGAATGCTAGCTGCTCGGGTTTGGCTGAAGTCAGACTCACCTGTCCCAGCGTCCCCTGGCACTGTGCCCCTTTTAAACTTTCTCCCACTCCCATCTCTGTGTGCTCAGCCCCTCCCCTTCCAATCAGGCTGTCACCTGAGGCTTCAGGAGAGAATGTGGTCTCCAGGGACAAGGGGGTCGTGCTGGCTGTGGCAGCTTCACATCACAGGCCCATTTGCATGTGAGAAAACTGTTGTTGACGATGATGATGGTGACGGATAATGGAGAGACTGCGTGGGGGGAATTATTCTTAGATATAATTGCCAAACTTTGAATTCTTTTTTAGCTGTGATACAGAATTCCAAGGTGAGAAAAAAATCTGTCCCTTCATTTTATGAATAAGTGATTAGGTTCTGCTCCATCTAGAAAAATTCCAGACTTAACCCCATCTATCCCGTCAGTGTGTGTCTGGGAATATCCCTAGTTACGCCATTTCTCTGGTGCTTAATTTCTTTACCCAGTGCCAGAGGGTCTGCAAGGATATGTATGAGTTTTGCAGTTTATTAATTTTGCATTAAATAATTAATAGTAAAGTTAATTGATGAATTATTCAATTTTCAGGTAAAATAGTATGATAAATATTCATAACTTATTTTATTAAGGGAATTTCCATTTCCTATGTCATTAAATCTAGATTAACGAAGGCTGATTTTAAATGAAGATTGAAAACAATTGTGCTTTGGAATTAATTTACCAAGTTAAGGTCATTGCTTTGTGAGTTTACCCCCTGCCAGAAAGTTCGGGCTCATCATCTGGAAAAGTATCTGAATTCGCAGAAGTCACATTGCTGTCAGTTAGGATAGTTCCCCATATCTGCTGGGAACTTCCCATGAAGGGCACTGACATGCCCCTGGTGGGGTGGCTCAGACGGAGGGGTGGATCTGGGGCCTCTTCCTCCATTCCACTGAGCACCGGGCTGTTGCTTTGAGCTGTTTGTTGTCTTCTCAGGAACTGGAACACAGTTTATTATTAACATCAGTCGATACATCTCAGGGAAGGAACGATAAGGTGCATATGCCTCAAAGTTGATTTTAAAATAACTTTGGGGCCAGACACGATGGCTCACACCTGTAATCTCAGCACTTTGGGAGACTGAAGTGGGCAGATCACTTGAGTCCAGGAGTTTGAGACCAGCCTGGGTAATACAATGAGACCCCTGTCTCTACAAAAATACAAAAACTAGCTGCGCATGATGGTGCCCCTGTGGTCCCAGCTACTCGGGAGGCTGAAGTGGGAGAATCACCTGAGCCCAGGAGGTTGAGGCCGCAGTGAGCTGAGATCGCGCACTGCACTCCAGCCTGGGTGACAGAATGAGACCATGTTTCAAAAAAAAAAAAAAAGTTTCCCCACAGAGTTTTAGGAGGTGTATGCAATCATTTCTTATCCACTAACGCTCTTAGTCAATGGTTAACTACAGCTTCAGTTTTTATTTGTGTTTTCTAGTTACCTGATATCTTTTAGACCTGGTTCATGTTAATTTGTAAAACTGCTTAGATCACAGACCCATAGAGTGGTGGTGAGAAGTTTCTGAGTATCTTATAGGCTGCTTACAACTTGCAAAACCCTTTCAAATCTGGGATCTCAATCCTCTCAACAACCCTGCAAAGCAGGTAATGCCTAGGGATACACTGAGGCAGAGAGAGGGAGGAGGAGGAGAAGGAGAAGACGAAATAGAGGAAGAAGAGGGAGCAAAAGGGAGGGAGGGAGATGGAAAGAGAGAAGGAGGGAGAGAGGGAGGGATGGAAGGAGAAAGAGAGAAAGATCCAGAGCAAGCCACGTCTCACAGTCTTCTTTCTCCCGTCCAGCCACTTCCCTCCACTCATGGATGAAGAAACTGAGTCCCAGAAATTATGTGACTTACCCAAGGTCACTTCGGCTAATTAGGTACAGAAGTTGGGACTAGAGCCCAGATCTTTCTTTTTCACAATTGAGTGCTTTTTTCACTTCGGTGTCTTTCTTAGCGCTTTAAAATAATTTTTAACCGCCCCCGAGTAGTGGAACGCTTGGGAGTATTTATAGCCCCGTGGAACCGCGTTTCTGTGCTTCACCAAGTGTTCATTATAATTTTCCAGTGAAACTTGTTTGCTCTGAGGAAGTTGATCCTACGGTAAGCCTTCATTTCAGAGGAGAGCATTTGATGTTGCATCTCATGAACCTGCTCTCCTAAAATTATCCCTAATTGGCTTGGAAAGTGGCTTCCAACAAGCAGATGGCTTAATATCTTGACTTTCTGGTGTGACTCAGGGAGGCACCAGGATTAGATCTGGTTTGAGATAGTGGTCTTGTTATTTGGAGGATGAGATGCTATCAGTAACGTGCAGACTGGAGTGGCAGCCTCTGGGGAGATGTTGTGGAAACCACCAGGGACAGCCTGTGTCATCAGGGATGTCGGATGGCAGGTGGGGTGGGGAGAGGGGCCTTGAAATGCAATTCCATAATGTCTAGCATTAGTCAACAAGCTGTTATTGAGTGCCTGCTGCGTGCACAGGTTTGTAGTAGGCACTGTGGGGTTACAAAGGCAGTAGAAAACATGGCCCCTAATCTAATTGGAGAGACAAGTCACGCATATCTGAGATAACTAGAGAGACGTTCCCAGACAGCACACGCAGGAGAGCCTGGTGTGCATGTGCATGTGTGCGTGTGTGTATGGGTGTGTGTGTGTGTATATCTGTGTGCATGTGTGTGTGTGTGTATGTGTATGAGTGTGTATGTGTGCGTGTGTGTATCTGTGTGCATGTGTATGTATGTGTATGCATGTACATGTGTGCGTGTGTGTATGGGGGTATGTGTGTGTATATCTGTGTGCATGTGTGTGTATGTGTGTGTGTATGTGTATGCATGTGTATGTGTGCGTGTGTATATCGGGGG
>NW_012114822.1:1965587-1984810 GCF_000951035.1 Colobus angolensis palliatus | reverse complement strand
TGTGTATGTATGTGCATGTGTGCGTGTGTGTATGGGTGTGTGTGTGTGTATATCTGTGTGCATGTGTGTGTATGTGTGTGTGTATGTGTATGCATGTGTATGTGTGCGTGTGTGTGCGCCCACACACAGAGCTGTAGGAGGAATGCAAAACGGGGCCAAGATCAATTGGATTCAATTGATTTCATTGGGAAAAACAGCACAGCAGCATTTGTACGGGTGAATTTCAATCAGAAAACTGTGAACTTTGGTGGGGAATGGCATGCCCTGATGGGGGATGGGAGAGACGATGCTTGGGCTTTTCTCATTCTTAAGCCACACGGAGAGCAGATTAATTGGTGGCATTGGCATAAATGATGAGAGGATTCTGACGGCCATGGAATGCAAGAAGATGGGACGAAAGCCGAGAATCCCTGCAAGAGCCACCTCCCGGAGGGGCGGGTGCTGCTGGGATGCCTTTTTTGTGCACGCTGTCTGGGACCCTGGCTGGGGCTCAGCAGGGCAGAGCTGTCTCTCTCAGATCTGCTCCCTGACCTGCAGGGCTGCCTGCAAGGGCACAGCCTGGCCCCCATTTAGTGAGTGTCTAGATGGGCACTGCAAGACCAGAGGACCTTTCCAAGCAGGGACTCCAGCCCGTGTCTATCTATTGAAAGCCTGTTTGTCCTGCTGCACCCATCGAGCTAACGGGACCATAAATGGAAGTGTTTACAGGGTCACCCTGATGAGTCACTGGGATCATCTGCCTGCTGACTTTTTCCTACACTTGAGAAGGGTGCTCCTCAACCAAAGACACAACCACCCCTTCCCTCAGTCCCCATGGGACATTTGACAATGTCTGGAGACATTTTTGGTGGTCACCGTGGGAGGGGCCAAGATGCTGGCATCGGGAGTAGAGGCTGTTGATGCTGGAAACCATCCTATGGTGCACAGGACAGAGCCCTGCATGAATGAGTTATCCAGCCCCAAATGGTGATAGCAATATGTCAGTGAAGAGAATTCCTACCAAAGTGCTTGGTGGTCAAGAGCCAGGCTCTGTATATGAAGTGTAGCTCTTTCATTTAGTAGCAGAAAATTACCTTCCCACTGTGCCTTGGTTTTCTCATCTGTATAATGGGAATAGTAATAGTACATATTGTTGTGAGGAGTAAAAGAGTGAAACATGTTAAGCACTTAGGGCTTAATGTCATTGGCGTATTTATGATGATGATCTCCCCAGGAATCTGTTCCGAACGGCAACCTCAGATGGCCCTGGGCTCTGTACGCACACAGCCCAGTTCTTCCTCACTTCCGCTTTTGTGGTTGTGCAGAAGGACGGCCTGAACTCTCACGTCATTCTCAACTACCAAAAACAATTCAACAATCCTTGGGGTGAAGAAGGTTCAGAGAGGAAATAGGGGAGAAAACTCAGAGAGTCCACATCACAACATCCAACAAAGAAGAGCATTTTAAATAGGAGGTGGTGGTTAAGAGAGTCAAACGCTGCATGGGAAGCCAAGCTAAGAGCCCAGACTTATTTATTTATTCAACAAATATTTATTGATCATTTTATAGTTATCTATTGTGCTGTGACTAATTGCCTCAAAACTTAGTGGCTTAAAATAATACCTGTGTATCGTTTTGCTCTGTCTGTTGATCAGGAATCCAGGACAACTTAGCTGGGTCTCAAGGTTTGTCTCGGGGCTGCAGTCAAGGTGTTGCTGGGGCTGCAGCCTCAGCTGGACACTTGACTGAGGCGGGATCCAAGCCGAAGCTCACTCATGTATCGTGGAAGGATACAGTTCCTTGTGGGCTGTTGGCTGAGGGCTCAGCTCCTCTCTAGCTGTTGGCCAGAGGCTGCCCTCAGTTTCTGCCACATGGGTCTCTCCAACAGGGCAGCTTGCTTTATCAGAGCGAGTTAGCAAGAGACTACAAGAGGGTGAGCAAGACAAAAACCGGAGTCTCTTTGAAAACAAATCTCACAAGTGACATCCTTCTACTTTGCTGCCATTGGCTTCTTAGAAGTGAGCCATTAAGTCCAGTTCCTGTCAAGGGGAGGGGATCCCACAAGGATGTGGCTTCCGGAGCAGGAGTCACTGGGGGCTCCCTCGGATGCTGCTGCCATACTGTGCATTACACGAAAGGACTGATAAGAGGGACAAAGTGTAGGAAGAACAGGCTACAAACTGGGAGTTCATCACGGCATCAATGTGCACTCTCCAGATGGCACTGGGTAAAGCATTTTTTCCTTTCTGGGGCTCAGTTTCCTTCTCCTTAAAATGGCTGAATTGGATTCGGGGATGGCAAATATGCATGATCCATTAATGCCCGGAGCAGATATTACTACCCATGATGCAGTCTTCTGTGAGCTGGGTACATCCTCAGAATCCCTCCTAACACAGCTCTTGTTTCAGACAGACACGACTCATTGATCAGAGATAGCACTTGTGTTGAAATCCATCTGCCATCCCTGTGCAATCTGAAGAGAGACGTTCTGTGCTTATGGCGCCACAGACCACCAATCAAGATGTCACAGTAAAAATGGGCAGATGAATTGTCCTCCCATTGGCCCGAGTGAGAAAGCTGACTCCTTAGTGTTTGAGGACTGGGGGTCCTCGTTCTGCACCTCAGCCCTTTCCTTCGCAGAAAGTACCCAGTGTCTAGATGGGATGATTCAGAGGGGACATGCTGAGGAGCACGTGAGGTCTGAAGCCCATCATGAGGTTAGCCTCACGTCTTCTGTTTGGCTCCTTATGGGGACAGATTTGACTTCAGTGGCTCTGCTGCCTATGGCGAGCTGGGAAGTGAGCGTGGGTCTTTCTGGAAATGAGCCTGAGGTGGCCTGAGGTGTTTCTGCATTCAATTTATCTGAGTTTCAAGTGATTCATCCTGTTCCTTCCTGGATCGTGTTCCTGGGCTCCAGGTGATGGCTTAATTTGCTTCTGAAATCTGGATCCCACCCATTCACTGTCTTCCAGTAGCTGCTGGGGGCAGCCTGTTAACAAGGAGCACAGCACATTTTCTGGGCCATGTAACCCTTTATCCCAGCCCATTAGAATTTTCAGCACCCCTTCCCTTTTTTTTTTTTAAGTTTCTTTTCCTGAAGGGCTAGAATGTTCTGAGGCAGCTTAATAGACATCGATTTGCAATGATTTTTAGCCACTGTGCTTCAGGAGAGTTGAGGAGCTGATGATTAATCCCCACAATAGCTCTTTCCTTTTGTTTTAAAATGACCTAATAGCTGAATTGCGCGAGCAGGCCGGGCCAGCCTGACCCAGTTCGGCTCCTTGCCTTCTGCCGCTTCATTCAAATGAGTCCGCGATGAATTATTCAGCCCTGCTACGGGAGAAGAGTGAGTGCTCCTCCTGTAATATTTAATCAGCAACCTGGGAGGACAGCATCATCTTTACAGACAGCTGCTGCTCACTTAGAGGCAGATGAATGAGTGTTCTTAGAAGCTGGGTCGGATTCCTGCCTTTTCAAGGAAGGTGGCTTGTCCTCTGATCTCAGAGGGATGGCGACGCTCCTCGGGCTCACCCGGGATCCCTTTGGTCGGTCCTCTTTCTATGTCAGCAGAAAGCAGCCCCCCGGGCCTCCCAGCTTAGGGACTGTGTGCGACCTCGATTCCCAGATGTGCCCCTTCAGCAGTAGTGTCCTCTCCTCTATGTAACAAACCACTGAGAACTTAATAGCTTAAAATGACTCGAACGCATTGTCTTACAGTTCTGTATGTTAGACGTGTGACCCACGTCTCACTGAGCTGAAATTAAGGTATCAGAAGGGCTGTGTTCCTTCTGGAAGCTCTGTGGGGAGAGCCCATCCCTTCACCTCTTACAGCAGCTAGAGGCTGCCTGCATTCCTTGGCTCTGGGTCCCTTCCCCCATCTTGAGAGCCAGCCACAGAGCATCTCTCTGGCTGTCTCTCTTTCTCTGACCTCCTCTCCTGAGTTCCCCTTCTACTTCTAATGACCTTGTGATTACATTGAGCCCAGCTGGATAATCTAGAATCATCTCCCCGTCTCAAGATCAGCTGATTAGCAGTCTTCATTCAACTTGCCACCTTACTTCCCCTTTACCACATAATCTAACATAGCCACAGGTTTCAGGGATTAGGACATAGACATCTGGGGAGAGGGGTACATGATTCTGCCCTCCCATACCTACCATTGCCCTGGCTTCATCATCCCTAGTTTTATAGAAATTTCTATTGAGAAGAAAACCTCTGAGAACCTTCCTGAGCACACTGTCTAATCCGGTATTAAGAGCATAGGCTCTGGGGACAGCCAGGCTTGCACCCGTCTTAACGCTGCCATCTGTGACTTCAGGGAATGGTGTCGGACACATGACGGCTGATGAACAGTGGACAGGTGGCTTCACCTCTTGGAGCTCCTGTAAAATGGGTTTATGGCTGGGCATGGTGGTTCACACCTATAATCCCAGCACTTTGGGAGGATGAGGCAGACAGATCATGAGGTCAGGAGATGGAGACCGTCCTGGGTAACAGGGCGAAACCCCATCTCTACTAAAAATACAAAAAATTAGCCGGGTGTGGTGGCGGGCGCCTGTAGTCCCAGCCACTCAGGAGGCCAAGGTAGGAGAATCGCTTGAGTCTGGGAGGCAGAGGTTGCAGTGAGCTGAGATCGCACCACTGCACTCCAGCCTGGGCGACAGAGCAAGACTCCATCTCCAAAAACAAAACAAAACAAGCAAACAAAAAAAAACAAGACTGAACTCCCAGGGCTGCTGTAAGATGAAGTGAGCTGCTGTGTGGAAAGGGAGTGGCTCTAGGAAGCAGCCCATGAGTGGCCACCATCACTACGGCAGTCATGTGTCTCTATTTCTGAGTGTGTGGGTCTGTCTCTCTCCAGAAGGGGGTGTTGGTATCTTATTAACCCCTTATCTGGAGCCTTTGTAGGGGAGGCTGTGTGGGTCGCTGGTGCATTTGTTTGATTCAGTGGTAGGTGCCTTTGTTGCAGGGCCACTGCATAGAGCTGCTTGCTGCTGGGCTGTCCTCTTTGGTCATCTCTCACATTTGGCTTCATTCAAACCTATTCTCTTACTTTTAGGATATTGGACTGTAGGACCCTTAGAAACATGGATGAACCTTTTCCTTTGTCTCCCTCACAACTCCTGTGGGTAATTTTAATGATACTCATATTTCCATTAGTTCTCCTTGATTCCTTAAAGAGCTTGGCATTCCACTGTGTTTTTCATGACTCTAAGTGGTTAAGGTTGAGATGATTTCCCCTATTTTATAATCAGAAGATGAAACACTAAATGACCCCCCCAAAGTTCCATGACTGACATTGGCAGAGCTGAACACCAGCCCCAGATCTGACTCCAGATGGAGCTCTCTTCCCTTAGGGGTCCAGCTCCTGCCTCTGACAGACACCCAGCGGATGCTGGCTACTTTGGATAAGCCTTGAGGCCTCCTCCCTCCCCCTGTGTGTCCCTCTCCCTTTGTGGGAGCACATTCTGGGGCCAGCGGCCTCCCGCTCAGGCTTGCCGTTGAACACAAGGGCGGGGGTACAGTTACATGGTGCCGAATTGTCCCTTCTGGCTTGTGTGTCTCAGGGGCCCCCAGGTCTCCCAGGCCCTCTGTCTGACTCTCTGACATTAAAGATCAGGAGGTGGCGCTTTGATCCCACTGGCCATGTATTTCTTCTGCTTTCCAGATCTCACTTCCTTGTGTAGAGGTGGGGCTGCTTTGGGCTCAGGCTTCTTGCTGTTTGGGGCTGCCCTGTTGAATGCGTTGATGCTTTTTCTCATGCTGCTTCCTTCACCCCGTTGGTGAAAACCTTTCCCGGCAGCCTCATGTCTGCTTTTCAGGTACTCTGGTCCCATCTCTCCCGGCATTTGCATGTGGGGCTCCCAGTTGACCCCCGGAAAGTGTAGCATCAGCACGAAAAGCAGCACCTTTCTGAAATGCAACGTGTGCAGATAAATTATTCAGTGAAACCCAGTCTAACTTTATTAAGGCCAGAATGATCCTTTTCTGTCAGAAGCCACAGACAGGGGCTGGATCAACAAGATGCCCCAGGACCTAGATGGCACCCTGGGACCAGAGGATCGTGGCTGACCATGGGCTGGTCACTGGCATGTGGGCTTGGGTTGGGCTTCCCGTGTGTTTGCTTGGCCTCGTGCCTGTGTGGCCCCTCTGACCAAATGGGGTGGACGACAGAGACCCTCAGGTGGAGGAGCCAGACACGGCCCCCCTTGGAGAGGGATCATCTTGACTTGATTCCCTTGGTCTGGAGAGAAGGATCTGGGGGCCAGAGTGGCTCCCAGTCAGTGTCTAGGAATGCAGAGGGTGGAAGGAGGGTCTCGGGCAAGACCTCCCCCAACAGGCAGACCAAGGCAGTGCCTATTTATTCATGGTATTTCACATCATAAGAAAGTTAAAGAGTTTGTGGCATTTTAAATGTTTTTTAGATTAATTTGTATTCTAACATGGTAATGAGGAAGCGGCTTTTGTCCAAGAGGTGAGATATGCAAAGATAACCTTTAAGTTTCCTATAATTAACCTTTAATGATATTCTCTCACTTTAGCAATATATTTTATGCTTCAAAAATGTAACAGATAGAAAGGAGTGAGTGCTTCTTGCATCCAAATGCCTGGCAAAAAATGAAGTCCCTTTGGCGTGCGAGGTTTTACTTCTCCGTCCTTTTGGTCCAAGGCTACTGGAGTGTTGGATGGTGAAATAAACACAGGAAACCTTGGCTTTGTGGCTGTATTGGTCTTTCTTTCTACCATTGGTAAGCCACTGTTTCAGATTCTTCAGGGCTGGCCTTCCCTCTTCACAGCCCCTCCCACCACTGCTGTAACCCATGAGCCTGCTGCACGCAGGGCCCTCCCCCAATCCTCTCTGCTTGGCCTTTGGTGGGATTTGACCTTGTAGGTTCATTGACCTTTTGCCAAAGTCCTCTTCTGTTGATTCTGCAGAGCACCTAACATGTGCCAAGGCCCTGAGCTGCTGCCCTCAGAGTTATGTCCAGTGGGGGCCTCAGACACCCAGACCACAGTGGCACCAACGGGAGGGAAGGCACCACTGCTGTGACCTGGGGTCCCCTGTATTAGTCAGGGTTCTCTGGAGAAACAGAACCAACGTGTGCCTGTGTGTGTGTGTGTGTGTGTGTGTGTGTGTGTGTGTGTACATACATATACATAGATTACTGGGGTGTTCAATCTTTTGGCTTCCCTGGGCCACACTGGAAGAATTGTCTTGGGCTACGCATAAAAGAGACTAACACTAGCCGATGAGCTTGAAAAAAAGAAAAGAATCACAAAAAAATCGCATAATGTTTTAAGAAAGTTTTCCAATTTGTGTTGGGCTGCATTCAAAGCTGTCCTGGGCTGCGGGTGGCCTGTGGGCCATGGGTTGGACAAACTTGACACAGGCAAAGAGATTTGTTACAAGAAATTGGCTCCTGTGATTATGGAGGCCAAATAATCCCAAAATCTGCAGTCAGCAAGGTGGAGACCCAGGAGAGCTGATGGTGGTGTTCCAGTCTGAATCTGAAAATCTAAGAACCAGAAGAGCTGATGGTGCTGTTCCAGTCTGAGTCCGAAAATCTAAGAACCAGGAGAGCTGATGATCTTGTTCCAGTCTGAGTCCGAAAATCTAAGAACCAGGAGAGCTGATGATCTTGTTCCAGTCTGAGTCCGAAAATCTAAGAACCAGGAGAGCTGATGATCTTGTTCCAGTCTGAGTTCGAAAAATCTAAGAACCAGGAGAGCTGATGATGTTGTTCCAGTCTGAATCTGAAAGCCTGAGACCCAGGAGAGCTGGTGGGGTTGTTCCAGTCTGAATCTGAAAGCCTGAGAGTTGTTCCAGTCTGAATCTGAAAGCCTGAGACCCAGGAGAGCTGGTGGGGTTGTTCCAGTCTGAAAACTAGCAGGCTTGAGACCCAAGAAGAGTCGAGTTTCAGTCTGACTTCAGAGGCCAGAAAAGACCCACATCCACCTGCAAGGCAGTCAAGCAGGAGGGCATCTTCTCACTCATGGGAGGGGCAGCTTTTGCTTTTCTGTTCTATTTAGGTCTCCAGCGACTGGATGGACACATGATGGGGGCAACCTTCTTTACTCACTCTGGTGACTCAAATGTTAAATTTCATTTAGAAGCACCCTCATCCACACATCCAGAATCATGTTTGACCAATATCCAAACACTTCGTGGCCCAGTTAGATTGACACATAATATTTTACCCCTCACATAACATGACCCCTAATGTAACATCAACCCTCATGTAACATCACCCTCATGTAACATCACCCTCATGTAACGTCAGCCCTCATGCCCTCCTGCCTCTGGAAGCCTCTCTCCTTATTACCTTGATGAGTTTTCCCTGTCTTTCCTCCTTGCCTTCTACCCCATGCCTTCAACCACCGTCTCTTGGTGGGTGATCTCCAGCACTTCACCACTGACTCAGCTAGGTTGAATCATTAATTGATTAATTTTTAAAAATCACTTAAAGTAGGGAATTGTAATTGTAGGCACATAAGTTAAAAATTTAACTTAAGGCCGGGCGCAGTGGCTCAAGCCTGTAATCCCAGCACTTTGGGAGGCCAAGACGGGCGGATCACGAGGTCAGGAGATCGAGACTATCCTGGCTAACACGGTGAAACCCCGTCTCTACCAAAAATACAAAAAATTAGCCAGGCGAGGTGGCTGGCGCCTGTGGTCCCAGCTACTCGGGAGGCTGAGGCAGGAGAATGGCGTGAACCCGGGAGGCGGAGGTTGCAGTGAGCTGAGATCCAGCCACTGCACTCCAGCCTGGGTGACAGAGCAAGACTCCGTCTCAAAAAAAAAAAAAAAAAATTAACTTAAAACCTGTAAGTGAGTATGGACTTACCAATCTTTCAAGGCAGGGCAGGGTTTTCTTGGTTTTCCTTAGTGTGGCCTGCTGTTTGTGGGTGAGTTCTGTCTTTTTTCACAGATCACCTTGTAAGACCTTGCCTACAACTTCTTATTTAGATTTCTTCAACGTGGAGGGGCAACTTATGGACACACAGGTGAAGCAATCAGAGAACAGAATCCGTCTAGAGTTTTATGAACCACCCCCCCAATATTTTATAGTTGAATCCACCCACTCTAATTTCATAGCATTCCTTGAACAACTCACTTTGAGTCTTGCTAAGTATTTGACTTAGTTTTCATAGAAACAACTATTTTTTTTTTTGACAGAGTCTTGCTCTGTCACCCAGGCTGGAGTGCAGTGGCACAGTCTCGGCTCACTGCAACCTCCACCTCCCAGGTTCAAGAGATCTCCTCCTGCCTCAGCCTCCCAAGTAGCTGGGATTACAGGTGCCCGCACCACCACACCCCGCTAATTTTTGTATTTTTAGTAGAGATAGGGTTTCACCATGTTGGCCAGGTTGGTCTTGAACTCCTGACCTCAGGTGATCTGCCTGCCTCAGCCTCCCAAAGTACCGGGATTACAGGTATAAGCCACCGCACCTGGGCTATCTTTCTTTTTATACTCACATTTCACTATTTTCTATATTCTTTATGTAATTACAATAAAGAGTACAGCCAGCACAGCAGGTTTGGGGATAAACAGCTGATACTCAGTACACATAGAACTCAAATGATGGGGCAAGAAGTGCATGGCAGCCTGGAGAGTAGTGAGCACCTGTGGCCCGTGTGCTGGTGATTGCTCACCGGTGGGGAGAAGGGTTGCTGTGTCCTAGCACTTACCAATTTCCATGGGGTAAACGCTCCTGCCATGGGTGACTTCCAGTTACCAGTGATTAAACAACCTAACTGGCTCAAAACCCTGAACATTTAATAACTGGCTCTCCCCAGTGGGCACGGGTGACTCCAGCACACCACTGCCTACTGCCTACTTCCAGTGTTGAGCAGAGGACGGCCCCTGGTGCTGGCTTATGCAACTCCTTGAAGACCAGTTAAGGGAGTATCTAAAAATCATCATATCTCAGCCATAATTGGTCTTCACTCAGCCACCAGCTCCTCCTCCTTTGTGTTTACAATTCCTGCTCCCTGGGGATGGCGGACCCTCTTGCTTCTTCTAGCCAATTCCCATTCTGTGGCCATCCTGCTGTCCCTGCCAGGCCTGCCCATTCAGACAGCCCTTTGAGCTCTCCTGGCTTTTTATTCTTCCTACAGAACTCCTCTGTTCTGTGTCCCAGCCCCTTTGGGACCCACTAGGCTTTTGGCTGACTAATTTAATCAGCATTTTCAACTGAGGTGTTGGCTTACAAAGGCTTCATCACCTCCAAGCCTGGAGGACAGGCTGACTTGTGTGGGCGGTTTGGGTCTCAGAGCATCCGTTGCTCAAATCCTTATGCCTGTGGTTGTCTCTGTTGATGGTTACAGCCAGCTCTGATTGCTGGGAAAATAGTTTCTCGATCCAGCCACTATTCTTCTTGTCACCTGAGGGCATTGCCTGATGGAGGGACTCTAGAGTTGGGAGTACAGGAATGGCATGGGTCAGAGTGGGACTGCAGATTCTTGGCATCCTTTTTTTTGAGACAGGGTCTTGCTCTGCTGCCCAGGCTGGAGTGCAGTGGTGCAATCTTGGCTCACTGCAACCTCAATCTCCTAGGCTTAAGCAAGTCTCTCACCTCAGCCTCTTGAGTAGCTGGGACCACAGGAGTACATCACCACGCCTGGCTAATTTAAAAATTTTTTTTTTTTTTTTGAGAGATGGGGTCTTCCTGTGTTCCCCAGGCTATTGGCATCCCACAAGAGTGGGATGGCTGTTGGCTAGTACCATTCTGACGCACAGCAGAGAAGTTTGTCTGAGCTTTGGTGTTTTAGATTCTATTCAAAAGGTGGTTTTGGGAGTCAGAAATGTTTATGACTGTGTCTCTACGTATTGTTTGAAATTTTTCATTGTTAAAAAATGTGTGTCCCGGTGCGTTAGATGAATAGCAGCCCATTTGCTTTTGCAAACATACACTCTGCACCCTGAGTGGGGAATATGGTTTGGTGGCACCAGAACCATTTGTGTGTCAGGGACTGAGGCAGGAGACCTTGATGGAAGGGAGGGAAACACAACGGGGACCTTGCCGTTGAGAGGCTCTGAATACAGACCCGTTTGTATAACAAGCTGTGTTTGTCAGAGGACGAGCTGACTTCAGAAGCTGATTTTTATGCTGAAGAGCAGAGTGTGGCATGTGTAATGAAGAGAGTTTATCTTTGTGTGGAACGAGAAATAATTTGCTAAGCCAGTAACTCCTGTATTTCCCAGATACCCGTGCAGTTCACATGCAGCCTGGGGTCTGGAGAGCAGGAATCGCCTTACTTCACAGAGCTCTCCAAAGACCCCTGATGTCAGTTCAAATTTCAGAAATTAAAGGATTAAATGCTTTCTGTGTTCTCTGAAGACTTGCTAGCGCTTGATCTGTTTCATTAAAATGACTCCTTTGGTGCAGTCCCTCCCCAAAACCAAGAGCCACTGCGGCACTGCTGAAACCCCACCTTTCTGTCCAGCTGTTGTCTAAGCCCGAATCCAGATGAACACAGTGCAGAGGGTGTTGGAGAAGCCTCGAGAGGTCAACGGGTGAATATTGTATTAAACATGAGAGACACAAACCACAGGGCTCCTAACCTCACCATACCCCTCCTCTTGCCGAAACTAATATAATCCCTGGAAAGGACAGCAGTGAACAGCGGGGGGCATCATTTTTATTTCTGTCTTGCCAAATCAGAGTTCTGGATAGTTAACATGGATGAACCCCTGAGCCAAAAACATACAGAAGAATGCTTGTTATTGGCAAGAAATCCTGTTGTTATTAAATTACTCTGGGATCTCTCTTCTGGGCTAATTGGTAGGTAGAGTGGGCAGGATGAGGAAGGGGGCTTAGGAGAGACCCCTTGATACCATACTAGTCATGACTGAATTTCTGCCTTTGGAGAATCAGGGCATCTGATGTGACAATATAACAGTAACAAAAGATTCAGCTGCCGTTAATGGGAGACTTCCTTGCAGACTTTCTCGCCTGGGGTTTCATAAGAGAATTAAGCCGTATAGAAAATGATGTGCATGGCCTTTTCTTAGTCCTTCTGAGGATGGCGCATAGCTAGTACCATTCTGCTGCACAGCAGAGAAGTTAGTTTTTCACCATGGATACTTGTGGGCCAAGTTAGGGCTGAACTCCCTCAAGGAACCCTCATGAGAACCTTTCGACCACTGTCACATTTAATCCTTACAACCAGCCCCTGAGACAGGTATAATTATCACCACCATTCCACAGATGAGGAAACTGAGGCTGAGTAACTGGCTGAATATCACACAGATGGCAAATGGAGGAATGAAGACCAGAGCTCAGATCTGTCTGACTTGGCGTTAGTTATCTTTTCCTCTGTAACAAATTATCCCACACTGAGTGGCTTAACACAACACATGCTCCTTATCTCACAGTTTCTGAGGGTCAGGAACCCAGGCCTGGCTTAGCTGCATTCTCTGCTTCGATGTCCCTCATGAAGCTGCAGTCAAGGTGTCAGTTGAGGCTGCAGTCTCATAGGAAGGCTTGGCTAAGGCAGGACTGGTGTCTAAGCTCACATAGGCATGGCAGGATGCAGTTCCTCACAGGTTGTTGGACAGAGGCCTCAGTTCCGTGCTGGCTGTGAGTGGAGACCGCCTTTAGTTCCTAGACATGTGGGCCCTTCAAGGTGGCTGCTTACTTCATCAAAGCCAGCAGGGGAGAGAAAGCCTGCTAGCAAGACAGACGTTCCCGCCGGCCGTATGTGAACGCATCACAGAAGTACCATCCCATTGCCTTTGCCATTCTGTGAGAAGCAAAGCATACATTCTGCCCACATTCAGGGACAAGGGACTGTACCAGGGTATGCAGCCCAAGAGGTAGGGATAACGCAACGGGGATCTTAGGCTCTCCCTACCACGGATCCCAAAGCCCATGCTCAGGCCTTGCTGCCTCCCTTTGTGGAGTAGAAAAGACCCAACTGGATGATGATTCAAGGATCCTCCCTGTGGGTCAAGAGGTTTAATCACACTGCCTGCTTTGAGGTGATACAGTTTTCATTGTCTGCTACATCTCTGATGTTATCAGGATGGAATTAAAATCTCAGAGCCACACTTGTGATGAATGTATCAGATACAATATTACACATTTCATAAAGTTGTCTTTCAAAGAGAGTCAGCTTTCAGGAGGGATGTCAGTGCCAGGGTTGTTTTGCAGAAGTGCTCTCACTTGTGTCAGATAAGAAGAGCCAGCAATTCTGCCAGTGGTATCAAGCCTCTGCACTATCTTCTAGGGGCCTGGTGGCCACAAATGGAGGGAAATAAAATATTCCAAGAGAGGCTGTGTCAAGCATATCACCTGGAGAATCGAATATGGCATGAAGCAAAGCTTTCTGTGCATTTCTGGCCACCGAATGACCCTGGCTTTTTGCCAGGGCTGGCCGAGGACTGGGTTTAAATGGAAAAGAACATGAGCTCTGTGTGTAATTTAAAGGCCTCACGGGAGCCCAGTAGGGCATTCTGATGGGTGCTGTAGAGTCATAAAAAATAAGTTACAATTTCCAGTACACAATGGGCGGATAAAGTGGATCAAATCAAACTCTAATGTGGTCATAAGGGAGAAGTTCCAGTTAAGGGAATGTTCTGGTTGCTAGAGAACAGCCACACGCTTTCCCACAGATATGGTCAGTCACAAAAGAACTGGAGAACTCTTGCAGTCATGGGTGAAGTGCATGGAAGCACACATAACAGGAGAGTCGTAATAACTGACCATTACTGCACTTTTCGCAGATGATTCAGCAGGCACTGCTGGGCTATGAGAAGGTCAGATTACCTCAGTGCCCAGGGGGTCTCTGGAAAGAACAAGGCAGGGTCCTGCTCTTCCACTGTGCCTGCTGAGGTAGGGTACACAGCCGGAGACGGGAGCTGGCATGGCAAGTTCTGGCAGCCCTCCAGAGCATTCCCTGGACTTGGCTGTTGGTGCTGATGCCTGGCCAGGGACCGACCCACAGTGGAGCAGGGAGAGCAGCAAGGTGGGTACCAGGTGGCTCTTTGGGAGTGACTCTGGGTCCTGAGTCTTATGGGTATCTGGTGGGGTGAGAGACTGAGTTCTAGGGAAGGGCACTGCCTTTACCCCTCTTCCTCTCTCTGATGTCACCTTCTCCTTGGGGCTCCTATGGCTTGTCAATCACTCCCCAGCTCCTCATCCCTCCAGGGCCCAGGAAAGGTCCTTGGGAATGCCGGCCTGCAGAGCAGGGATGGGCTCAAGGCTGTTTCTGGGAAAGGCCATGGAGTATTGTGGGCTCTGCGAGTGTCCAAGGGGAAGCTGGTGGTACTGTGCATGCTCCTCCCGCCCTCCCTGTCCCTAAACGGGACTTCTTCCTCCCTCCGCCCTTGCCCCATTCTCCTTTTAGAAGTGTATTAACCCGTCCCCACTGTCCCTGTCATCCCTGTCTTCCTCTTGCCCCTGCCTTGAGCTTTATTGGGACGTGCCAGATTATATTTGCACAGCCACGTGTACCCCAGGGATGAGTGAGATGCCACCCCCACCCCAAGAGCTCCAGGTCTGGAGGAAGAAATGGAGACAGCTCATGGGGTGAAATGTAAGGAGTGTGCATATTTGTAGGGGGTGCCTGGCGATCAGCGCACTTTAGGGGATGTTTGAATGGACAGTCCCTGCAGGATCCCTTCAAGTGCAGTGGACAAACGGGAGGACATGTGCCCCTGAGGCATGGCATGTAACAAGCGGAAGAGCGGGCGGGTGCTTTGGGTGCCGTTCTGTCCACCAGCATGCTGTCTGAGCATAACGTCCCCTGCCCAAAAGGGCTCATTTCCCATCCAAGTCAGCTCTCAGGAAAGTGTCTGCAGGTGAGGCTGACAGAAGCTCAGGGCTTCCTTCCTTGGGGGCTGAGCGTGGCTCCACGTCTGATGCTGGAGTGTGAGGCCGCCCCACCCTGCACCTCCCACACCCATCTTCACTCTGCAGCCTCCCTGCTGCTGACGCCAGAAGCTTGGTGTCACCCGAGTCTCCTCTCTCCCTCCATCACACCTGCCTGGCTGCTCTTCTGTCTTGCAGACATCACAGTGGCCCTCACTGGTCTCCCTTTTATACCCACCCCCAGCCATTCTCCCTCCAGAGGTGAAGGCGCTCTGCAAAAGTGTGAGTCTGCCCGTGTCACATGCCTGTCGACACCTCTTCTGGGATGAAACTCAAGATCTGAACGTGGTCTGCAAGCCCTGCACACACGGGGCTCCAGGCCGCCTCGCCAGCCCACATGATGGTTGGACCAGCAAACTGCGTGTACGTGGGGCTCCAGGCTGCCTCACCAGCCCGCGTGATGGTTGGGCACCATGTGAGTTTCCAGGGCTGATGTGACAAGGTTCCACATCTGGATAGCTTCAACAATAACCATTTCTTGCCTACGGCTCTGGAGGCCAGAAGTCTGTTTCCCTCTGTGGCTTGAGAAGGAGGCTGTGTTTCATGCCTAGCTTCTGGTACCCTCAGGTGTTCCTTGGCCTGTCGGTGACTGTCTCCTCATGTCTTCATGTCGTCTTCCCTCTGAACGTGTCTGCCTCTGTCCACTTCCCCCTCCCCATAAGGATGCCCGTCATCTTGGAAGAGGGCCTACCCTAATGATCTCGTCTTGATCATCTGCGAAGACCCTGTTTCTCAATGTCCCATTCACAGGTACTGGGGTGGGATTCCAACATCTGTGGGGACACCATTCACCCTTAGCAGGTGCTGTGTGTGCTGCATGTCCCCCGCCGTCTCCACATCTGCTCTCTGCCCTTGTCTGGTGTGCTCTTTCTCACTGCCCGCCTTCACCCAGGCACACATGCCAGTCCCTCAGCTTTGGATAAGCACTGGGCACCCAAGCTGGGTAGGACCTTGGCCCCTCTGAGCCCTGGTCACTGTCCTTACTCCCGATTCCTTCCTTGGAGATGCCTGTTCTGGCCCCTGACTTGTTTGGAGAGCCCTGTTTTCACCCCCACAGCCCCTCAACTCTCCTTTGCGGTGTTCCCCTCCCCGGCCTGACCCGTTCGCTGCCAAGTCCCTTTGACGGCACAGTGAGAACCGAGGCCTTGCAGAGGGAGAGGCCTGTGGGGTTGCATCCAAGTACAAGGGCAGCCGGGGGATTGGCCGTGGGCTTCACTGGGAAAGTGTCTCATGGGGTGGGCCCAAGTGGGTGAACTTGGGCTGGACATTCCCATGGCAATGTCACCCCACAGCTTCTTGGCTGCAGGAATGCGTCTTGGCCAGAGGTGGGATGGGCTCTGGGGCGCAGATGTCTCACCTCACAGCTATAGTCGTGTTTCCAGGTAGCCTGTTGGGTGCCTTGTCATTCTCCACATTTGTCACTGGGTCCCTGTGAGAGACTCTATTGAGTGGGTAAGACTGGAGCAGGGTCTCAGGTCTGCCCTTGGCAACAAGCTTCTCTGGCTGGGGCCCTCTTCTGTGTTTTGTGCTCTTTTCTCCCTCCTGGGACGAATCTCCTGTCTCCTAGACACCTGTCCCCTGGTGCGTTCCTACCCTGCAACTGCAGGTGCTACTGGCGGGTCAGCGCCCTCCCTGCATGCACACTGTCCCTCCAGTTGTGGAAGCAAATTCCCTGCTAGAACATTCTATCCCGCCTTTGAGGCCTGGATCAAATGCTCCCTCCTTTCTGATGCTTTTCTCCACATTTGCAATTGGAGTCCGTCATTCCTTCTTCGTTAGGAATGTCATGCGCCACGTGGATGGTCCTTCTGCAATGGGAACTCGTGCCCTAGACACTTATCCTCTGTCTGCCCCTCGCTTGACTATAAAGTCCTTGAAGTCAGGAATGATGTGCTTGTCAATACTTTATATTCCAGATGGGGGGTACCCAATGGATTTGTTAACAGATTTTTCTGGCCTTGCCATCAGGAAATGTTAAGCAGATTCCCTGAAGTTTAGGGTCATGGGTCTTGTTCTTGAGTCCCCATGGCAAAGCACGGGGCTGACAGCAGGAGATGGCTTAGTAGGTGTGCATGGGATGAATGAACTTGTTAGCTGAGAAGATTTAACGTCGGCCTCCCCAGGTTTTCTGCAATTTAGTGGTGAACTCTTAAAGAACAAAGATTTTAAGCACTAGATAAATACCATTTTATTCGTGGAAGCCTAGAGAAGTGGGAGTCAGGAAGGGGAAGGGAGATTTTGTGGGGGGAAGTTTTCCTGGGGCCCTTACATCCACTCTAAGTGCTGTCTCTGCTCTGTCCTCTTAGCTGTGAGCACCCAGAGAGCTCCGAGCCTGGTTTCTATCATCAGATTGAATATTTGATTTGTAAGAAGTGGAAAGTCCCCATCTGTTGTCCCTGCTCCCTGAGTGGAGTTCCAGGAAGTAGCGCCCCTGTGTCTACACCATGTTAAGACAGAGGAGGGCATGCTGAGCCAGGCATGGGCATCAATCTCTGACCACTTGAACGGGGCTGCCCCTCCACCAGGTCACCCTCCTCCATGTCAGCCTGGGGGACACTGGAAGTTCAAATGGATCTAAGGGAGCAGACTCTATTCATTCATTCATTCACTCACTCATGCATCCATTCCTCAGGTGCTGGTTGAGCCTCTCCTGTGTCCCAGGTGCCATGCTGGGTGATGGGGAGACAGAAGTAGATAGGACCAGTTCCTGCAGCATGAAAGTTCCGAGTGATTGCAACAGAGCCAGATAGATCCTGTGTTCAAGGTCAGCCCGGAGACCATGATGGGTGGCATAAAACATGGCAGTCACTTACCCATCCATAGGCACCTGTGGAAACACTTCCTGGAGTAAGGGACAAATAAGCAGAGGCCCCAAGGAGGAGTAGGAACTCACCAGCCAGTGGGAAGGTGGAGGAGGGACGAGGGCATTTCAGGTTGGAAACAGGATTGCAGAGGCTAGAGGAAGGGGTGCCTGGGGGCTGGCGATTCAGCAGGACCAGCGTGTAGGGTAAGAGGGGCTGAAGGTTGAGGGAACAGGCCCCTGAGGGCCTCATACATCACCCAATCTGAGGAATTTGGGCTTTGACCTGAAATGAAATCACGGGACAGAGGTTCCAGGGATCCCTCCTTTCCATCTCTCCTCCCCAAAGCCCCAACGCCCAGTGTATTAGTCCATCTTCATGCTGCTGATAAAGACAGGCCTGAGACTCGGTAATTTATAAAGAAAAAGAGGTTTAATGGACTCACAGTTCCACGTGGCTGGGGAGGCCTCACACTCACAGTCATGGCAGAAGGTGAGGAGAGAGAATGAGGAGAGAGAGAGAATGAGAGCTGAGCGAAAGGGGAAACCACATATAAAATCATCAGATCTCATGAGACTTCTTCAGTACCATGAGAACAGTTTGGGGGAAACCACCCCCATTATTCAGTTATCTCCCAGTGGGTCCCTCCTACAACACGTGGGAATCATGGGAGCTACAATTCAAGATGAGATTTGGGTGGGGACACAGCTAAACCATGTCACCCAGCAAACCAGGCCACCTCAGGCGGAACGGCCCTGATTCAGGTTTCCCCGTCTCTGCCTTCTACCCCCTCCCTAATTCAATCTGCTGCAAGGCTCTGTTCAGGCAGCTAATGACACAAGGGGTGTTTAATTCTGAACTCTGCAATCTCAAAAGATTAAATAATGGATTTTGTGATCTGCCGGGCTCTTTCCTGCATAGAATGATAAGATGTCAATTGGAAAAATTTAAATATTGATGAGTCTTAACTTTTGTATTGATTGGGCAGTGACATATTTTGAATAATGATTCACATTAAAAATACAAGGGTTCCTATTGATCATGCAGCATCTGGCTGTATTAAAATAATGAATAATCTTTAGAACTTACTATGCTTTTAAAATTTTGTTTCTCCTAGTAGCTGAAGATCCAACCAATGAGTAGCTTGCAACACCTATTTGGAAACTCCTGCACTGTCTGCCCATGCTCTTCTGTCACTGCTCGGGACTGCCACTTCTTTTTTTTTTTTTTTTTTTTTGAGACGGAGTCTCGCTCTGTCTCCCAGGCTGGAGTGCAGTGGCGCGATCTTGGCTCACTGCAAGCTCCGCCTCCCGGGTTCCCGCCATTCTCCTGCCTCAGCCTCCGGAGTACCTGGGACTACAGGTGCCCGCCACCACGCCCAGCTAATTTTCTGTATTTTTAGTAGACACAGGGGTTTCATTGTGTTAGCCAGTTGGTAGGGCATTGTGTAGGGCAGTTGGTTTGGAAGATTCGGTGTGAGATGGGCTCAGAAAACTCAGATCACATCAGTCCTTTTAGCCATGGTAAGGAATTTGGGTTACCTTATTTCTAACTTTTACAGAAACC
>NW_012114822.1:1954834-1965287 GCF_000951035.1 Colobus angolensis palliatus | reverse complement strand
GCAGTGGTTCAATCTCAGCTCACTGCAACCTCTGCCTCCCAGGTTCAAGCGATTCTCCTGTTCAGCCTCCTGAGTAGCTGGGATTATAGGCACGTGCCATTACGCCCAGCTAATTTTTGTATTTTTAGTAGAGATGGCCTCACCATGTTGGGCAGGCTGATCTTGAACTCCTGACCTCAAGTGATCCACCTGCTGCAGCTTCCCAAAGTACTGGGATTACAGGCATGAGCCACCACGCCCGGCCTAGCCCCATTTTAAAGATGAAGACTATAAGGTCACTTGCCCAGGCTCCCACAGCTGGTATGTGGCAGGACTTGCCATGAATTTGGGTCCATCTGGCTTCTACTAGGTTGGTGTAAACTGGGATTACTTTTGCACCAACCTAATAGAAAGCCTGGGTTCTTTCCATCAGACCTTGTTACAGACCAAGGCAGGACTTGAGCCTTCACGAGAAAGGTTACCAAGAACACTCAAGCTGGGTTGCTGTCTCTCTCTCCTTTTCCTCTCGGTCTGCTCTGTCTCCAGGACTCACTGCTTTGGAATAGTACCATGTACTGTTACCCCTGGGGCGGGGGGAGAGTTTTGCGGCCAAGAGTCTTGTCTCTGGTGTCAGAAGTTCTGCACTGGACTCTTAGCTGTGTGAGGCTCTTACTCCAGGCACTTAATTCCTTTTTGCCTCAGTTTCTGTGTCTGTAAAATGAAGACATTAATAGTGCTTAACAGGTTTGTTCATTTATAGTTTTATCAAGATGTAATTGATGTAAATAAACTGTACATATTTAGAGTGTACAATTTGATGAGTTTTGACGTTTATATATAATCATGAAACCACTACCACAATCAAGATAATAATGACACATATTCATCACCCTTAAAGTTTCCTTGTGCCGTTTGTACCCCACCCCTCCTGTCCCTCTCCCATCTCTAGACAACCACTTACCTGTTTTCTGTCAATATGGATTTGTATGCATTTTCTAGCATTTTATAATGCTAGAAATAGTTGTTCTTTTAGATCTACCTTCTTTTTTTTTTTTTTTTTGAAATGTAATTTTACTCTGTCACCCAGGCTGGAGTGCAATGGTGCGATCTTGGCTTACTGCACCCTCTACCTCCCAGATTCAAGCCATTCTCCCGCCTCACCCTCCCGAGTAGCTGGGACTACAGGCACGTGCACCACTACGCCTGGCTAATTTTTGTATTTTTAGTAGAGATGGGGTTTCACCATGTTGGGCAGGCTGGTCTTGAACTCCTGACCTCAAGTGATCCACCCACCTTGGCCTCCCAAAGTGCTGGGATTACAGGTATGAGGCACTGCGCCCAGTCAAATCTACCTTCTTACAGTCAGTATAATTATTTTGAGGTTCATACATATTGCATGTATCAAAAATTCATGCCTTGTTTATTGCTGAGTAGTATTCCATTTTATAGATATACTACGTTTTTTCCTATCTATTCACTTGTTCATGCATAGATTATTTTCTAATTTTTGGTTATTACAAGCAAAATTACATGTACACATCTTTGTGTGGTCATATACTTTTATTTCTCTTGGGCAAATACCTAAATGTGGAGTGGTCGGGTTGTATGGGAAGTATATGTTTAACTTTATATGAAACCATCAAAGTATTTTCCTGCGTGATTTTTGTGTCATTTTCCTTTTCTACCAGCAGTGTGTGTGAGAGTTCCCTTTGCTCCACATCCTTGCCAACCCTGGGGTGGTCAGTTTATTTACTTCTTTAAAAATTTTTAGCTAATCTAGTGTATGTGTGGACGTATCTCTAATGACAGATGATGCTGACAGTCCTATAAACACACTCTTCCCATATATCTGTTCTCAAGAACTGATAATCTCTTTATTTGTCTGTTTGCTATCCATATATCTCTCTTCTGCAATGAAGTGCATATTCCAATCTTTTGCCTCTTTAAAAAATTGGGGTATATTCCTGTTATTGAGTTGTAAAAGTTCTTTGCATATTTTAGATATGAATTTGTTGGATATATATTTTACAGATATTTTCTCTGAATCTTTTGCTTGCCTTTTCTTTTTTCTTTTTTCTGAGATGGAGTCTCACTCTGTCACCAGGCTGGAGTGCAGTGGTGAGATCTCGGCTCACTGCAACCTCCGCCTCCTGGGTTCAAGCGATTCTTCTGCCTCAGCTTCCTAAGTAACTGGGACTACAGGCACGCACCATCATGCCTGGCTAATTTTTGTATTTTTAGTAGAGACGGGGTTTCACCATGTTGGCCAGGATGGTCTCCATCTCTTGACCTCGTGATCCACCCACCTTGGCCTCCCAAAGTGCTGGGATTACAGACATGAGCCACCATGCCCGGCCGCCTTTTCATTTTTATAACAGGGTCATTTGAAGAGAAAAGGTTTTAAATTTCAGTGAAGTAAAATTTGTTGACTATTTTTTTTATGGTTCATGCTTTTGGCATCATATTTAAGAAATTAATAAAAGAAGAAATCCTTGTCAAACCCAAGATCTTTAAGACCTCTTATAGTCAGGTCTATCATAGTTCCATAGTTCCAAGTTCGTTTCTTCGTTTCTGTGTGTGGTGTGAGATGAAGGTCAAGGATCTTTTTTTTTTTTTTTTTTTTCTGTTGCTACCTGATTATTCCTGCACTATTTGTTGAAATGACTATTCTTTTTCCATGGAATTGCGTTGGCCCGTTCACTGAAAACCAATTCACCATGTATGTGTGAGTCTTTTCCTAAACTTTCTATCCTGTTTCATTTTTCTATATGTCTCTACTCATGTCAATATCGTACTTTATTAATATAGCATTCAACATGTATTCAAATCAGGGGTGTTCATATTCCAATTTTCGGCCGGGCTTGCTGGGATTACACTTGTAATCCCAGCACTTAGGGAGGCCGAGGTGGGCGGATCACCTGAGGTGAGGAGTTCGAGACCAGCCTGGCCAACATGGTGAAACCGCACCTCTACTAAAAATACAAAAATTAGCCGGTAGTGGTGGTACATGTCTGTAGTCCCAGCTACTCAGGAGGCTGAGGCAGGAGAATCGCCTGAACCCAGGAGGGAGGTTGCAGTGAGCCGAGATTGCACCACTGTACTCCAGCCTGGGTGACAGAGCGAGACTCCATCATACACACACACACACATACACACACACATTCACACTCCAATTTTGTTCATTTTCAAAATTATTTTGGCTTTTCTAAGTCATTTTTCATTTCCAAACACATTTTACAAATTTTAGAATCAGCTTATCAATTTCTATAACAAGCCCGATAGGATTTTAATTAGGATTGCATTGAATGTATAGGTGAATTTGGGGAGAATTGACATCTTAATAACATTAAGGTCCCCTTCCTCCTTTGCTTCTCCTTCAACAGAGTCTTGTTCTCTTTCCCAGGCTGGAGTGTGGTGGTGTGTGATCATAGCTCCCTGCAGCCTTGAACTCCTGGGCTCAAACGATTCTCCCATGTCAGCCTCCTGGGTAGCTAGGACTACAGGCATATATCACCATGCTCGGCTCATTTTTGTATTTTTTGTAGAGACAGGGTCTCACTATGTTTCCCAAGATGGGGAATTGACTTTTAATTTTACATAATTATAGAGTCTCAAGAAGTGAAAATTGAACAAAGAGGTTCTCTGTGAGGCCAGGGTTGGTGGTTCCTGCCTGTAATCCCAGCACTTTGGGAGGCTGAGGCAGGTGGATTGTTTGAGCCTGGGAATTTGCAACCAGCCTGGGCAAAAAAATAAAAAAATTAAAGAGGTTCTGTGTGCCCTTTATCCAACTTCCCCCAATAATGACATATTACGTAGCTATAGAGTATTATCAAAACCAGGAAATTGACACTGGCACAATACTGTCAGCTAGACTGAAAACCTTACTTGGATTTCTGCTGTGAGTTTTTTTCATGAATGGACGTTGGATTTTGTTGAAATTCCAACGTTCTTCTGTACCTATTGACATGATCATATGATTTTTCTCTTTTAGTTTCTTAATAGGGCAAATTACCTTAATTGATTTTCAAATGTTAAACCTACCTTTTACTGGCCTATGTTACATTATTATTTTTATATATAGCTGGATTTTATTTGTTCATATCTTTTAAAGGTTTTAACATATGTGTTTGAAGGATAATGTTCTGTAAGTTTCTTTCCTTATAATGTCTTAGTCTGGCTTTATATTAGGGTAATGCTAGATTTAGAAAATTAGGAGAGAAATGTTTCTTCTGCTCCTATATTCTGGAAAGGTTTGTGTTGAGTTGGTTTTATATATATTATACATATATTATAATATATGTTTATATTATATATAAAAATATATAATATAATACATAATATATAAATATAACATATATATGATATATATAATATATGTTATATTTATATATTATACTTGTTTGGTAGCATTCATCAGTGAAATACCAGTTATCTGGGCCTGGAGTTTTCTTTGTGGCCAAGTTTTTACTGCACATTTGATTTTAATAGGTAAAGGTCTATTTAGGCTATCTGTGTCTTTATGAGTGAGCTTAGTACTTCGTATCTTTTAAGGATTTGTTCATTTAAGTTATCAAATTCATTGCCATAAAATTATTCACAATATTTCCTCATTACATACTTAATGTCTGCAATAACTGTAGAATGTACTCCCTCTCATCCCTGATATTAACAATTTGTGTCTTCTTTTTTTTCCCCTGATCAATTTGTCTAGAGGTTTATCAATTTTATTGAGCTTCTCAGAGAGCCACTGTTAATTCCATTGATGTTTCTGTCAGGTGTCACTGTCCTGCACTGTCAGTATGTGAAAACTCTTGTTTCATATAGTTTGTCCTTTGAGAAAAGTTTTATAAAGTGAGAAAGTAAATCCAATCCTTGTCCTCCCATCATAGGTAGCAGCAGACGAGCTCCGTGATTTTCAGGGCTATAAAGGAGTTCCGTGGTGAGAGAGTGGGAGAACTCGGTTAGCTCTAGCTGAGAGTGGGAGAACTCGGTTAGCTCTAGCTGAATAGCTGAACCGTGTCCTTTCCTGAGGTTACTACTCCCATGTGGCTCTCTCGAATGGTGGATGTTTTCTCTCTCACACTCTTTTTTTATCAGTACAGTGATAGAATCATAGATTATTTGGTAACAGTTTTACTACCAAATAAGTTTTTAAAAAATAATGTCAACTCTTGATTTAGGTACCGAGGGTACATGTGCATGTTTGTTACACGAGTATATTGTGTGATGCTGAGGTCTGGGTATGGATCCCACCACCCAGGTGGCGAGCATAGTACCCAACAGGTAGTTTTTCAACCCACACCTCCCTCCCTGACTCCCCCCAGGTATCCCGCAGCGTCAGCTATTCCTGTTTCTATGTCCATGAGTACCCAATGTTTTGAGTAAGATCATGTGGGATTTGGTTTTCTGTTCCTGCGTTAACTCGCTTAGGATTATGACCTCCAGCTGCATCCACGTTGCTCCAAAGGACATGATTTCATTCTATTTTATGGCTGTATAGTATTCCGTGGTGTATATGTACCATATTTTCTTTTATTTTTATTTATTTTTATTTTTTCTGAGACAGGATCTTGCTCTGTCACCCAGGTTGGAGTGCAGTGGTGCAATCATGGCTCACTGCAGCCTTGACTTCTTGGGCTCCAGCGATCCTCCCACCTCAGCCTCCCACGTAGCTGAAACTGTGGGTGTGTGCCACCATGCCTGGCCAATTAAACAAATTATTGTTATTTAAATATATTATTATTATTATCACTATGTTGTCCAGGCTGGTTACAAACTCCTGGACTCAAGTCATCCTCCCACCTTGGCCTTCCAAAGCGTTGGGATTATAGGACTGAATCACCACGCCTGGCCCACATTTTCTTTATCTAATCTACCGTTGATGGACACCTATGTTGACTCCATGTCTTTGCTATTGTGAACACATGGTAGTTAGTAATCCCATTACTGGGTATATGCCTAGAAGAAAATAAATAATTCTATCAAAAAGACACATGCAATTATATGTTCATGGGATTACTAGTTACCATTAATGAGAATGGTAGCTCTGTCAATAGAGTCAACAGAGAATCTACAGAATGGGAGAAAATATTTGCAAATGATGCGTCCAACAGAGGTCTAATATCCAGAATCCGTAATGAACTTCAACAGATCAACAAGCAGAAAACAAATAACCTCATTAAAAATGGGTAAGCAGGCTGGGCGCGGTGGCTCACGCCTGTAATCCCAGCACCTTGGGAGGCCGAGGCGGGCGGGTCACAAGGTCAGGAGATTGAGATCACGGTGAAACCCCGTCTCTACTAAAAATACAAAAAAAAAAGCCGGGCGCTGTGGCGGGCGCCTGTAGTCCCAGCTACTCGGGAGGCTGAGGCAGGAGAATGGCGGGAACCCGGGAGGCGGAGCTTGCAGTGAGCCGAGATAGCGCCACTGCACTCCAGCCTGGTGGACAGAGTGAGACTCCGTCTCAAAAAAAAAAAAAATCAAAAAAAAAAAAAATGGGAAAGCGACATGATGAGACACTTCTCAAAACATACAAGTGGCCAAAACACATGAAAAAATGCTCATCCTAACAAATAATCAGAGAGATACAAATCAAAACCACAGTGAGATCCCACCTCACACCAATCAGAGGGGTGATTATTAAAAAGTCAAATAAGGCCAGGTGCAGTGGCTCATGTCTGTAATCCCAGCACTTTGGGAGGCTGGGGCTGGCAGATCCCCTGAGGTCAGGAGTTTGAGACTAGCCTGGCCAACATGGTTAAACCCTGTCTCTACTAAAAATACAAAAAATTAGCCAGGCACGGTGGTGGGTGCCTGTAATCCCCGCTACTCAGGAGGCTGAGGTAAGAGAATTGCTTGAACCTGGGAGGCAGAGGTTGCAGTGAGTTGAGATCACACCACTGCACTCCAGCCTGGGCAACAGGAGAGAAACTCCGTCTCAAAATAAATAAATAAAATAAAAAGTAAAATAATAACAGATGCTGGTGAGGCTGTGGAGAGAAGGGAACAATTATACACCACTGGTAGGGATACAAATTAGTTCAGCCCTTATGGAAGGCAGTTTGGAGACTTCTTACGTTCTTGGTGCTGCAGGACCCGGAGGCCATGTAGGGGTCTTCCTCCCACCTCTTTTTCATTCCCAGGCCATTGTCATCCATCTCATTTCATCCTCCCTGAAAACCCTCCTGCTGCTTTGAGTCTCATGCCTTCAAGCTTCTACCACCTGTTGCCTTTTCTCATTGCAATTATTACAGATTGCCTGATTTGCTCTCTTTCATTCCTTGAAGATTTTAGCACCTGGATCGCTGTCTCTTTCCGACCCTCTACCTGTCATAATTCATGGTGGTTTTTAATATCCACCCAGAGATCCTTTCAAAACCGAGGAGTACCAGTAACATTAAGTAACACTCTCTGCTGTTACAAACCAATCTCGAAATCTCAGTTGCTCAACCCAATTAAACATGATTTCTTGCTTATGCCAAACCCAATACACCTCTATGGTACATACCTGGTTACACCCCATGCCTGTTCAAACCCAACTTTTTACTTTCTGAAGGCTTATATCCAGTAGCCCAGTGTGGCTGGAGAAAAACAGGTACCTGTGCTAACTGGTCTTATTTTAAATGTATGATCCCTACCCCAGGCCCTGGTGCTATAAGATCCCACACACTCCTCTGTCCATACCTGTGCCAAACGACGTCACGTGGCCCCCTCTTTCACACAGCTCCTCTTCCTCCTCCACACGCTCAACTCTTGGCCCTGCTTCTTATTTCCCTGGGGAAATGGAACAACTCAGAAGGCAATTTCTGCATGCTCCCAGCAGCATGGCTGCCCACCTCCCTGTATCTGCACCCACACGGCAGCCTTCCCTCCAGTTCTGTGGATGACCTGTTTGTCCTGGCTGCCATCAGCCCCTTTCCTTGTGTGCCAGATCCCATTCCTTCTCTTTTACTCAAGGGCATCACTCTGCAATTATTCCCTCTCCCTCCTTCAACCTTAGATGTTTCCTCTCTATTGGATGATTCCTATCAGCGTTCCTACTGTTCATACCCTATCTATCTGTAGTATTCCCTATCTCGAAAAAAAAAGCCTTTCTTATTGCTACCACCCGTCTCTCTCCTCTCTGCAGTAAAACAACTTAGATGTACTACATTGTCTTATTCAGTTTTTTTGGTTCCTCCCCTCCAGTTCTCTCTTAAACTGTCTGGCTTCTGCCTTTACTCCATGGGAGTAAGCTCTTGTGAAGGCCACCAAGTGCAACAGTTGAGTATCTGTTCCCATCTTACTGGTCGACGAGTGGCATTTGACGCGACTAGCCGCCTCTTCCTCCTGAAACTGCTCTGTCCTGGCTGACTCCTTCCTCGGAGACTGCTCCTCCTTTGTCCTCTTAACTCCCTAAGGCTGGAGCTCCCAGGGTTCAGTCATCATCCTCTCTGTTTCTCTACCCAAATGCTCCCTGGTGACCTCTTAGCTTTGCACACTGTTTACATGCTGATGACCTCCAATGTGTGAGTCTAGCCCTGGCCTTCCCCTGACCTTCAGACGCATCTATCCACTGGAGTGTCAGATGTCTCAGACTTAAGCGTCCAAACAAGATGGTGATTCATCACCTCCTACCAAGCTGCTACCCTAATCTTTCCTGTCTCAGAAAACGGCAACTCCAACCTGCCCCGGTGCCTGGGAGTCATCATTTATTGTACTTTTTCTTCTCTTCCCTCCTTTAATCCATCAGCAAACTTGTGGCTCCACCTTCAAAATAGATACAGAAACCATCAACTTATTCGAAACCTTCACTGTTTTCACTAGAGTCTGTCCCACCCCCACCTTTCTCCCGAACTGTTGGTAGAGGCCTCTTTTAGGATTTCCTTTCGATGGTCACCACCGAATTGCTGAAAGGCCCGTACCAGCTCCTGTTCTACTCAAAGTCTAGAAAACCCTGCTGAGTCTGGCTCTTGCCACCTTTGTGACCTCACCCCAAAGGACCTTATGTCCAGCAGCCCAGTGTGGCTGGAGAAAAACAGGTACCTGTGCTAACGGGTCTTATTTTAAATATACAATCCCCCTCTCCTGGCCCTGGTGCTACCCAGAGATTCTGCACACTGCTTTGTCTGTACCTGTGCCAAACAATGTCACATGGCCCCCTCTCTTGCACGAGCATCTCCTGCTCCAGCTGAAGCTTGAACCCTGCACCCCTGCCTCGGAATTTTGGCACTTCCTGCTTCCTCTACTTGGGGATGCCCTTTCCCCTGATATCCTGAGGCTTCCTCCCTCATTTCCTTCCGGCAGTGCCTCAGATGTCACCTTCTCAAGGAGGCTCAACTCAGCCACTCTACAAAGAACAGGACCCCTGTCCCCACGTCCCTTCTCTCCATCTCCCTCCTTTTCACTGCCCGGCCATCTGGGGGCTGCTGTGTCTTCCCTGCTGGAATATCAGCGGCAGATATGTGGATGCTGGTTCACTGCCATGCTCCCTGGAGCCTAGCATCATGCCCAGTTTGTCACAGGGACTCAGTATTTTATTTTATTTTATTTTATTTTTTTGAGAGACAGGGTCTTGCTCTGTTGCCCAGGCTGAAGTGCAGTGGCATAATCATGGCTCACTGCAGCCTTGACCTCCTGGGCACAAGTGATCCTCCCACATCAGCCTCCCGAGTAGCTGGGACCACCACACACATCACCACGCCCAGCTAATTTTTAAAATTTTTTGTAGAGATAGGGTCTCACTATGTTGTCCAGGATGGTTTCAACCACCTGAGCTCAAGCAATCCTCCCACTTTGACCTCCCAAAGTGCTGGGATTCTAGGTGTGAGCCACAGTGCTTGGCCCATCTTTGTAGAATGAATAACTTTAGCTCATGCCCTCGATTGGTAACATAGAAATACCCTGCCACAGTGTAGCGTTGGCATTTAAACGCCCTCCTTTAATATTAAGTTTCAGAAATTAAATATGATGACTAAAAAGAAATGAATCACAAGATTTAAATATGCATTTTTATGGATAATTAGAAAACAATCGATGCTAATTTTGAAAAATTCAAGCTATACAGAATGCATAATAAAAAGTGAAAGATTGTCTTTTCCAGGTTTTCTCCCATCTCACCTCCCACAGGCATACACCTCTTTTGATGATGTTGTGGGCATCATTTCTCTGTAGAGGTAAAACACATACATGCCAATGTTTTTAAAAACTGGTGTTTTGTTTTGTATCTAGCTCACCTTTTTTTATTTACTTAAAAATATACTGAAGATCTGCTGGGCATGGTGGCTCACACCTGTAATCCCAGCACTTTGGGAGACCAAGGCAGGCGGATCGTTTGAGAACAGTCTGGCCAACATGGTGAAACCCTGTGTCTACTCAAAATACAAAAATTAGTTGGGTGTTGTGGTGCATGCCTGTAATCCCAGCTACTCAGGAGGCTGAGGCAGGAGAATTGCTTGAACCCAGGAGGTGGAGGTTGCAGTGAGCCAAGATGGCA
>NW_012114822.1:1946491-1954468 GCF_000951035.1 Colobus angolensis palliatus | reverse complement strand
TATAAATATTATAAATACATCTCTCTCTCTCGATGGTTCTGTGCTGGTGCCTCTAGACCTCCAGAAAACCCTCTCCGTGGCTGTGGTGGGTGCCCAGGGGTGGTTCTGCTTTGCCCCTCCTCCTTTGTCCAGGGGCACGTCTTGCTCATTAAGCTCGCAGTTTAAGAGCCCCTCCCTGGAAAGTCTGGATTCTCAGAGCCTCTGTGACATTCCCCACTTCACACCCTTCATAGGACTTTTCCACACAGTTTTCCCTTTCCTCTTGTCTGTGTGCAGCCTTGCTGCTTGTCTGCCTGATTCATTGGATGACATATTCCTTGGCGACTAGGTAGCGTGTGTCTTTTGTAGTCTTGTGTCTTCCATAGTTGTGGGCTCAGTAGATGCTTGCTGGGTGGATGGATGGCTAAATGGAACAATGAAAAGATGAGCTTCTCTTTTGTTTTCTCCCTAAGCAGCACTTCGCAATGCTTCGTGACTCGAATTGTGCAGGTTTGCTGGCCGGGCGTGAGCCTTCTTATTTTAGTCCATCGGGGAAAGTGGCTGGCTCATGCAGCCACAGTGTAGCATTGGCATTTAAAAACATATCAAGAATGACAATAAAAATTACAGTTACCATTTATTGAGTGTTTACTGTATGCCTAAATGCTTTATGTACATTATCTTCTTTTCAATAATCTTGTTTGAATTAGGTCCTATTACTATCTCCATTCTGTAGAACAGGCTCAGAGAGGTGAAGTACTTTGCTCACGAATGCACAGCTAGGTGTCATAGGGAGGTAGCTAGGTGGTAGCAGAGCCAGGATTCGAACCAGGGCTGCTTGATCTACAGCCCAACTTCTCAAGCCCAACCTTGTACTTCTCTGATGGAGAGCCAGGTTTGCATGGAATTTTGTCTTCCTGTAGAGACTGGTTGCATTTTTAATTGCAGAAGACAAGCAACCTGTGATTAATAGATTAACATGGCAACTTTTTTTCCCATGAGAAAGTGGTACTTTAATTTGCACATAGCATTAATAGTGAAGATACTGCCTCCAGAATAAGTAGCTCCCCTCCACCCCTCCCCGAAGCCCTTATAGGACTTCAAAGGGGTCAACTCCAGCTCTCTCACTGCTTGATTCCTTTGGCTGCTTTTCCGCTTTAGCGATGAGAAGGCAACGGGAAGATGGACTCGTGAGAATTCACCCAGGAGAATAAGCAGCTGGTTCTCAAGTGTTTTGTTATGTAAGCAGTAAACACTGTGGACAGCATCGCCCACTGTTTGTCACACTCAGCCCTGGGTTCTACAAAACTGAGTTTAAAAGAAAAAAAAAAAGCTATCTGTGGAGATTTTGTTGAAGTTCCACTTGGTTAGCATGCTTGCAATGCACACTGTAACAAAGCTTTAATATAATTAAATTTTAAATTCCATGTAGAATCTAGTGGGTAGGCAGATGTACCGGTATGTTAAACTTTATGTCGCTTGAAAATGGTTTTCAAGTACATCAGAGGGAGACCATCCAGCTGTAAAATTATCTGCTTTATGATGCCGCATCACAGCTCTGATCTTTTTCTTTTAATTAAAAATGTACCTTAAAGTTGAACCATCCCCACTCTCTGCTACCTTGTCTTCCTTTCCGTCTACCAACAGAAGATGAACTAGCATGGCTGTTCTATGAACCTTCAGGGATGTTTATGCAGGAAATAACTTTTCAATTAAATATTAATTTTTGTGGCTCTTCAGCTGGGCTCGGTCCCTCTGCAGGCCAAAGGGTAGCTCCCCCCGTAATATGGTGCTGTCCAGGCTGTGAGGTCTTTGGTTGCTCATACCTTCTAACCTCTTGTAGCCGGTTCCAGAAATCAAGAGTCATAGAAACTTGCAAAGGTGAAGAGGTTATACCCCCTGGGCTCTTCCTGACTTGCCAGGTGTGGCCAGTGTCAGAAGGCATCTATTCTCACAGTGGCATGTCAGGGTCCTGCTCCTGTGCCCCAAACACCTTTCTTACTGTAGCTTTCTAATGTCTGATTTCTTTTCCCAGAGAATGTTATCCCTTTAATTTGAGGTCTCATTGTCTGTTAAAATATGGACCACTGGTGGACAGCACTCACCAGTCATTATCCCCTTGTCATGGTTAACGTCTCCAGATCCCCCATGGAAGATGTTGGATGCTGGTGCCCAGGAAATGGCCTTGGCAGAGGGGAAAAGACACAAAAGGGCACACTGGGTGCAGGGGTTCCCCAGGGCTGGCTCTGGGTGTGGCTAATGAGCAGTTGTCAGCATCAACACACTCAGCGTTACTTTTCAAATGAGATCAGTTTACCATGCACTTACCTTGGAGTCTGGCACGCAGCAAGTGCTGGGTAAATATTGGCTATTATTGAGATTATGAATATTTTATTACTCTAATTATAATCAGATCCTGGTAGGTTCTCTTAAGTATCCTTCTGGAACCTGCCAGCTGGCAGAAGGATGAGAGACAGGCAATGGTTGCATGACTCAGAAGGCCTATTGACTGGTCATAAGATGGGAATGGAACTTAGGGATCATCTCATTTCATGCCCCTACTTTTGCAGAACAAAACCAGGGGCTCACGGTAGAGAAGGGACTCACTTAGGGACACACAGTGAGCCATGGCAGAGTTGGGTCCTCTGACTTCCCCTGCTTTTTTCCTAATACCTTGGCTGCTCCCACCTCAGTCCAGCTTCCTCTGTGCTGGGAAGGGCCCTTGCTAAGCTGCTTGGATCCAGCTCTTCCTGGTACCCTTCTGTTTGTTGGGGTGAGTGCCCAGATGCTCCCCTGCAGGCTTGGAGAGCCCTGCTCTACTGCCAGCACCCTCCCAGGCTGCGGGCAGAATGACTGGCCAAAGAGAGTCTCCCTGAACCTTAAAGAACCTTCCCGTTTCCAGCAGCCTCTCTGCTTTCTTTCAACTCTGCTAAGCAACCAGTACCATTCACTCCCTGTAGCAGGAAAGGTCCTTTTTTTCTTTGTGCTGGAACGCAGTTGTGATGAAGCTATTTGAAAGCAGTGGTCCACAAGCTGCAGCGATGGGGAGAGGACCACCCAGCTTGGCCTCCAGGTCTGTGATGATGGGCAGGTGATGTCCCCTCTGTGGGCAGAAGGTGCTGCTCTAGTTTGGATGTTTGTACTCCCAAACCTGTTACAATGGGATCCTAATGCTGCAGGTGGGACCTAATGGGAGGTGTTTGTGTCATGGGGGCAGATCCTTCATGAATGGCTTGGTGTCATCCTTGTGGTAATGAGTGAGTTCTTGCTCTGTTAATTCCAGTGAGAGTTCCCCCAGGAGCTGGTTGTTTAAAAGAGCCTAGCACCTTCCTTCTCTTCCTGGCTTCCTCTCTTGCCTTGTCACCTGCACACGCTGGCTTCCTTTAGCATTCAGCACACCTGAGGCCCTCACCAGAAGCGAATGCTGGAGCCATGCTTCCTGTACAGCCTTCAGAACCATGAGCCAAACGAACCTCTTTCCTTTATAAATTATCCAGCCTCAGCTATTCCATTTTAGCAACACAAACAGACCAAGACAGGTGCCTTCCCTGAAACATGAGGGGCTGGACCCTCTGGCTTTCATCGTGCTTTTAGGCCACACACATTGATTCTGAATTGGCATTTTCATGCCTGAACTGTCTCAGTTTCTCCAGTCTAAGGTCCACGTTGGGGAACCTGGATCTAGACTCCTTTCCTTCCAGGTGACACCAGAGGGAAGACAAGCTGCTGGACTAAGTGCAGGCCCCTCCAGGGACCGTGGGGAGAAGTAACAGGTAGAAAACTGGGCACAGAAAGCCACGGGGTGCAGCTCCCATGGTGGAAGGTGGGGGTGTCAGCAGCAAGGCGGGGTGGGCTGAGACTCAGGCACACTCCAGGGGGGAATTTTATCTGAGAGCCCAGCCCTCAGAATCCTGGGCTAACAGCCATCCATGGTACACAGGTAGCAGCCTCCAGTCTCATCAGATATTATGTATACTTATCCTCAAGTATTAGTCACTGCAAGAAGCAAAAGCCTTCCTTGAGACACTTTGGAATGTTCCAGAGTCAGTGTTGTTTGGAGCCATGTAAGATGTATGAAACCAAAATTAATAACATTTTGCACGCCCAGACAAACTCCTAAGTGCCACCTGTTGGCTTTCTCCCGTCTCTTGTGTGCAGCCTGCTTTTCTGGTCAGATTATTCTTTGGGGCAGTACAGGACCTCCTTCCGCCAGAAGCTCCTTCCAATACCTTCCAACCTCCAGCTAACACTGAGGTTCTTCTCCCAAAGGATTCAGGATGCCCTGGGTATTGTGTCATACCATCTTCTCACCTTTTACAGTGAGGTCATTGCAGAACTACTCAGCTATATGGCAAACACTCCCTTTCCTAGTGATGGGATAGAAATATTTTTGGTCTACTTGATTTCAGTTGACTTTTAGGGATTCAGATAAAGTACTTAAATGTCAACTTATACTAAGTACACTAATTTCATTGTATGAACTCATTTAAAGTCGTATGTCTGTAAACTAAAGAATTTGTAGAAATATGGCTTTTTTCCCCATCCTTTCATTCCATGAAATAGTTTTTATTCAAGTTCTTCCTGTGTGTGTTGTCATCCGTGAAGCCACTCTGTGTGTCATCAAACAAAGGCACATCTTTACTTCTCTGTTGTTTGAGATACACCACTTTTTGAATGTAGGTATGAAATTTTAATTGCATCTGCCTTAGGTCAGGCTGCTGTAACAAAATACCACAGACTGGGTGGCTTAAACAACAGACATTTATTTTCTTATGTTCTGGAGGCTGGAAGTCTGAGATCAGGGTGACAGCATGGCCAGATTCTGGTGAGGGCTCTCTTTCTGGCTTGTGGACAGCTGCCTTCTTACTATGTCCTTACATGGCCTTTTCTAAGTATGTGTGTGTGTGTGTGAGAGAGAGAGAGAGAGTGAGAGTGAGAGAGCGAAAGAAAGAGTCTTTTTCGTTCTAAGGCCATCAACTCTATTGGATACAGACCCTATCTGACCTCATTTAACCTTAATTACATCTCCAAATCCCTGTCTCCAAACACAGTCACACTGAGGCCACTGAGGGTGAGGGCTTGAACATATGAATTTTGGGGGACACAATTCAGCCCCTCATTCTAGCAGGACCGATATATATATGACACTAGGCAGGATTAGAAGATCTGCCTTGTTGGTGTAGTTTGTGGCTTCAGTGTTGTGAGGACTTACTCTTGTTTTCAGAAGTCATTACGAGACTTGTTTATATGGATATTAGCACTTGCAATTGTCAGGTACACCGCTCAGAATAATTACTAAAAACTGTGTCAAATGTATTTGCTTCCTTCTACCAGTCCTGTCTGGTGATCTCTATAAGCATCCCAAACTAGTATTGATTGACGTCATTTTAGCTAATGGGACTTCTCCAAAGAGTACTTTATTATTTAAAATAGAGCTATTGAGAATGTTCCCTATAATTTGAACAACCCTAGGAATTCAACTTTAAGCTGGTCATTTGTCCCTTACTACTACCTGGTGAGGCAGCGCTTGCTCTTTAGTCTCATGTTACAAATGCAGACAGGAAGGTCGAGTAACCGCCCAAGCTCTGCAGCGGTTGGGAAACAGAGCTGGCCTTCACCCGGATTTGCTTTCTTCCCGAATTGGATCCCTTTCACTGCCTTGCTCTGCTCTGGGGGAAGTAAGGGAGTGAGGTCCAATGACATGGCCAAGATCTTTCAGGGGACGAGGAGTAGACTGAGTCCTTTATCCAGGGCCCTTCTCAAAGCCATCATGGATCTCTTGGAAGTATTAACCCCAAGGGGTGGAGATGCCGCCTCCGAGCTCCTGTCACCTTCCCAGGCCCCGGCGGGAGAGCACCTTTCCGCACCGCTGCGGCCTATGTGGGACTCCACATGCCTCTTTATCTTGCATTAAATAACAGTTTTAGTGGGCTGCCAGCTTGTTCATCTATTGTATTTATGGAAACTACTAAAGACTTCAAAAAAGGGTTTAATTCAATGTGAGTTTCTATCTTTGAAGAAATTTGTTTAATAGTGCAGGGAAAATTGGGCTTTTAATAGAGGAGGAGCAGAACCTGCTCTGTAACTTCAGAGAGAAAATGGAAATCGAGTCGGGAAGTACCAGAGAAGCCACTGGGCTCGGAAGGAGGGTGATTTGGGAATGCGCTGGAGCTGGGCCCAAGTAAAGCCCTTCCGAGCCTATGGCTGCCCAGGCCTTCCTTCATCTCTGTCTGTCTGTGCAGGAAAATGACAGCTCAGTGTCCAGGACCCTGGGCTGGGTTACTGCAGGAGCTGGACTCCAGCCTGATCGCATAGAGCTGTAGTAACCCAGGAGTCTGTATGCACAGAGGGGCTGGGACGATTGCAGTCATCCGTGTCTCCCGAAAGCACAGTGCCCTTGGCTTCTAGGCTGCAAGCATGAAGCCTCCCCTGGCAGAGGGGAAGAGGCTGCCCTTCAGCGAAATACAGAGTGGGCTGAGGGGATCTTGGGTACGGGGTTTTAAACAACATAATCCTGGGTGCAAATCCCTGTGCTGCCCTCTATGACCTGTGACCTGGGCCAGTTTCTTTATGTCCCTGAACTTCGGCCTTCTCGTCTGTGTAGCGGAGATAATCCCAACCGTCTAGGTTGTGGCATGCGTGAATGATAGCTTCTATTTACTGAACACTTACTACGTGCGTGGCACTATGCCCGGTGCTTTAATTGGATCATTTTAAAAATGGGATGATTGTAAAGGCTGGGCCGAGGATCTCCCCTGGGGATGCGCAGTCATGGTGCTTCCCTGGCCTGGGCAGCTGCTTATTCCAGGAGTAGCCATGGGTCTGCGATCCTGCCTGCGACACCCCTCGCGGCAGGAGCTTGGCAGCCCCTGAACCCGGTGCCTGCTCAGGAGCCAGTCCCCCTCTTGGCTTATGTAGATCAACCAGGGCCTTGGGATGTGAGAAGTTAATTTCCACATGTCCTGGAGGAGGAAGAAGCACATATCAAAGAAGTGAAGAGATAAGAACGTGTAGGAAGGTTATCTTTCAATTAAGAAGGGCAGTAATGCTTCCCATCAAGAGTCCTGTCAGGGGAAGTCTGGGAATATCTGTTTCAGTGCTTTGCTGAGAACCAGTTAGGTGTATTCTGCGCTGGTGGACACTGCCGTCCAGCAGGACACCCACCTCCATGACCTTCCCTGACCCTGGCCATGTTCTGCCGGATCCTCCTCCTTGAACACCAACCATCAGGGTGCCAGGACCTGTCCCCTGGGGTGGGTCCTCACTGCTTCCCTGGGACTGGCTGTATGGGGGTTGATGTGGGCAGTCAGAGGGGGCAGGGAGAGAAGGATTTGGCATATTGCACACACGCAAATGCACACTCAAACATAAACCATACACACACACACACACTCAAACATACATCATGCATGCACATATACCACACACTCAAATATATAGCATGTGCACACATGCCACACACTCAAACATATACCATGCGTACACAAACACAACATGCACACACACTCAAACATGTGCCATGCATACACATGCACACACACACTCAAACATATGCCATGCATACACATACACATCACACACTCAAATATACACCATCACATTCAAACATATGCCGTGTATGCACACACACAAAGAGCATGCACACATGCACACACTCAAACATGCACCATGCACACACACTCATGCACTTTGTACACACACTCAAATGTATATCATACACATGCACACAAAAACACACTCAAACATACAGCATGCACCCACACAAACACACACTCAAATATACACCATGCAGCCAGGTGTGATGTCTCATGCCTGTAATTCTAGCACTTTGGGAGGCTGAGGTGGGTGGATCACAAGGTCAAGAGATTGAGACCATCCTGGCTAACATGGTGAAACTCCGTCTCTACTAAAAATACAAAAACAAAATTAGCTGGGTGTGGTGGTGGGCACCTGTAGTCCCAGGTACTCGGGATGCTGAGGTGGGAGAATGGTGTGAAC
>NW_012114822.1:1928665-1946361 GCF_000951035.1 Colobus angolensis palliatus | reverse complement strand
AAAAAAAAAAAAACAAAACAACAACAAAAAAACCCCAAATATACACCATGCACACACATTCATATACCATATACCACACACAAACTCAAATATACATCATGCATGTACACTCACACACTCAAACATATACTATGCACATACACTCAAATATATACCATGCACACACACAAACACAATCAAACATACATCACACTATGCACCATGCACACACACATTTATGCGCATGCACACACAAACATACTCATACATCACACACACACTCATATACCACAAATACACATACTCAAATATGCACCATACACACACACATTCATACACCATGTGCACACAAAAACTCAAACATATACCATGCACATACACACACTCGTACACCATGCACACATGCATGCATAGAAATATGCACCATGTACATACTCAAACATCCATCACACACATGCCACACACTCATACACCATGCACAAACACACACACACACTCATACACCACACACATGCAGACACTCAAATACACAGTGCATATACACACGACACAAACATACACCATGCACACATGCACACACATGCTCACATATGCATCATGTATACACACACATACATCACACACACACACCACACACTTATACACCAGGCACATATGCACACACACACTCAAACATACACCATGCGCACATGCACACACATGCTCATATATGCACCATGTATACACACACTCATACATCATACACACACACCACACTCACACATACACCATGCACACATGTACACACATGCTCCCATATGCACCATGTATACACACACACTCATACATCACGTGCACACACATACACCATGCACACAAACACACAAACATACACCATGCACATGCATACACATACTACACAGTGAAATGTACACCGCACACACACCACACAAACATACACTACCCGCATACATACACACACCACACACTCAAATATGCACCGTGGACATACCTCAAACACACGGATCCCCCTCCCCACTCCCCGCCATGCTCCCTCTTCTCCCTATGCTGGGCTTCTTTTGGAAAGAGCCAGGGGCTGCTTTTTTTCTGAATCCCCATCCTGCTGACTTGCCACTGGGGTGTCTTTACCTATGGGGGGGTGGGTCCAGTCCCCACGTTGCCACCTTCTGAGTGAGCACCAGGGCCCTCCCATTGCAGTTGGATGCGGCCAGCCGGCCCATTCAGTCCAAGTGCCAGGAGCCCAGTGTGCCCTTCCCTTGGCTCTAGCTTCTCCCTCTCCCATCAGGGGACCACTCGGGCACTAAGTGTGGTGGCAGAGGGCGCCATGTGGGCTGTGACCACCTCTCTCCAGCAGACTGGGTGTAGGGGGAGCCTGCAGAGCACTGACCGCCAGTGGGCGACATTACTCTCTGGCCTGCCCCACCATTGGGCTGTTGACTTGCTTCTCCCAGCTCAGTTGTGGTCTCCGAGGTAGGTCAGAGCCTGGGCTGGCTTATTGCCAGGTCCTGGGCACCTGCTCGGGATGGAGCACAGAGAAGGCCTTGCTGGCAGCTGTGAGGGGTGCGTGTGTCCGGTGGAGTGGGGCTTCCTGTCCTGTGGGCACATTCCTGAGATATGGGGGCCTGGTGTTCCCAGTTCCTCCACTCCCTTCCAGCTGCCCAGGGATTGGGGTGTGGAGGGGGCAGGGGCTCCTCTGGGGGTGGGTACAAGTCCCTTCTTGCCACTCCCTAGCCAAACTGCCACTGGGCGGAGAGGGTGGCTTTCCCTGCAGGGAACTGGGAGTCCCAGATGTCTCCCTTCTGGGCTTGGGAGGGGTGCTTCTCCCCGAAGGACAGGGGTTTTGCTCCTGAGCACATGGGCCTTTTGCTTCTGAGCAGGAGAAGGACTTTCTGGCAGGGCACCGTGGCTCACGGCTGGAGCCTCAAAGGGTCTGACCCTGCAGGTGGCTTTGGGGGGCTCTCACGCAAGGGACTTTGCTCATTTTCTGCCCCTCTGTTGCCCTCAAATGTAGCAGAAAAAAAGTGTGTCCCTCTTCAGCCCCTCGCTGTAGGAATGCCAGCTTCGGCTCAGGCTGGTAGTTTGTTTTCGTAACGGCCATGTGGCCGTGGGTCAGGTGCTTCACCTTCCGGGCCTGGGGTAATCGTGCCATCTCCTGGGGCTGCTAGGGGGATTCAGTGAGTGGATTTCGATGAAGGCAGAATGTTGGCGATGTGAGTTTTTCTCGTTTGGGTCTGAACAGCTGGGCAAGATTTCCTAGCTAGTCCCCAGCACGCACTGAGAACAGGAAATGAGCCACTGGGTGCTCAGCTCTCCAAGCACGGCTGTCCCTGAGCGCTGGGGGATGGGCAGGTCCAGCCATGTTCCGGGAATAACTCGGGCCTGGGCGGCGGCCAGCAGGTCAGAGCTGGGCCAGAGGTGCCGACGGTGCCCAGGGTAAGGGGATGCCGGGAAGATGTCGAAGAGAAATATGTGCCTGTGGGGAGCAGCACGTTTATGGAAATAAAAGTCTTGATAACAATTCACGAATCCTGGCAGCCCTGCCTTCCTTGCTGTACCTGGGGGCTTGTACTGCCAAGGGAGCTTTCGTCTCATTTCCTTCACTGCTGGGGAAGAGATTGCCGGGACTCAAACAGGAAAACTGAACCTTGGAGACGTTTGAATCCAACAGGGAGCAGCAGGCCGCTGCTGTTTGGTCGCCCAGCGGCCTCCCTGGAGGAGAGTCCCTCAGTGATGCCTCTTCAAAGGCTCTGCGTGCTGCCCACGGTCCGTAAGGAGTGAGGCAGGTGTGGCCAGAGTGCCTGGACCTGCACTGCCCTTTGCCTCCCCAGCTGCAATCTCACCTGGGGGGCTCTGGCTGAGCTTTGCAGGTTGGCCTTGACCGGCAGGTGGGCACAGGCCCATTGCACCTGGCTGAGTGTGATTAAGAAAACAGGAATGGAAATGCTTTTCCAACTGAAGGAAGTCACAAAGCCACAGGGCATCCTCAGATGAAACCCCTGCTTCCTCCATCGGAGCAGGGGCAAGCCAGATGGGGAGGGGAGATGCTTTTCCTCAGACACCAGCGCCTCTACACCCAGGCCTCTCCATGCCGGTGTTATTCTGGGCTGGATAATTCTTCCTTGTTAGGGCCATCCTGGGCATGGAAGGATGTTTAACAGCATCCCTGGTTTCCACCCACTGGATGCCAGTAGCCCCCCAGATGTGACAACCAAGTATGTCTCCAGGCATTGTCCAATTCCCTTGGAGGGCAGAATTGCCCCACCCAATGCAAAGATGTAACTCTCAATGTGTTTAGGGCCAAGTATTGGGATGTGCAGAAGGATGTGCAGGACGCGGAACCCCGTGTGCTTGGGTCACGGCTGTTCCTTCTGGATGCTCTGAGGGAAAGGACCTGGGTCCTGGTCAGACATAAAAGTGGGAAGTGTATTTCCCCTCTGATGTTGTCACTGCTGGCTGGTGCCGCAGACGGGCTCAGAAAGCACCGTTTCATTTTGCTCGAGTAAAGAAGGCAGGCGCAGCGTACTGCTCATATATTGATTGACTCATCAAATGATCCGCCGCAGCTGCCTGCATTTGTTTACAGGGTGAAAATTAATGCCACAGATGTTTACTGTATAATAGGATTTGAAATCTGTTGGGGGGAGCACCCGTTGAAACCATTGGGCCAAGAATGAGAAAAACACTTTGCATAAAGGAGGATTTGGTTCACTAAGTAGCACACAGTGCTTGCTGTCAAACGCTAACAAGAAACATGGGCCTCCTCTCCCTTGGCCAGCGTTGGCGTTCGCGCCTGGCTCCCTGGCTTTCTTCTGTACTGTGCTTTGATGTGGCACCTTCCAAAGTGTTTTCATGATGGAGAGGGCTTCCTCTGAAAGGCAGCACCCGAGCCCAATTAACTGATATGTGATTCTTCATTAGCATGTGGGCAGGCCTGGGGCCCCCGGCTCCGTTTCCTGCTCTCAGCTTCTCTTTGCAGCAGGCAACCCTGGATTGTCTAGCCTAGCAAGGCTGCCTGGCCCTTGGGTGTGTGTCTGGGGTTCCCCTGGTGATCCCGCCAGCTCCTGCTGTGTCCCTGCCTTCCACTGCCTGGAGCCAGGTCTCTGAATATAGCCATCCTCCGAGATGGGAGCTGCTTTTTCTTGGCAGAGCATCTAAGCTGTGCAACCCTGAGAGTCTTGACAGCACAGCCAATTCCTTGCCATGCCCAAGGGCCTTTCCCAGGCATCAGGGCAGATGGGCACCCCCAGTGCTTCTTAGTGGAGCCTCCGTCAGAGGAAATGGCTTTAGGGTGGGTCTCCCAGTGGAGGGCAGAGGACGTGGCAGGCTGCTGGTGCTCCTGGTGACCATTGGGAGGCCCTGGAGAGAGCCTCCTTCCCAGGAAGTTTCCTGCCAGTGGGTTCGAGTGTGCACACTCCATTTGTATTTTCACTTTCCTTATGTTTTTCTCTTCAGCCAGCTCTGATTGGATTCACCACAGATTAACATTTTCCATTATACATTATCATGTGTTTTTTTTAAACCAAATCTCCCTTCACAGATTGCTGTCTTTATAATATAGGAATTATTTCTCAGTCACTTTAAAAGTCCTGCTTCATTAGCTTGGTGACTGTTTGGTAATTTGCAAAGTCACTTTCGCAAGTTTTAATACTGCCCGGTTGAGGATCACAGCAATAAATGTATTAGGTTTGAATAGTGTTATGATTCTGTCTGAAGTGAAAAAATTAGAATCAGCCATTAGCTCTGACCTCAGCATCAGCCCACACCGTGCAGAAGACAATGCAGATAGATGATGCGATCACAGCCTCCGCCATGGGAAGAATCCTGGGTGAGGCCTTGGAGCCCTTTGTCTCAGCTCTTTGCCAAGACTCGAGGCAATAGCTCCTGCATCTCCAGTACCTTCCCCGTTTCCGTTCTCCTTAGAGTGGCTTAAAGCTCCTCCTTCCGAATAAGTATCTCATGTCTAGATTCTAGAAGGCAAATGGAGACTTTGAAGACCCCAACCTTGAGCTCCCCCTCCAGCTTTTTTGACAGATGATGATACTTGCTGGGAGATGGTGACCAGAGGCTTTCATTGGGACTTTTGCGGGGGGCATTCTCAGTTTTCTTCCTCCTCCTGTGTTGATGCCACCTCTGAGCCATGCTGAGAAAGCAGGGAAGTTGCCAAGGGCAGAGATGTCCAGCCCCTGCTCTGAGGCTGCCACGCACCTCCTCAGGGAGAAGGGGAGGGTGCGCATTGCTCCATTCTGCTCAATTCCCAGTAGGCTTCTCCGCCTCCCTGGAGGCTCCTCTGAGTCCCTCTCAGCCCGAGACACTTTCCTCCTGGAAAAGAGGGTGGGCGGGCTCGGGAAGAACCTTGGAGCCTCACGTGGCCTTGCCGCGTTTCATTCACCCTGATTAATTTGGCATCTGTATGAACCAGAGGGAGTGGTGCTCGACCCTAACCTTTCACAGATGTTGCAGGCCAAGGTTTTCTGGCAAAATCGATTTTGACATTTTGATGAGAACCCTTTCGCCGTGTTCTGTATTTTGAATCTTTGACTCTAAGCTGTTCTGAAAACCAGCTGTGAAGCTAAATCTTGTTTGTAAAATCTGCATGTTGCATCAGCAGCAGAAACCGCCAGAACCTCGAGGTCATTTCATAGACACTCGAAGCAAGTTAGGTGGGATGCGAGGATATTGAATCGCGGTGGTTTATCAGACTTCTGCCATGGGAAGCATTGTGAGAGATGCATAATGAATGTCTTGAACCCTTTTCTGTCTCTAGCAGTGTTTGGAATGCAAAAAAAAAAAAAAAAAGTAGACCTTTAATGAAAAGATTTAGTATTCATGAGAAAGACAGAGTCCCTGCTCCTTAGGAAACTTGGTTGCCTTGTAAAACAGAACGTCTGTATCAGGAGCACGGTGATCTTTTGTCATTTGGTATAAGGAAAAAAATTAAAAATTGGATTGGAAGCATTTGAGGTCACTGTGTAAAAGGCACACGCCTACTGTCCAAACTGAAGTTCTCATTTGCAAGTGTTATTTGAGGGGGAAAAGAAGTGGTTTCCAGACTGCTTTAGCTTGCAAAGGAAGGGCTTGCTTCTCCCTGCCACCCTGTGTCCCTGCACTCAGGAGGAGGCTGTTTCCTGCTCCACTGTCGGCAACCTCCTGAAGAAATAACACAGATGGATGGGCACAAGCAGAGGGATGGGGACACACAGGGCCCAGGCGGGAGGGAAAGGACGAGGCGAGTGACCGGCAACCTCCTGCCTGCTCTTTCTCACAGCAGACAGCCAGGAGGAGGTGATCTGGTGGGCGGGGACATTGCAGCTGCCCTAGGGCTGCTTCCAGTGTGAGGGCCACTGCAAGTTCTTGACCCTCTTTGTCTTTCTTCCGCCCCGTGGGTCCCTTGCGTGACAGGGACGTGTTCCAGGTCTTGGGAGCGTTTCATGAATGACAGTGGACATGCTGTTAAAAGGCTGGATGTGGCCCCTGAGAAGGCTGCGTTTTGTTTGGTGATACCGAACAAAGACCAAAGGAACCAGGAGCCACTAGACCTGTGCTCCAGTCGTGATTCTGCCCCTGGATTCCTCTGTGATCTGGGCACAGCTGTCTCCCCTAGGGGCACTGGGTGTCCTGTGTGTACCTGGGGGCAGTGGGATGGATGAGCAGGGCCCTGGAATTTCCGAGCACGTGTGGCAAGCCCTTGTTTTCTCTGGAGCGTCACTGGACAGTTAGGGTGGGTTTGTGGCAGGTACTTAGAGATATCCTGGTAGGAGACAGCAGACCAAGTTACAGGGAGATGCTGGGATCCACCCACTTTGTAGTTAAGGGGTGCCCTTTCTGGGGTCAGAAGATGAACAGATTGACCCTGAGGGTAGCCCCCACCCGAGACTCCCGTCTGTAGGTGTTGAGGTTTGCATTTGAGAGCAGGAAAAGGTGCTGTTAAGATCCTGGAGTCATTGATAATTGGGGGGTGCATCGGTGAATGAGCCTGTCTCAGATTTTCTCTCTTTTTCCTTTGGGAGGTTGATGGGGTTTATCTTCAGCTCTCCAGGCCTCCTCCTCTGTCCCCTTTCCAACCCCGCTATCACTTTCCTTCTCTGGGCACTTAGATCTTTCACTGCTGTCCGCATCCCTCTCTGGCAGGAGAGGATCTGAGAGATTGACTCGCACTAAGGCAATAATGAATTTATGTGTAATCTGTCCTGTGTGTGTGTTACTTGCTCTAAAGAGGACTGGGTGAAGAGGACAGCGCTTACCTGAAGGGAAGGGGTGCTGATGGTGGGGTTCCAGGCATGTGACACCCACCCAAGTTCCGGGATGCCCTCCTGTCCCGGAGGCTGGAACACCAGCCCGGAGGCTGGAAGCTCTTGGGAAAGGAGACTGGTCAAGAGCTTGTGGGCAGTCTCTTTGGGTTTACTGGACTCCAAATATTTACTGTCCAGGAGTTAAAAGGTGATATTCTTCCAAACAGCTCCTCAGGGAGTCCGTGGTTTGGCTGTCGGGAGCGCAGCTCTGTTTCCCTGCAGAGCCCCTCCCCACTCTAGCCGGGCTTGTGGGTGCCCGCATGGAGCCTGCAGCCTCTGCGTGTGCACATCCTTCACTGAAAATCTCTCCTGTCGTGTGGGCAGAACATCCCCTGGCCAGTTTGCAGTCTCTCCATACCAGGCCCTTCTCCAGCCAGGGTGAGTAAAAGGTACACAGCTGAACATCAATGCCAGTGAATGAGAGGCTATGGAGGCCCGGAACAGGCTGGTGGCAGAGAGGTCCCTGGGAAGGCCGTGCTGGGGCAAGGGTGTCGGGGGTTGTGGGTTGGAGGAGGCAGCATCACTGTGGACAGGCAGGAAGGTGGCCTGGAGAGGGGAAGGGGACGGGGCAGAATGAGCCTTTCCCAAAAGTGAGACACTCAAAGCCTTGTCATGCCGGGCAGCGCCCATCCCTGCCTACCTGTCCCTTTTGCTGACTTGGAGGGAGCCTGTGGGAGGGAGGTCCAGATCACAGGAGGGTCCCCTCCAGCCTCTCTTAGGGCACCGTGGGGGTGGGGATTGGGCAGGGAAAAGAGTGGAGCCCACAGAGCAGGACACAGAGAAGCCTTGAGCTGGAAATAAGGAGGCCAGCATCTAGGCCTGACCTGTCATTAACGAGCCATGAATCATGAGGTTTTTTTTTTTTTTTCCCCCAAGGGATCCTCCCATCTCAGCCCCCTGAGTAGCTGGGACCACAGGTGCGTGCCACCATGACTGGCTAATTTTTAATTTTTTTAGGGAAGAGGTCTTGCTATGTTGCCCAGACTAATACTGAATTCCTCAGCTCAAGCAGTCCTCCTACCTCAGCCTCCCACAGTGCTGGGATTACCAGCATGAACCACTGCAGCCAGTGAGCCATGAAGTCTTGAGCAAGGCTGCCCCTCTAGTTAGAAGTCCTTTTCTCTGTGCCTCATGGTTCCATAGCCTGGGGTACCCCAGCTCCAAATGACACATCTCCCTGCGTTTGCTGTGCACGTGACTGGGTGTGGGTGATGCTCATTTCTAATGCATTTCTTCATTCAGTTCCACATTTGTGGGGCACCTCTTCTAGAGCTAGCTCTGTGCCAAAAAGGAGATATAAAGATAAATAGACCGGGCACAGTGGTTCACAACTGTAATCCCAGCACTTTGGGATGCTGAGGTGGGAGGATCACCTGAGGTCAGGAGTTTGAGACCAGCCTGGCCAACATGGAGACATGTTTAATAGAGATGTGGCCAACATATCTCTACAAAAAATACAAAAATACTAGCCAGATGTGGTGGTGCGTGTGATCCTAGCTACTGGGGAGGCTGAGGCAGGAGAATTGCTTGAACCTGGGAGGTGGAGATTGCAGTGAGCCAAGATCGCCCCACTGCACTTCAGCCTGGGCAACAAGAGCAAAAACTCCATCTCAATAAATACAAGGAACCCCCAGCCTAGTGGTGGAAGCAGATAGATACATGAATGGTGAAAGTTAATGTAATGTAGGCAGGACAGTGAGAGATACATGTGGGACCACAGAGACAGGCAGCCAGCTGGCCTGTGAGGGCCAGAGAGGGCTTCTCAACAGGGAGGTGATGTCTGAACTGAATTCCCTTCAAAATGAGCTCCCTCTGACCTGCACTGACTATTCACAGATATTCTAGGGCTCCTACCTTGAAGCTGAGCCACGTGCCCTGGTGAATATAAAATAGTGTAAGGAATTTTTTCGCTAGTTGCTAATCCTGATTGACTGTTCTTCATATCAAGACCAAGACGATTTCAGAAGTATCTGCAACATGTGTAACTTCTGTCCTTTTGACTGTTTTGGGGACGACATTTAATTTTATGGCAAGCAGATCATTCATGATTTCAGATGACCCAGATCGGCTCATACTTTGAGCACTTTACAGTCTTGTCTTCACTGCTAGCCCTATTCTTTTCTCGCTAAGTCCTCCGCTACTACCACCATCCTAACCCTGACTTGCTCCTCTTACTATCACCAGTGGGTTATAGGCCAGCAGAAACTGTAAGAGAGGGGCTTTCAGAACAAAAATTCTCAATCACCTCTGTGTTCCTAGGGATCAGAGAGAATTTTTATGCAGAAAAAAGTATTTGACAACACTTAACACAAAAATTAATAAAAACTTTTGGCCGGGCGCGGTGGCTCATTCCTGTAGTCCCGGCACTTTGGGAGGCCGAGGTGGGCGGATCACGAGGTCAGGAGATCGAGACCATCCTGGCTAACACAGTGAAACCCTGTCTCTACTAAAAATAAATAAAAAAAATTAACCGGGCATGGTGGCGGGCACCTGTAGTCCCAGCTACTCTGGAGGCTGAGGCAGGAGAACGGCGTGAATCCAGGAGGCGGAGCTGGCAGTGAGCTGAGATTGCGCCACTGCACTCCAGCCTGTACAACAGAATGAGACTCTGTCTCAAAAAACAAACAAACGTTTGGCAAGTTAGGGATAGAAGAGCCCGTTCTTAATCTGATAAAAGATAGCTATCAAAAGACTGTAGCACAGGCAAATGGAAACTGAAACCAGAATGAGATCTACAGCACACCCACCCTACTGGTGAAAAATTTAAAAGACCGAGGACACCATGAGTTGGCAAGGTTGTGGAACAACAGGAAGCTTCATACATTATTGATGGGGATGTAGATAGTATGAACCATTTGGAAAAGTACCTGGCAGTTTCTTAAACTAAATATACATCTGTCGCATGACCCAGCAATTCCTCTCTTGGACATCTACCAAGAGAAATGAAAACATATGTTCACAAAAAGACTTGTATGAGAATGTTCTTGGCAGTTTTACTCAGTCACTGAAAGCAGAAAGCAACTCAGGTATCTACCAACAGGTAAGTGGGCAAGTATTTTTGTACAACAGAAAATTTTGTACAAGTGGAGGTATTTTTGTACAACAGAACGTTGCCCTGCAATAAAGAGAAACACATTTTGGATACATGCCACACACAGATGAATCTCAAAAATGTTATGCAGAGTAAAAGAAACCAGAAACAAGAGTACATGTTATATGTTTCATTTATATCAACTTCTAGATTAAGCAGAAGTAATTGATGGTACAAAATGATCCTAACCATGACTACCTCTGTTGTGGGTGATGGTGTCTGCAATTTACTGGGAAAAGACGTAAAGTAACTTTCTTGGGTGACTACAATGCCTGTATCTTGACAGATGTTGGGTTACACAGTGAGGTACATTTGTCAGATGTGACCCGTGATGCCTTTGAGATCCATGCATTTCACTCAGTGAAATTACTTCAAACAAACAAAATACAAACAAATATTGGACTCTAGCTAACAATATGTCTTTAGACTTGTATCGATGTTGGCAGTTTACTCCGAAATGCATCAAAAAATAAAATGGATTGATGAATGCACAAAAGGATGTCTGGATGGATAGTTATGAGATAGAGCAAATATAGCAAGATGTTAATTATAGAATCCAGGTGGTGGAAACAAGGGTTTCCTCTGTAAAATGCTTTCAGGTTTTCTGTATGTTTGATAGTTTTCATCGTAAAATTTTGGAGGAAAACTGAGTAGTCTGTCTTTGGATTCGTACACATCTGGTAAAACTAGATTTTTAAAAATTATGGAAATTTTATGCACAAATATCGGGAAGGTTTCCCTTTGGGTCAGGCTTGCTAAGAGTGGGGCTCAAAGAAGTACTCACAGTGGCTTAATGTGGAATGTTCTAGTTCCTAAGTTGGGGTGAGGTGGGGGTGCAGTAATGGGTCTTTTATTTAAACTTTGTACTTTATAAATACAGAACACACATCTTTCTATGTATGAAGTATTACATACTTTTTTTTTAAAATTATATGGCTCTTAAGTTTTTTTAAAGGAAATAGTGGAGTCTCAGGGGTAGGGCAGTTCTGTTTTTAATAGGCTTTAAATGATTTGGGCCTAAGATGGGCTTCCTTTCATCGCCAGGGTGAGCTGGAGTTCAGGAGAATTTTGACTTTATTTGATTGCAAAAATTCAAAGTGATGGGCATTTTTAGTATGCTTATTTTTAAATGTAAGTAGAAAAACATACAAACCAGTACAGCTGGAATTTAAACTCTGATAACACAGACCTCAAGTCCAGTCACCTTACCTTCTCCCTGTCAGCCAGTGATCTCACTTTCTACTTCTCCAGCCCTAACAGAAGACAGGGAACCAGACTGTCCTCACCCATGCCCCACAGGCTACCGACTTCCCTGTGTGTCTTCCTGCCACCTCCCCCTTGGAAGGATGAGGGAGTGGTCTGGCTGTTCTCCACCTCCCTGAGCTCTGGATCCCACCATTTTTTCCTCTTCGTCTTCAGTTTTGTTTTCATTCTTGTTTTTGTTTTTGAGACAGGGTCTTGCTCTGTCACCCAGGCTGAAGTGCAATGGTGAAATCATAGATCACTGCAACCTTGAATTCCTGGGCTCAAGCAATGCTCCCACTTCAGTCTCCCAAGTAGCTAGGACTACAGTTGCACAGGATCATACCTGGCTAATTTAAAAAAAAAATTTTGTGGAGATGGGGTCTTGCTGTGTTCCCAAACTCCTTGCCTCAAGTGATCCTCCCGCCTTGGCCTCCCAAAGTGCTGGGATTACAGGCGTGAGCCACCACCTCTGGCCTTCCGGACAAATGGAAAGAATTGCCTTGCCCCCTCTGTGCCTACTTCATAGTGTTGTTCTATAAAGATTAGAATGGTTCCTGGCACGAAGTACACATTCAGTACCCAGCTGTAGCTGGGTACAATGACTCACACCTGTAATCCTAGCACCTTGGAAGGCTGAGGTAGGCAGATCACTTGAGGCCAGGCGTTCGAGACCAGCCTGGCCAACATGGCAAAACCCCATCTCTACTAAAATACAAAAATTAGCCTGGCATGGTGGTGGGTACCTCTAATCCCAGGTACTTGGGATGCTGAGGCAGGAGAATCATTTGAACCTGGGAGGTAGAGGTTGCTGTGAGCTGAGATCACACCACTGCACTCCAGCCTGGGCAACGCCATCTCAAAAAAAAAAAAAAAAAAGCTGTTATTATTAATGGCTTAACTCTCCCTATCATATCTCCTTTCTACATCTTCAGTTTTACTCCCCCCCACCCCTCCCCAAATGTCCTGAAATTGTCCACAGTGGCTGTCTCTACCTTGTCACCTGGCCTCCACCAATGACCTCCTGGTTGCCATCAGACGTTTCTCAGTCCTCGTTTCTTTGACTATCTCGGCAGCATCGATTGGATACTCTGAGCCATGTTTTTTTCTTGAAACGGACTCTTCCCTGGGCCTGCTAGGGTACCATGCTTCCTGGCTTTCCTTCCAACTCCCTGACCACCTTCTCTCTTCTCTTTGTGACCTCCCATTCCTATGTTTAGCCCTTAAATATTTGTGATGCTCGAGATTCAGTCCAAGGCTCCCGTTTTCCTTACTTTAAAAACTTCCTTTGGGAAATTTCATCTACTTTTATGGATTTGGTTTCAATGATGACATACAGTTCTCTGTCTACAGCCCAGGTAGTACCACTAAGTTTCAGAACAGTAACCCCATTTGACCACTGACCACTTCCCCTTGGATTCCCCACACTCTTTTCCTCTCTCCCCTGACATGCGTTTCTCTTGGGTTCTCTTTCTCAGTATATGGTACCATCCATCTGCGTTCTCCTCCCCGCTCCAGTCCGTCATTTGGTCCAGTCGTTCACCACTTGTGTTGACTCTGCCTCTGATACCTGGAAGTCCCTTCTTTCTCTCTGTCCTTCTTAAGCCCATCTGAGTTCAGGGTTCCATGATCTTTTTCTCATATTGCTGCAAAGGCTTTTTCCTCTTCTCCTTGCTCCCTCTCTTGCCCTCCTCCACTTCATTCTCTAAACCTCAATTCTGTGTATGTCATTCCAATACTTAAAACCTTTTAGTGGCTTTCCATTGCTCTCAAACGAGATCCAAACTCCTGAATTTGTTCACAAGGCTGCACTCACGCTGGCTCTAGCCTCTTTCCCCACCATTCCTTCCACCTCTCTGTGCCCTTTTCCTATGGGCTTTCATGTCTCTGTTCTCTCTTCCCACGGCCCTCCTTTTCCACCCTGCACTTGGATAGCTCCTGCTCATCCTCTGGTGCTCAGCTTCACAGTCCCGCCCACCCCAGGAAACCTTCTCTGATCTCTTTCCTTCATTCATGCAGCGAATCTCCATTGAGGGCTGATATGGTTTGGCTGTGTCCCCACCCAAATCTCATCTCGAATTGGAACTCCCACAATTCCCACGTTGTGGGAGGAACCCAGTGGGAGGTGATTGAATTACGGGTGCGGGTCTTTCCTGTGCTGTTCTCATGATAGTGAATGAGTCTCTGGAGATTGGATGGTTTTAAGAACAGGAGTTTCTCTGCACAAGTTCTCTCTTTGCCTGCTACCATCCATGTAAGACATGAATTGCTCCTCCTTGCCTTTCACCTTCTGTCATGATTGTGAGGCCTCCCCAGCCACATGGAACTGTAAGTCCAAAAAACATCTTTCTTTTGTAAATTGCCCAGTCTTGGGTATGTCTTTATCAAAAGAACAAAAGCGGACTAATATAAGGGCCCACTCCATTCAGGCACCAAGGGCAGAGTGCTGAAGGAGAGGCAAAGGTCTCCTTCCCAGAGCTGACAGCCGCTGGGGAAAGGCATAAGGGGCAAGCAATGAATCTGATCGGCTCTAATAGTACAATAGCAATGAAGAAAACAGGGCAAGGTGTGCAACACCAAGCTTACCGTGTGTGTGTCTCTCTGTGCTGGCAACGTCAGATCCTCTCCCCTAAGAACATCTGAACTCAGACTTGAAGGAGATGAAGAAACTAGCCCTGCAAAGATCAGAGGGAAGGACAGCCCAGGCAGGAGGAACATGTAGAAGGCCACTGGGTGGGGGCATTTCTTGATGTGTTGGAGGAATAGAAAGAAGACCAGGGCTTCTGGAGTATGGTGAGTGCAGGAGAAAGCAGGGAGCTGTTGGATCCCAACAGCTGGCTGGGGCAAGACCATGTATGGTCTTGCAGGTCATGGTAGGGAGCTAGGATTTTATATTTGGTGCAGCAGACACCATTGGAAGGTTTTAACCAAGTGAGTTCCACAGTTGGACATAATTCCCATATAATACAATTCAAAGAGTACAATTTGATGGTTTTTAGTATATTTACAGAGTTGTGCAACCATTGCCACAGTGTGTCTTAGAACCCTAATCAGTTTTCATCATCCCCAAAGGAAACCCTATATCCATTTAGCAGCCACTTCCCTTTCCCCCAGCCCCTCTAGCTCAGGGCAACCATAAATCTACTTTCTGTCTCTATTAGATTGATATATTCTGGACATTTTATATAAAAAGAATCATACAATGGGTGGTCTCTCGCAACTGGCTTTTTAAACTTATGGTAATGTTTTCAAGGTTTATTCGTATTTTAGTACTTGTCAGTACTTTGTCCCCTTCTATGGCTGAGTAGTATTTCATTGTCTGGAGAGGCCATATTTCATGTATCCACTCCTCAGTTGATGGACATCCTCCTTCTGGCTAATACAAATAATGCTTCTGGGAATCTTCCTGTATGAGCTTCTGGATATGTGCCTTCCCTTCCCTTGGGTATAGATGGAGGGATGGAATTGCTGAGCCATGTGGTGACTCTGTAGCCAATCTTTTGAGGAGTTGCCAAGCTGTTTTCCAAAGTGACTACGCCATTTTATGTTCGCACCAGAGGTTTAGTTTTGAAGGTTTTGGCAGTTCCAGATCTCTCCCACCATGGAAAATAGATTGTAGGCAGCAAGTGGGGAGGCAGGAGGACCCATGAGGCACTGAGGGAGGCTGGATGGGCCTCTCTGCCTTCAAGACTGTGTAACCATAGTCCCTGAAACCCGGCTGAGGAGAAGAGTGAGGCTGAGCAGGGATGAAGGGAGTGGAGAAACCGTGTGGTTGGAAGTCCCGCTCAGCCCAAGAATGACTGGGTAATAGTCCTGGAGCTGGAGACCTAGAGCCACAGATGCCGGGCCGAGAAGAGGTTTGCAGCGGTGGTTTCAGAGGTGGTGCTGTTATTGGTGGCTGGAGGTGTGAGTGACTAGGCTGGGGTTGGGGGAAAGGTCACTGGATGGGGGGAGACCAAGGAACGGGAGGCCGGGGGTGGGTGGGTCGTTACATGGATGTTGAGGTCATCCAGAATGGTGGCAGGGGTGGAACTGGAGAGGAAGAGAGTGACCCAGGCCTGGCAGAACAGAGTGAGCAGCATGGTCAGGAGTCCGCAGACGGCAGTGATAGGAAGTGAGGGACAGGCGGTGATATGGAATGGCACCGGCTTCCAGGGAACTGGGGTTTTGAAGGAGGAAGCAGGAGAAATACTTTGGAATTGGTAACAGGGAACAAGAAGGACATCAATCTACCTCTAGGCTCTGCAATACTTGGGGTGTGAGAGAAAAGGTGGCATTTAGGGAGCCCTGGAGAGACGGGACCCTTGGTGAATGACAGGTTTCATCTGGGGCCTGACCTGAAAGCAGGTGGATGATGGTGAACAGTGTGTCAATGATCCTCTGCGGGACCCAAAGCAACATGGTTGAAGGATTTGGGAGGGCGCGGGGAGCAGGCCAGGGAGGGACAGTGCCTGTGCAGGAATTCCCACTCTGTGCTCTTAGTGCCTGTCATATCCTTATCAAGCTCTACCCTCATTGCTGGTGTAATCGTCCTCCCTTTAGACCGTACATTTTGTGTTATAGAGAGCATATCTTTTTATTCCCTGATGTAGCTACAGTTTCTAGCACAGATATGCTAGCACCTGCTGTGTGTTCAAAAATATTGGTTGAATGGGTGAGAGAATGCTGAGCTCTTCTCAGATGCCGTCACAATGGCAGGATAGCAGTTAGCTGAGGTCAGGGGAGGAGCGTGTATAGAATTAAGAGGCTTCCCCACTCCCCGCTCCCCACGTTTCTTCTTACTCTGACTAGTGTAGAAGTCAAGTCTGCCCTATATTTTATCTCAGAAGTTTTGGCAAATAGCAAGGCATATGATATTGACTAAGAGCTGCCGGGATCCTACAGGCCCCAGCGGGCCCCATTACCAGCTATTTGGAAGTTGAGGCAGACAGATTGGATTGGGTTGTTGAAGGAGTTTGCCAGTTTGTGGTGGGAATTGAGTTGAATTTATTATCATTTTTGCCAGCAGCCCTTTGCCAAATATTTATTTAATCCAAGGATTCCAGAGAAGGCTAGGGGTTTGATGGGCAGATGGCTGGATGCCAGCGTGGCCTGTGTTTGGGCTGGCACCCCTCACTCCACTTGGCACTTTCTTCCAAAGCTGTGGCACCCCTGCAACACGTAGCAGCCAGTGTCTTGAGGTCTATGCTCGTGCCTAGGACTGGCCCATCCTGTCATGTGCAGAGTTGGGCATCTGGTCAGATCTCACAGGAAGTGTTGAATTTATATTTGCAGCTTTGAAAGCCAGGGAGAAATAGAAATGGAGAGATCGTTTGAAAATTCAAATTATTTGTTCCTCGTTTTTGCAGCGTTTCAGCCAGTACGATTTGTTTCACCTTCATAAAGGTGATTAATTGAACGAAGAGAAGAGCCCTGTCTAATTGTGTGTGGGTGTGTTTGGGGCAGTGTGATCACTGGAACACCAAGAGAATGGTGCAGAAACAAATATGTATGCCCTCTTTGCTTCCTGTTTCAGTGGTAACATCATCTGTTACAGGATCGCTCTTTGCAGGAGTATCCTGCATTAGAATGCTCATCCCTTTGTCCCTTTCGGAATTGTCACTTTTCTTTATGAGAAAGTGTTTGGAAAAACTTCTTAAATAAAATATAGCTGAAAAATGTTGAAAGTGCGACAGTAATAAAGTGGACATCACTGGCTAGAAAAAGTGATCTGTTTTTAAAAAGAAAACTAAATTGAAGTCGGCCAAATCACTTCACATGGCTAGATTGCAAAATCATCCCAGGATGGACAAAAGTTGCCAACATATAAATGAGTGGTTGGAGATCTTCATTTACAATGGATTATTAATTACTTCATAAGATGATACCTACAGACAAGCATAGAGAATAACGTCATGTACAGCTGTTTACCCACCACCTAGCTTTCCTGATTAAATCTTACCCTTTGCCCCATTTAATTTGATTTCTTAAAAAGAAATAAAACATAATGTATACACAGTCTTGATCTAATTTCCTTCCCTGTGGTCCCAGTGATGGTGTTTTTTACCCTCATTCATCTTTTCTTTTCTTCTCTTGTCTTTCTTTTCTTTCCTTTT
>NW_012114822.1:1903542-1928591 GCF_000951035.1 Colobus angolensis palliatus | reverse complement strand
TCTTTCTTTCTTTCTTTCTTTCTCTCTTTCTCTCTTTCTTTCTTTCTTTTTGACAGAGTCTTCCTCTGTTGCTCAGGCTGGAGTGCAGTGGCGCGATCTTGGCTCACTGCAACTTCTGCCTCCCAGGTTCAAGCAATTCTCCTGTCTCAGCCTCCCCAGTAGCTGAGACTACAGGCGCACACCACCACAATTGACTAAGTGTTGTATTTTTAGTAGAAACAGGGTTTCACCATATTTCTCAGGCTGGTTTCAGACTGCTGAGCTCAGATGATCCACCCGTCTTGGCCTCCCGAAGTGCTGGGATTACAGGCGTGAGCCACCACACCTGGCCACGTATTTTCATTCCAATGTATTTGCAATACTTTTATCACATATTTATGTAGGTATTAACAATACATGGCATTGTTTTACAGATTTTAAAAGTTTATATGAGACTATCCAATATTCTCTGGCAACATTGTTCTTAAGTGTTAGATCCTTACAGAGAGACGACAGAGATAGGGTGTGTATATGGAGTAGGTATTATGTATCTTACATATATATATATATAAAGAAGTACATGTATTTCTGGTTCACTTATTTTAACTGCTCTATGGAATTTTATTGAATTAACATTTATATGCTAGTGTCTCTCTAAGGGGGTGTGTCTTTACTTAGATACTCTCATATTCCTAAAAGTGGAACCGTTTGTTGGTAAATTACATACACCTTCGGCAATTGTCATTGCTGTCCAAGATGTTCGTATTGATTTATGGTCCCAACTACAAGTGGAGTGTGTGATGGTTCCCATTTCTTCACATTCCCATCACAGACTTTGTCTTCATTTCTACTTCCCTTGCTGCAGTGAGGCTGAGCGTCTTCTCATAGAGGGTCATTGGCCATTTGGGTTTCTTCTGTGAATTGCTCATTCTTTTCCTTGCTATTGGATCATCTGTCTTTTAGTTATTGATTGATTTGCAGGGATTCTTAATATTTTCTAGACCCTGATCTTGAGTTTGCTATATGCATTACAACTATTTTCTTCATTTTGAGACTTTTAAGAAAGTGTTCCTAATGGTGTCTTGGTGGATAGAAATTCTTGTTTTGATACAGTTTTTTTTTTTTTTTTTTTCCATCGAGATGGAATCTCACTGTGTCGCCCAGGCTGGAGTGCAGTGGTGCGATCTTGGCTCGCTGAAACTTCCACCTCCTGGGTTCAAGTGATTCTCTCGCCTCAGCCTGCTGAGTAGCTGGGATTACAGGCACCCGCCACCCCACCCAGCTTATTTTTGTAATTTTAGTAGAGACGGGGTTTCACCGTGTTGGCCGGGCTGGTCTCGAACTCCTGACCTCAGGTGATCCACTTGCCTCAGCCTCCCAAAGTGCTGAGATTACAGATGTGAGCCACCGTGCCCAGATAATGCAGTTTAATTTTATTATTATTTTTTATGTTAGTGCTTCTTGTTCTTGTTTACTAAATCTTTATCCCAGTCCATAAATATTATCTTCTAAATGGTTTAGGATTTTGGTTTTGCATTCACATCTAAGTTTCAATCTATCTAAAATTCATTTTGTGTGGGAAAATTCTCCTTTTTTTGCCATGTTGGAAAGAGGTGTCGCATGTATTGGATGAGTCATCCTTTCCCCAGTGATGTGCATATGTCAAGTCTGTCCATAAATGATTCCTGTCTTATGTCAAGTAGCTGTCTGTGCGTAGATGTGTTTCTGGGCCCCTTATGCCATCACTATAGTCGTCAGTTTGTCTATTCTTGTCTCAGCTCAGTTGCTGTAGTTCACTATGGCTTGGAAATAAGTCCTCACAGGTGGTTGATCACATTCTCCCCTCACTTCTACCACTTTATATATGTTCTGCATTTCACCTCTTCTTGGCCTTTCGTGTTCATGAACATTATGGAAGATAATCTTGTCAAAATCCTCAAATTCCTTTGGGGAGATTTTGATTGGAATTACTTTACGTCTGTCAGTTTGGTGAGAATTGACCTATTGAGGATATTGAGTCTTCTTTTTTAAAATTAATTGATTAATTAATTAATTTTAGAGACAGAGTCTTGCTCTGTCACCCAGTCTGGAATGCAGTGGGGTGATCATAGCTCACTGCAACCTCAAATTCCTAGCCTCAGGTGATCCTCCCACCTCAGCCTCCCAAGTAGCTAGGACTACAGGCATGTGCCATCATACCCGGCTAATTTTTAAATTTTTTGGTAGAGACGGGGTCTCACTATGTTGCCCAGACCAGTCTCAAATTTCTGGCCTCAAACAATCCTCCCAAAGTCCTGGGATTATAGGTGTGAGCCACTGTACCCAGCTGAGTTTTCTGTCTTTGAACAGAAGAGCTATCTTAGGTTAAACCCTAAGAATTTATTCTTATAAACTGCAGCTTTTAAATTGCAACTATAAGTGGTGTTTTTTAAATTATATTTTCTGTTTGTTGCTGTTGTATAGAAATTTATTTATTTATTGTATGTTGACCTTATGTACAGGCACTTTAGTGGAATCTTTTAATACTTTGCCTCTAGATTCTTTGAATTCTACATAGATAATTCACACTCTCAATGAATATTGAGAGTTCTTTCTTCATTCTCAACCCTTAGAAATTTTATTTCTTATTCTTGCATTACTGAGCAGATCAGAACTTCTATTGTACTAGACTTCTATTGTATTAGAAGTTCTGTTTGTTTGTTTGTTTGTTTTTTGAGATGGAGTCTTGCTCTGTTGCCCAGCCTGGAGTGCAATGGCACGATCTTGGCTCACTGCAACCTTTGCCTCCTCGGTTCAAGCGATTCTCCCACCTCACGCTCCCTAGTAGCTGGGATTACAGGTATGCACCACCACACCCAGCTAATTTTTTTGTATTTTTAGTAGAGACGGGGTTTCACCACATTGGCCAGGCTGGCCTGGAACTCCTGACCTCAAATGATCCACCTACTCAGCCTCCCAAAGTGCTGGGATTACAGGCATGAGTCACTGCATCCAGCAACTGTACTAGAAGTTCTAATCTGCACAGTAATGCAAGAACAAGAAATAAACTTGAAGTTCTAGGACAGAGAACAAGAATAGAACTAGGAGTCCTAGTACAACTTCCAGTTGGGTAGAAATGTTAATAGCAGGAACTCTTGCCTCGTGTCTGATTCTAAAGGAGATTCTTCTAGTGTTTCATGGTTAATAGTAATATTTGCTGTAGGGTTTTATTTGTTGTTTGGTATAGTATAAACTCTTTATTAGATCAAGGAAGTTTTATTTTAGTTTGCTAAGAATTTTAAAAATCACAACTGGATGTTTAATATTATTGAATGCTTTTAATGTCACTAGTAAGAATGATCATACACTTTTTCTCCTATAATCTGTTAACATTATGAATTATAGTTATTTTCTAATATTAATCTAACTGTAATCCTTGGATAAACCCAACTTGTTCATGGTGTATTATCATTTTTAGACATTATGGATTTGGTTTTCTAAGATTTTGTTGAGTTTTGCATCTGAAAATGTTCATGATTTATAATGACTTCTATATTTCTTTTCTCATGATATTCTTGTCAGACATAATGTCAAACATGAGTTTGAGGCCATGGAATAATTATACTGTGGAATAATTTGTGTAAGATGATGATTTGGATTGTTACCTGAATATTTAATTAGAACTACTTAAATGGTACCATCATCTGGACCTGGTAATCTTACAATGGTTTAGATACGTTTTTTTTTTTTATAATTTGTCAATTTCATTTTTTTTTTTTTTTTAATGGAGTCTTGCTCATGCCAGGCTGGAGTGCAATGGTGCGATCTCAGATCTCAATTCACTGCAGTCTCCGTCTCCCAAGTTCAAGTGATTCTCATGCCTCAGCCTCCTGAGTAGCTGAGACTATAGGCATGTCCCACCACACTCAGCTGATTTTTCTATTTTCAGTAGAAGAAGGGGTTTCACCATGTTGGCCAGGCTGGTCTCAAACTCCTGGGCTCAAGTGATCTGCCCTCCTTGGCCTCCCAAACTGTTGGAATTATAGGCATGAGCCACTGTGCCCAGCCTAAGCTTCTAACTTATTGTCATGATATAGTCATATATTCTCTTAATAATTTTTTAATATTTGAAGCTTCTCTGGTTATGTTCTTTTCACTCCCAATATTGTCCTTTTTAATCAGAATTTTGTCAACTGTATTGTTCTTTTTAAAGAACCAACTTTTGACTTTGCTGTTTGTATCTATTTTAGATTTGTTTTCTGTTTTGTGAATTCCGTTTTTATGCTGTTTTCCTACTTTCTACATTCTTTGAATTTATTCTACTTTCCTTTTTCTAATTTCTTAAGCAGGAGCATTGGTTCATTAATTTTAGCTTTCCCTCTTTTCTATATGAACATTTAAATTAACAATTCCTTTCTAAATATGTTTTAGCATGTGTTCCATGTGTTTTAACATGTAGTATTTTGATTATCCTTCAGTTTGCAATGTTTTTATAACCTCCATTATGATTTCTTTTTTGAATCATTTAAAATGGGTTTCTTTCTTTTTAAAATTTTACTTTAAGTTCTGGGATTCATATGCAGAACATGCAGGTTTGTTACATAGGTATACATGTGCCATGGTGGTTTGCTGTACCCATCAACCCATCATCTAGGTTTTAAGCCCCACATTCATTAGGTATTTGTCCTAATGCTCTCCCTCCCCTTGCCATCCACCCCCGAAAGGCCCTGGTATGTGATGTTCCCCTCCCTGTGTCCATGTGTTCTCACTGTTCAGCTCCCACTGATAAGTGAGAACCTGCGGTGTTTGGTTTTCTATTCCTGTGTTAATTTACTGAGAATGATGGTTTCCAGCTTCATCCATGTCCCTGCAAAGGACATGAACTCATTGCTTTCTATGGCTGCATAGTATTGCATGGTGTATATGTGCCACAGTTTCTTTATCCAGTCTATCATTGATGGGCATTTGGGTTGGTTCCAAGCCTAAAACTTATTTATTGATTTCCAGACATATAGGGTTTTTTTCTGGGATCTTTTTGTTACCGATTTTTAATTTAGGTTTTAGTTTCTAGTTCACTTCATTGTTATTTGGACAATATAATCTATACGATGCTAGCGCTTTTGAAATTTTTTGAGACCCAATATTGGTTCCAGCAAATATGAAACATGGAATATTTTCCATTTTGTGGGTGCCATGTTCTAAGTGTTTGTCGAATCAAGCTTGCAATCATGTTATTCAAATTTTCCTTATTTTTCCTGATTTCAGTTTCAGTTTGACCTATACTGAGAAAAGTGTCCTAAAAATATCCCCTTTTAATGGTGGATTTGTTCAGTTTCTCCTGGTCTTCCCATCAGAGCTTTCCTTTATTGACTACTTCACTTTTGAAAAATTTGTTTTCAACTTGTTCTCCTGGAATGGGAGGAAAATGCAGCTTGTTCCTTGTTCCATTTGTCCAGTGGCCTGTTCAAGAAAGGTTGGACTCACATCTATCATTTCCATCAGCAGTGAACTGTTGAGAGTATGTTCAATTGCCTTGGTTTGGAGACATGGCTGCACACATTTAGAACTCTGGCTTTGCTCAAGCTGTTCCCCTGCGCAGAATGCCTTTAACCTCTCCCTTTTCCCTGCCCCTTGTTCACCTGGTGAACTCTTTCTCTTTCCAGCCCTGCTCAAAGGTTACCTCCTATTATGATTATTTGTTTCCACTTCTGCCTCCCCCAGTATCTGAGGGCCGACGCGGACCAAGTGGTCAACAAGTATTTATTGGACTGAAATAGTTTCTGCTCTTAAGGGACTCTTTTCTATGAATTGTTCTCCCCTGCCCCCAATCAAATCCATCCCTTAAATTTTAAAAAACTAAGATGAAATTCACATAACACAAAATTAATCATTTTAAAGTATACAGTTCAGTGGCATTTAGCACATCCACAACGTTGTACAATCACCGCTACCTGATTCCAAAGTGCTGTCATCTTCCCAAAGTGAAACCCTGTACCTACCGCTCAGGCAGTCCCTCCCCAGTCCTCCTCCTACAGCTCCTGGTGGGCACTCAGCTACCTTCTGTCTCCATGGATTTGCCTGTTGTGGATGTTTCACAGAAATGGAATCATACAACATGTGACCTTTTGTGACTGGCTTCCTTCACTCCACATGCAGTTTCTGAGGTTTGTCCGGGTTGTAGCACCCGTCAGTGCTTCGTTCCTCTTCGCGGTGGAGTAATCGTCTGTTGTACAGATGGACCATGTTTGGTTTATCCATTCATCTGCTGATTAATATTTGGGTCGTTTCCCATCCCTGTTCCATTTTTCCTGTTCTCTCACTCAGCCCCATCATTCAACATTTTGCTTTTCATTGTCATGGGACAGGTTCAGGTTGAATCAGTGGAGGTGGAGATCTTGTCCTATGACTTCTTTTTTTCTTTTTTCTTTTTTTCATTTTTTGAGATGGAGTCTTGTCTGTCACCCAGCCTGGAGTGCAGTGGCGCCATCTTGCCTCCCCACAACCTCTGCTTCCTGGGCTCAAGCGACTCTCCTGCCTCAGCCTCCTGAGTAGCTGGGATGACAGGTGCCCACCACCTGTCATTTTTGTATTTTTAGTAGAGATGGGGTTTTACCATGTTGGCCAGGCTGGTCTCAGACTCCTGACCTCAAGTGTTCTGCCCACCTCGGCCTCCCAAAGTGCTGGGATTACAGGCGTGAGCCACTGCACCTGGTGCCTGATGACTTCTTAATCCCGAAGAGCTTCTAGGGAGGTGAACGTGTGTGAAGCATGAATAACAGCATGACAGGCCTTGGAATGATCGTGGTGGTCAGCAAAGGGGTCAGGGCATGGAGCGACTTAATGAGCATAGACAGCCTGAATTTCTGCACACACTTCTGATAAGGGACGCCCAGCCTGGGGACACTCTGTGATCTTTAAACAACGGTCTCACTGGGCAGCTGCGCCTCCCTGCCAGCCTGATGTTTTCATTCTTGCCAGGCTTTCCCCGGGGAGACAGGAGGACACTGGACTCAGCAGCAAGAAGGACATTTGCTTGCTGGGACCATGCCCATGATGGCTGGCATCCCCGGGGCCCTGGAGGGTGAGGCGTGAGGGGCAGTGACGCAAATGCACCATCTCCTCTAGTGGTGGTCTTTGCAGACTCTCCGTCTGCTATTCCTGAGGTTTGGGAGCAGCCAAGTGTTTAATGATCTTCTGCACCAGCAATTTTAGACTCTGGGAGCTAAAATTAGATCCCTCCCTGGTGCCTCGGGGAGGATGGGCTGGCTGTGTCCGTCCATCCCGTGCCGGAGTGTGGCTGGGGACAGACTGTGCAGGAGGCGCAGGGGCGAGGCTGCAAAGAAAGAGCAGCCAGACGCTGCGTCCCTCCTGTCCCTTCAACTGTGCCTTCCTCGGGAGAGACAGAAAGAGCCTTTGGCTGCCCTCTGTCCTCTGGAGGGTCACTATGTCTACGTTTGCATCCAAGCTTTACAGCTTCTCAGTCCTCTGGCCTCAGGCACGTCATCCTAAACTGGGCACGATAATCCCCCCGTGGCAGAGCTGTGAGCTAAAATGAACAGGAGAAGCAGAGCGGGACGCAGGGCCTGGCCACAGCAGAGGCGCCATGAACGCTGGCTCCCTTCTTAAATCTTTGTGGAACTGTGGGAACACACAGTTTAATTTTTTTTTTTTTTTGAGACTGTGTTTCACTGTTGTCACCCAGGCTGGAGTATAACATCACGATCTTGGCTCACTGCAACCTCCACCTCCAGGGTTCGAGCGATTCTCCTGCCGCAGCCTCCCAAGTAGCTAGGATTAAGGCATGTGCCACCACGCCTGGCTAATTTTGCATTTTTAGTAGAGATGTGGTTTCTCCATGTTGGTCAGGCTGGTCTCTTAACTCCTGACCTCAGGTGATCCACCCACCTCAGCCTCCTAAAGTGCTGGGATTATAGGCGTGAGCCACCGCCCCCGGCCCAGAGTTTATTTATTTATTTTTTAATTATTTCTTTCTAGACCTGTTTACGGGATCCCTTGCTTGGTGGGGTTGGGAGGTGCAAGGAGGTGACAGTCGACTTTCCTTCCTGCAAAAACTCAACATGGCCCAGTGGACTGGACCCCAGCAGAACTTAGCAGAACCCAGAAGGGCCCAGTGGAATCCAGGGGACCCACAGGGACTCAACAGGACCCAGCAGGCACCAAGAAAACCTAGTGGAACCCAGAGGGGCCCAGCCTTTACCATGGGTTACCTTTGACACCAAGGTTCCCCCACCCCTACCCTTCAAGATACCTGGCTACCTTTCCTTGTCATTGTGACTGTCAGACCCTCTAATCAGTCCACGCGAGAGCCCCTCCACTCCTCTCCTCACCTCCAACCTCCCTCTCCCTGACGAAAAACAGCTCGTCAGGGAGCAGCGCAAAGAAAGCTCTCCAGGCCTTATATCCCTTGAAGGAGCAGCTCTGTCAGGCTGGGAAAATGGTTGTATTATTCTTCTGCAGGACTTATTAGATTAGAAACTTAGTACAAACAGCCCCAGCTGCAACCGCTATACATAGTCACTATCAACAAGGAAAATTTATGCTTTAAAAATAAAAAGAAACTCAAATGCATTAGTCAGAGTGAGGAAGTATTCACGAAAAAAGGTTTGTTCTCCAAGTAAACAGCCACAATGGAATTGTAATCAAATTTCTTAATTATTTCTATAAATCTTGGGAACATAAAAATACACAAGGCCCTTTTTCAAAAAGTCACTGTTTACAAGTGCCTTGGATGAGAGAAGAGGTAACTGAAACAGCTGTTGCGTGACTGGAAGATTCCAGAAGGGGTGAAGCCACGAATTGGGAGCTGAGAGCACATTCTGTCATCACAGACCATGAGCAGAGGCTGGGGGGACCACTTCTGAGGGGGAGCCATGAGAGCCGCATTTAGGGCAAGTTCAGAAAGAACCTAGGACCTGGTTCTGCAGAGCTCAGCTTCTTCCAGTCAGGAGAGGCCATGGATGAGCAGGAGGCAGGTGGCCCTGGGGGACCTGGGAACTGGGAGGAGTTAGAGCTTCTTCGAGGGAGGCGGAAGGAGCTGGGCATCATTGGTGCCCAGCCCAGGTGAGGCAGAGGTGCCCTGTCTGTCCTTGTCAGGCAGGCATCTTGTGGGTCTGGGATGGGATGGGTGGTTTTCCCTGCTGTGTGTCTAAGGCAGAAGAGATTGGCCTGACGTCTGGATGAACCATGATGCCTTTCCCCAGGATTAGGGAGCAGTTCTTTTATAAATTATGTTTGAAAATAATTTAGAAAATTAGAAATGTAGAAAAAAAATGTCATCAGTTATCTTGGTACATCCTGGTGTGTGTGTGTGTCTGTTTGCGTGTGTGTAAGACAGGAAAGTACAGGAGTGGGAGGGTCAGGCACTCTGGCCCATGTGCCCAAGCACACACTTGGATGTTGGCACTTTTCAGGTGTCCAGGTGTTGCCTCTTGTCACAGTGGACACTCTGGGAAGGACAATAGACAGGGTCGTTGACATCTGGCCATGGTGCGGCTGGTAGTTTTAATGCCATGGAATATGTGATGGAGACAGACGCATGTCAATAACATAATAAAGACATTTTTCCATCCACAAGTGTCCGATATTGGAATTACTATTCTTCTGTTTTCTGTTCTACTACAACCTGCTTAACTCTTCAAGAAAGCCAGAGTATCTTGTTTGAACAGTTGGCCACACGCTCGCATGATAACACAATTCCATTAAAATGTTCATACCTTCAGCAGAAAGGCACGCCGCCAAATGCTCTATGTGCCGTATTAAGCCATAAGCAGAATTAAAGTGCGGAATCCCAGCCTTTCCAACTTGTGCTTTCCTTTACAATGAATGAGTGCAGGAGTTGTGTGGGGGGCTGCAGGCTGGGGAGGGGCAGGCAACTGCACTGTTAAACCCAGGTCCCAATCCTGCAGTCACCTCAGCTGCTTGAAGCGGGGTGTCCCCTGGGTCAAATCGTCAGTCCATCAAACACTGCCTTAGAGCGAAGCCCTGTCCCTGGTGGAGTCTCCTCCCCTCCCCTCTGGGCAGTCCTCAGCTGAGCGGAGCAGGTGCCCTTGTCCTTTCAGCCCCCAGGTATTTGCAGGTCCTGGACTGACAGGCTTTGCCTGAAGCCGTGTGGGTTTCAGAAAGGCTCTTTCCTGCCTATTTACACTGTGACTTCACAAATAAGCTATTTTCATGGTCATTGATCTTGTCAGTGGTCCCCCAAATCATCTCTAGGCAAACTCTGAAGTGGGTCAGGAAAGCTGCTTCCCTCAGGGAGGGCAGCCTGGAGCTGCTGCAGCTCCCACCACCTGGCCTTGGGGGTATGTACCTCACTTGGGCTTTTCTGACCTCAGATTCCTCCTCTTTGTTAAGGGGGTATAGCAGGGGTAGATACCTGTTGATTCATGTTAAAACAACGGAATCCCTTTGTAATGTGATGAGCTGCCCCTGCTCCATTTTGTCAGATCAGAGTTTTGTAACAGGGACTCTCTTAAAGTGAGACGCACTTGTCACTGCAGCTCGATCTTTCTGTCTGAGCAGGAGGAGCAGCGTGAAGGTGAAACTGAAGGGAAGAAGAACCCAAAAACTAAGGCATTCTGAGCTCTGTGGTAACCTGAAGCCCTGGGTGGCTGGGGTGCTTGAGGGAGAGGTAGGCTGCTGACTCCTTCCACTTTGGTGTCTGTGCAGAGGGAGGGACCTTTTCCAAAGGAACAGTGCCTGTATGTTCTGGAAGAGTTCTGTACTGAGCCCACAGGGTGGCTCATAGGATATCCTCAGGCCTCGGAGTCAGGGGCCTACACATGCTAAACTCCAGCTGCTCTTTGAGTCTAGACGCTCGCTCCAGCTCCAGCTGCTTCTGATTCTCCAGCTTGTTCGCACTTTTTCCTGGTTGTCCTGGGTTAGCCATTGGGATAGACAGACCCTGAGGGCATAGGAGCACTCCCGGGTTTCTACTCTGGATCCTTCCATAGCATATTTAATCAAGACGTTTTTGCAAGAATAGATGAATTGGAAGGCAGTATAGTAAAGCGATGACAATGTGAATTGTAGCAATGGTCAGGCCACCCCTTGGCTGTGCCATCTTGGGCAGGCCCTGTGACCAGTGTCCACACAGAGATTGTTGTGGACCAGGCCCGAAAGTGGCATGCATCATTTGTGCCACTTTCCACTGGGCAGGAGTGAGTCACAAGGCCCCACTGGACTGTGGAGGGGCTGGAAAATGCAGTTTAAAAATGTTCCCAGGAGGAGGAGGAGGAAACCACACTGCTGAGCATCTGTATAACTGGGTGCCTGGGGCTGGCTGGGCAATAGACAATGCCCTTCCCCCTCACAAGGCCCCTCCTACACACCGAGGCTCCTTCCCACAGAGGCTCCTCCCACACACTGAGCCCCCCCACCACACGGAGGCTCCTCCCACACACTGAGCCCCCCCACCACACGGAGGCTCCTCCCACACAAAGGCTCCTCCCATACACTGAGGCTCCTCCCCACACACTGAGGCACCTCCCTATACACTGAGCCCCCTCCCACACATGGAGGCTCCTCCCACACACGGAGGCTCCTCCCACACACTGAACCCCCCTCCCCACACGTGGAGGCTCCTCCCACACATTGAGCCCTTTCCCACGCACTGAGGCCTCCTTCAGTACATCAAAGCCCGCTCACATGCCAAGGCCCCTCCCACACATTGACCTGCCTCTCTTCCTGAGAAGTCCCTCCTGAAGAAAAGGCTTGAACACGTAAAAGAACAAGGAGGTCCGTTCTCTTTATTGTATAGCTTTTGTTCCTCTCTCTGTGCCCAGGGCTGCCAGAACTGGTGCAGAGTGTGAGGCCGCAGGAAATATCCCTCACTATTTCTCCCCACCACGCTCTATCTCTGCCACTATTTTTAAAAGGCTCTTTTAAAGGGTTTGTGAACAGTTATCCCCCGTTTGCCCTGATTTATATTTCTAGTGACTATTAATTGCCTACCAAATGAAGGCACAGCATTTTTAATTAGGCTGGCAAATTCTACCTGACATCTTCGGCTCTGTGTCGGGGCAGGGAGGGAGCATGGGAGCATGTGTTAATGGTGTTGAACTAAGCCACACCCCTCCCCCAGCCCGCTGATTAACCCCAGGTTCACTAATCAATGAAGTCTAACTGGTTCTCTTTGCATTTACATCCTGCCTTGACTCTTAGCCAAAGGCTGAGGGCTTTGGTTCCAAAATACTTTCTATGCCCAGAGAGGATGCCTCTCTGCCTTGTTCCTGCAGAAGGAACTCTCACCCTGAATGGGTAGGGTGGGGGTTCCGTAAAGAGCTAGAGGGAGAAGGGCGCTTGTGGAGTAGCCAAGCTGCAGAGAGCTCCCTGTAGCTGTTCTGGAGAATGAAGCCCTCCTCGGCCTCCTTTATAAGAAGTCTGCCATAATTCAGCTGAACACAACATGGTATCAAGAAGCCACAACCTCAGGGATTTCCTTGGTTTTCCGTTCTGTTAATCTTTTCAAAACACGATTGGATTGGAAGCATCCATTCTCAGCCACAGCAGGTTGCTTGGCAGTGGCCGTGGAAGAGCTGTCCAGGATGCTGGCTGCGTGAACCAGGGAACAGCCCAGGATTCATGAATACTTTCTGGCACAATTGGTGCCCTAAGTGAGGGATACCCATACCAACATCCCAGGGTGTCTTCATGACCAATTTGTGTGCATCTCTGTGCCCCTCTGTGGTCATTGCTCCTAAATACCTGAAAGGACAAATGATGATATGGGTTCTGCCTTGCCCTCAGCAGATGCTCAATGACTACACTCAGAAAAATGGCTGCTAATAACAATTCAAAAGAGTTATACGTCAGTCACGAATATCTATGCATGAAATAACACAGGAATCACCGTTATAAAGCAGATACTGCAAAAGAAACCAGGCAATGCAGAGAAAACCACTAATAATGGGAAAATTTAACATACCACATTCAGCACAAGGCAGATCGAGTGGAAAAAAATAGCAATGGAATCAAGAAGATAGATATTATGGAGAGATATATATATCTTTATGTATACATTTATACCACAGTGATATAGAATATACCTTCTACTCAGGTGTACATCAATCATTTACAACAAGTTATATATTAGCTCACAAAGAAAATTTCAGTACGTTCTATAAGGTAGAAATACTATAAACAGTACTTTCTAACCACAGTGCACTAAAACTGGACATTATTAACAAAAAGATGAAAATACCCTATCATCTAGAAACAAAAAAAAAAAGAAGCTATTAACTCTTGCATGAAATGGGGAAAGCAAATTAAAAATTAAAAAATAATCATAATGGAAACACTACCTACCAGAATTTATGAGATACATTTAAAGCAGTGATCAGAGGGAAATTCATATCCCTAATTTAGGGATATAGTTCATTTTAGTGTTTGGTAGAGCTGTTCCTCCCAGTAGTTCTTAATTTGCAGGGTTATCGTGATTACTGCATGTTAGTTTTTTCATATGAACTTAAGTATCAGTTGTGTAGCTCCATGAAAAAACTTACTGATATTTTCTCTGGGATTATGTTAAATTCATATGTTAACTTGGGACAAACTATAATTAAAACAGTATGGTGAAATTGATGCATGAATATTCAAAATAGCAGTAGAATTGAATAGAAAGTCTTGACATAGACCCCAAGTACATATGGCAATTTGGTATATGACCAAGGTGGTATCTGAAATCACTGGAGCAGAGATTAGCTTTTCAGTACATTGTGCTGGGACAACCAGGCAGCCTTTGGAAGAAGATAAAATTAATGCATACCTTCCAGTATACAGAAGAATAAACTCCAAATGGATTGAGATCTAAGTATAAAAAGCGAAATCATAAAAGTACTAGAAGTGGCTGGGCACAGTGGCTCATGTCTATAATCCTAGCACTTTGGGAGGCCAAGGCAGCTGGATAGCTTGAGCCCAGGAGTTTGAGACTAGCCTGGGCAACATGGCAAAACCCTGTCTCTACTAAAAATACAAAAACTCAGGTGGGAGGATCACCTGAGCCTGAGGAGGTCAAGGCTACAGTGAATCGTGATCATACCACTGTACTCCAGCCTGGGTGACAGAGTGACTTGCCATCTCGAAAAAAAAAAAAAAAAAGCACTAGAAGAAAACATAGGTGAGTTTTTCTATAACATGGATGTAAGAAAAGGTTTTCTAACAATGACTCAACATCCAGATGTAGTTAAAGACAAGATTGACAAGTTTGATTACAAAAACTAAACACTTTTGATGTAGCAAAAAACAAAAAAGTCCACGATAAGCACAGTCAAAATGCAAATGACTTTGTAGGAGAAAGTATTTGCAACATATATGAGAAGTAAAGGGTTAATATCCCTGATATGTAAAGAACTGTTATCATTGAGGAAGGAGTACTTGAGAGAAAAAATGGGCACAAGACATGAAAGATAATTCACATCAAGGATATACAAATGTCCTTTAAACAAATGAAAAGATGTTCAACATCACTCATAATTAGAGAAATGAAAATGGCTTTGAGCTGTCATTTTTAATCTGTCAGATTGGCAAACATGAAAAAGCAAGGCTGTGAAGAAACATGCAATCCCACACATTTCTGGGGGACTGCAAATGGATATAGCCCTTTTGAAGGGAAGCGTGGCAATTGTACTTGTCTGTTTTGCATTGCTATAAAGGAATACCTAAGGCTGGGTAATTTATAAAGAAAAGAGGTTTGTTTTGGCTCACAGTTCTGCAGGCTGTACAGGAAGCATGGTGTCAGCATCTGCTTCTGGTAAGACCTCAGGAAACTTTTAATCATGGTGGAAGGGAAGGGGAGCTGGTGTGCCCGATGGGGAGAGAGGGAGCAAGAGAAGGAGGAGGAGGTGTCATGTACCTTTTTAACAACCAGCTCTCCTGTGAATTAATTACTGAAGGGAGGGACCAAGCCTTTTTTGAGGGATCCACCCAAGTGACACCAATAACTCCCACCAGGCCCCAACTGCAACTTGGGGACCACATTTCAACATGAGATTCAGAGGGGACAGATATTCAAACCATATCAGCAATGTCTATCATAACTGCTTATGTATTGACATTTTGACCCAGAAATCCCACTTCTGGGAATTCACCCTTGAAGATATACCTCAAAAGTATGAACATCCCCACACACAAGATTATCCACTGCAACAGTATTTGCAATTCCAGAATATTGGGAACAACCTGAGTGTCCAAACACAGTGGGGTGGTTGAATAACTGTTGGTGCATTGTACATAGTACATGGCACAGTGGAGTACTATGCAACTGTGAAAAAGAAAGAGGAAGGTTTCTATGAACTGGCACGGGGTGTATCCCAGGATACACTGGTACATGACAACGGCAAAGTGCAGAAGAGCATCTGTGGGTGGGAGTAGGGACGGAAGGCAGGTGAGCATGAGGACAGTTCTTGGTGTAATGCTGGTGAGAGTTGCACACTCTATGCTTTCTTAAAACTCGTCAGACTATACACCTGTAGTGAGTACATTTATGATATGAAAATTGTACCTAAACAGAGCTGTTAAAAGGACATCTTTATTATGCCGCTGTTGTATATTAAAAAAAGTAAAATAACTTTATCCACAGTAGCCAAGATTTGGAAGCAACCTAGGTGTCCACCAACAAATGAATGGATAAAGAAAACATGGTACATCTACGCAGTGGCACACTATTCAGCCATAAGAAGAATGAGATCCTGTCATTTGCAACAACATTGATGGAACTGGAGTCCATTGTGTTAAGTGAAACAAGCCTGGTCCAGAAAGACAAACTTTTTATATTCTCGCTTATTCATGGGAACTCAAAATTAAAACAATTGAACCCATGGAAATAGAAGAAGGATGGTTACCAGAAACTGGGAAAGGTAGTAGGGGCAGTGGGGATGGTTAATGGGTACAAAAAAAAATAGTTAGAATGAATGAATGAGACCTAGTATTTGCTAACACAATAGGGTGTCTATAGTCAAAAATAATTTAATTGTAATTTTGAAGTAATTAAGAGTATGATTGGATTGTTTGTAACACAAAGGATAAATGCTTGAGGTGATGGACACCCCATTTATCCTGATGTGATTATTACGCATTGCATGCCAGTATCAAAACATGTTTGTACCCCATGTATATATGTCTACTATGTACCCACAAAAATTAAAAAGTAAAAAGAAAGTAAAATAAGAAAACATACACATATCTGTGTAGTTTAGTAAAAAATAAATAGAGGAAAGGTGAGTTAGAATCTAATGAGACTGATTACTGATGGGGTTGTTGGGACCAGGGTTGAAAGGATGGGAGGATGGGAAGGAGGCAGGAGACAGAAAGTTAGATTTCTCTGAGTATATCTGTTTGTATGCTTTTGACATTAATAATCTTGTCAATATTTCAAACTAAAAAAAAAAACATCAAGGGCTAGAGGCAAAGCCTAATGTGGAATAAAAACAGAAACAAACGAAAGCAGCTATATTTCAAATGGATGAAAAGCCATGCTGAAATTTGGGGGCAGCTCCTCGAGTAACTTTTGGGCTCTGTATTTTGGTCATGTACCACCAGGCTAATAAGAGGAAACAACTGTAAAAAAAAATATATAGCTACTCTAGTAGAGTTCATTTTTTCAAGTGATGTGGATTAGCAGTTCTGAAATGATTTATTTTTAAGATGGAAGAGATATGTAAATGTATTGTGAGTAACGGGAGCCATTTTTCTCCTAAATCAGTGAAGGGAGTTACACATATGGAAAGGTAGAAGGCTAGAATTAGTCCTGTGGTGTTGGGTTGGAATTTGAGGTATGAGTATGAATACATACATACACACAGAGGAGTTCTAGAAATATAAATGCATGTATTAATGTAGCTGTCTGCTAAGATAGCCTAGAAGCAATGATATCTCAGTAGTAAACCTACCACCCTATTTTATTTTTTCCTAAATAACTTCTCCACTATAAGGTAGCAGGGTGACATGGTTAATTCTAGGGTTAAGGCAGAGACGGTACAAATGAGCCCGGAAAAATTTGGACCAGAAAGTAAGGGAGAGCTCACACACTCATCACACTCATGGAGATGTGGTAAAAGATACAGAGCCAGGAACCTACTGGTCAGAGCTATAATAATTGAGCATCAAAATTAATATAAATATGTGGAAAAGAAAGAAGAGTGTCTCTTACAGTAGATTGACAATGTAGAAGGAATTTACATAGTCCTAACATATCTCCCCACAAAGTTCTTACTAATTTCAAATGGGGAATTACAATTTTACAATGAAGGAATATAGCAGACACTACCTGAATCAAGAGATCAAAAGTAACATCGTGAATACCGGGACAAACACACAGCTGTGGCTCTGGTTTGAAGAATGAAGGACCTGACATCGTTTCTGTGATATTCCTGGTGAAAATGTACAACCTGAATCTAATTATGAGGAAACATTAGACAAACCTAAACTGAGTGATGTCTACAAAATAGTTGGCCTATACTCCAAGAAAAACGTCAAGGTCATGAAAGAACTGTTCCAGATTAAAGGAAACTAAAGAGATACAAAAACTGAAATGTTTGTGTAATGCTGGATTGGATCCCAGACCAGGCGAGTTTGTGTTCTTTTCTTAAGCTCTCAAGGGCTTTATAGGACACTTGGTGAAATTTGAAGGTCTGTGGATTAGATAATATGTTTTATGTCAATGTTAATGTTCGATTTTTAGGAAATACACAATGAAGAGGTACAGGGACATCGTGGCTTTGCCTTACTCTGAAACAGTTCAGAAAACCATGTGTATGTGGGGATATATTTGTGTGCATGTCTGTAGGTAGAGAGGGAGAACAAAAGAGAGAGAGAGAGCGAGAGAGAGAGAGAGAGAGAAGGAAGGGTAAAGAAAGCAAATGAGATATAAATATTTGGGGAATCTGGGTGAAGGATGTACGAAAATTACTTGTACTATTTTTGACAATTTTCTGTGTCTTGAAGTGTTTCAGAATAAGAATCTATTAAAAAAGTGGGCTAAAATAATATCCTTCTTAGTAGTGTTAAGGATTTAATGAGATAATACCTACAGGTGCTAGTGCTGGGACCTGGACATAAGAATTACCAAAGAAATGATAGCTTTGATAATGAGGAGTGATGGCCTGAGGGTATGTGTAATGCTGGCTCTGAGTTGACCTGTTGGAGATGTCCCTTTCTTATTGGGGGATGACAGATGGCAGCCTCCTTTATGGCAAGATCCCTGAGCTGAGAATCTGGTGACCTGGGTTCCCATCAACTCTGACACCCACCCGCTATGTGACTGCAAATTGGCAGTCATTCAAATTTCATTTTGCTGGGCTTGGGGGTGGGGCGGGGAGGGCGGGGATGGGTGCCATTTCTTAGGCCTACTTTAGAATGAGTTTTAGTCATTCATTATTTAATTTATTCACTCATTAACATCATTTATTGAAAACTATGTGCCAGTTACTATTTCTTGCAATAAGCCAGGTCCAAAGGGAATGAATGCTGTAGTTTAGGGGAGAGAAACATGCACCACGGTAGCGGTGTAGAGAAACATGCACAACCAGGTAAGTATTTCCTGGTGGGGTGCAGTTCAGGAGTCTTCCTGGTGGGGGCGTGAAATTCAGTCTTTCTAGTGGGGCGTAATTCAGAAGTGTTCTGGTGGGTAAAATTCAGAGTCTTCTTAGTAGGGGGTTATTCAGAGTCTCCCTGGGAAGTCAGTGCTCACTTGGTCTGGGAGAAGGGCCGGAGGTGCTCACCTGTGATGGGGGGAATATAGGACGGGCAGTGAAGCCATGCTGGTCCCTGCCCTGACAGTATGAGAGAGTGGCTGGGGCACAGGGCAGGGTGGGTGCTGGGGCATTTGAACCAAGATTGAAAATGACTCCAGGTTTGCAGAGAGGAAGATGGGCTCAGGAAGCAGTCCCAAACTCAAGAATCCTGACCAGTGCCAGCCTGCAGAGTTTTTACTGGTCTATGGCAAAATACGGGAAATGAAGGCAGTGGTCGCATCTGCATACTCATTGGGAAGGATTGCCAACTGCTGTTACTCGGGAAAAAGGACTTTTAAGCCCAAGCTCATTTTTTAACATAAAATACACATTCTTTTATGAAATTATATTGAAAGCAGATGGCAATTTTTTTTAACGTCCTTACTTAACAAAATAAAAAGGTGTCAATCCTATATTTGTCTCCCCATTAAATTTTTAAAAACTGGATCATAAAATCTAAACAGCTGGGGACTTAAGCATTCTAGAATGAAATTTCATGGTAATTTCTGGTTTAAAAAATGTATTTTTAAAAATGTATATAGTATTTTTAACATACATGCAATTATAGAGAATAAGAGGCACATCAGTTCACCTGCCCTCTGGATTTCAGAAAAGCCCATACTTCCTGATACCAACCTTCATTATTTTTGCATTTTCATTTTCACTGATGATTTGTTTACCCACCCTCTCCCCCTCCAGCCCATTAGAGTGGGACCTGGCTTGAGGCCAGGGCCTGTATTTGCATGCAGTTATTTTGATAGAACTCTTTTGGAGCTCCTTCTTGGAGACAGCTCTTTTGATGCAGGAACATTGGGATGGGCCCTGTATTAGTCTGTTCTCACACTGCTGTAAAGAAATACCCAAGACTGGGTAATTTATAAAGGAAAGAAGTTTAATTGACTCATAGTTCTGCATGGCTGGGGAGTCCTCAGGAAACTTATAATCGTGGTGGAAGCAAAGGGGAAGCAGGCACCTTCTTCACAAGGTGGCAGGAGAGAGAAGTGAGCAGAAAGGAACTGTCAAACACTTATAAAACCATCAAATCTTGGGAGAACTCACTCCTTATCCCGAGAGCAGCATGAGGGGGATCCGCCCCCATGATCCAGTCGCCTCCCACCAGTCTCTCCCTCGACACCTGAGGATTACATTCAAGATGAGATTTGGATGGGGACACGAAGCCTGACCATATCATGGCCCAAACAAACCGTTAAACTTTTAAAAGGAAAGTGTGGTGAAATGCACCTAACTTAACATTTACCACTTTAACTGTTTTCCACTGTACCATTCAGTGACATTAAGTATGCTCACATTGTTGTTCAACCATAACTACTACCCTTCTGCAAACTTTTTTGACTTTCCAAACTGAAACTCTGTACCCATTAAACAGTAACTCCCTCCCTCTCCCCTAACCCTGGTAACCATTGTTATACCTTCTGTCTCTATGAATTTGACTACTCCAGGGACCTCATACAAGTACAGTCCCTTGACTACTCCAGGGACCTCATACAAGTACCAATACATGGAAGTATTTGTCCTTTTGTGTCAGACTTATTTCACTTAGCCTGTCGTCTTCAGGGTTCATCCATTCCTTTTTAAGGATGAATAATATTCCACTGTATTCCATATTTTGTGTAGCTGCTCATCTGTCAATGGAAATCTGAGTTGTTCTCTACCTTTTGGCTATTGTGAACAACCCTGCTATGAACATAGGTGAACACATGTTTGTTTAATTCCCTGATTTAATTTCTTTGGGGTGTATATCTAAAAGTGGAATGACTGGACCATGTGGTAACTCTATGTTTAATTTTTTGCAGAACCATTATACTATTTTCCATAGCAGCAGCACCATTGTACATTCTCACCAGCAATGCACAAAAGTTCCAATTTTTCTACAATCCTCACCAACTCCTGTTTTCTGTTTTTTAATGATAGCCACACTAGTAAGTGTGAAGTGTTATCAAACAATCACACTTTAAGCTTCACATTTTTATCAACAGGTAATATACAAAGCTGGTGTCTGTTCTCTATCCTGAATCCCATCCTCTCTTTGGCTTCTTGCTCTCCTTCAGCCTCAATTATTGTTGCCTGTGCACAAAGTTGTACATAAAATACTTTCTGTGTGGTTTCTAACAGGGAAACACTGCAGAAAGCCTAAATGTCCATCAGTAAAAGCAAGGTTAAATAATGTATGCCACACACAGATTGGAAAATACCATGCAGCAATGAACAAGAATGAGCTATATCTGTAAGTGCTGGCATTGAGTGAGGTCCATGACATAGTGCTAAGTGAAAAAAATCAAGCCATACAAGAGCACATTAAAAACTATACGTGTGAATATCCAGAAACTACAGTGAACTCAAACAAATTAGCAAGAAGAAAACAGCCCCATCAGAAAGTGGGCTAAGGACATGAATAGACAGTTCTCAAAAGAAGATATACAAATGGCCAACAAACATATGAAAAACTGCTCAACATCATTAATGATCAGGAAAATGCACATCAAAACCACACTGTGATACCACCTTACTCCTGCAAGAATGTTCATAATCAAAAAGATCAAACAATAATAGATGTGGGTGTGGATGCAGTGAAAACGGAACACGTCTGCGCTGCTGGTGGGAATGTAGACTAGGACAACCACTATGGAAAGCAGTGTGGAGAGTCCTCAAAGAACTAAAAGTAGAACTACCATTTGACCCAGCAATCCCACTACTGGATATCTACCCAGAGGAAAAGAAGTCATTGTACAAAAACTTGCACACTCATGTTTATAGCAGCACAATTTGCAAATGCAAAAAGGTGGAACCAACCCAAATGTCCATCAGTCAATGAGTGGATAAAGAAACTGTGGTGTGTATGTATATGTGTGTATATATGGCACCATCTTTTTATACCTAAATGAACACATTTCTCTCACACACGCACGTATATATGTTGGACACTACTCAGCCATAAGATGGAATGAATTAATGGCATTTGCAGTAATGTGGAGGGGATTGCAGACTATTATTCTAAGTGAAGTAGCTCAGGAATGGAAAACAAACATTGTATGTTCTCACTGATGAGAGAGATAACCTATGAGGATGCAAAGGCATAAAGATGACACAGTGGATTTGGGGGACTCGGGGGAAAGGCTGAGAAGGAGTGAGGGATAAAAGACTGCAAATTGGGTTCAGTGTATACTGCCTGGGAGATGGGTGCACCAAAATCTCACAAGTCATCACTAAAGAACTTACTCATGTAACCAAATACCACCTGTTCCCCCAAAATCTATGGAAATAAAAAATTTTTTAAAAAGCCACGAAAGAGCACATTAAGAACTACACATGTGGATAGATATGTCTATATACATATATATGTGTGTCATACATGTGTATATGTATTACACGTAACATATATAATGATGTATTATATGTAAATGATTCTTACATGTGTGTACAAAATAATCATGACATGTAATATAAATGTACACATAACTTTTCAAAACACACACAGAAAGCTCTGGAAAAATAGACAGAGGTAGTTGACTGTGATTACTTCTGAAAAAGAGACTGAGGTGAGTAGGGGAGGGGAATTTCAGTTTTTACTTGTTATGCTTCCAACTGTTTGAGTGTTGTTTCTTTTTTAACAAGAAGTATATTACTTTTGTAATGTAAAAAAATAGAAAGAAAAAACAAATATAGTAAACCCAGCATGCAAGTCGTGAAACACAAATCCTCAATCATGGGGCCACACAAAATTTAGGTGCATGTAATGGTAATGCATTATTCTAATGCGTACTGGGAGGCAGACTCCATTCTAAGCACTTGAAATAACCTAGTTTCCCAGAAAACTACACTGTGAAGGAGGTTATCCATGTTTCACACATAAGGAAGTAAGCTCAGAGAGGTGAAGTTACCCACCTAAAGTCACGCAGCTAGTGAGTGGTATATAATTAGTGCTTTAATGGTGAGACTTCTTTCTTCCAGACAGGTACAGTGGTAGTTTTTTAGAACATGGATTTTAACTTCTGATTTATTTATTTTTTTTACATCCTGAGATAGTGCAGCCTGTGTTTGTAAGATTCAAGGACTATTAGGGCCTCGCATTTTGTTTGTTTGGCTTTATTTGAACACAGCTCTGATTATAAGAGCTCTTGGGCATGGGAAGAGTGCCAGGAGCTTGTCACCTGTCTCTATCAGAAGTAAATGGTGCCGTGTTTCTACTTTAAATAAAGAGAATTACTGGGTAGGACACCCCATAGCTGTGTTCTGAATCCCAGATGTGAATGGAGACTTCATAGTTTATCCTAAACTTGCTGTTGAATTCTCTAATTCTGGATATAAGCGTTCTGTTGATTTACCTCTGCACATGCGCCATGCAGAAACTACTCCTAGAAGCCTAAGTGGCAGATATGGTATGCCACCTTGCGCCGTGTTACCAATAGTGTTGCGTTTTCAAGAAGCGTTGTTTAGTTACTTTACAGATCATCCTTTTCTTTGAATTAACTCTCTTGGGTGGCACCATCTTTTACACCTAAATGAACAGATTGCACAACAAAGATTTCTAAGTGCATCATTTTGTTAAACTCTTAAAACTGTTAAATTAATAAAATCAGCTTAACAGAACCCTGATTAGTTCAAAATTGCTTTAAATTTGGTCATTAAGTTTCAGGGAACATGTAATTTTCTCCACATCTGGTACAGCTGCAAGGCGTGAGGGATGAGGACACAGTGCTGTAACAAATGCAGAGGATGGGGAGGAAATGCTTTGTCATTGACGATTTCTGCACTGCTAGTTTGCAGTCCCCAGGAATAAGCTTCCTGAGGAGACATTGGGCCTTGCATTATTTCTCCAAGAACATCCCTTTCTTGCAGCGAGAAGACCAATGCAGAACAGCTGGGCATCTAGGGATCTGGGTTCACTTTCTGAGAACCCTGGGAACTCACTGTGTCACTAGACACAAGTTCCTCTCTCTGTGCCTCAAAATCCCATCTGGGAAATGGGCTAACATTCTTGAGATCCTCTTCCCTTAGCTTGTTGAGGGCCGGGACTGGTGGGGGAATAGTGTCATCTTTTGCTAGGAGCTATTGGACACATCTGAGATGCATTATTTGGATAATCACGTGTCAAGATGCATCTGTCTGTCTTCTTGGCTACAGTGCTCCTGGCTCTTTGGCTCTTTCAGTTGGGACTCCAGGATCAGGTCTCTGAGATGCTGACACTGATGTCGCATGCGTGGTAGCAGCCAGCCTCTTCCTCTGCATCTTTCTCCACTTTGGGGTTGAGGTTTGACAAGCTCCTCAGCCAACTTGGTGCACTATGGCGTCTGACCTGGCTGAGGGCCGTGGTGCTTGGCCTTTGGTTGGGATAGCACCACTTGATTCATCGTGGGCAGCTGCGGAGGGGCAGGGTGGAGGGAACATGTCAGTACTTTATGGGCAGTCCCAACGTGAGAAGGGACTGAGGCCGGATAGCCCAATGTTGGAAATCCCGTCATTGTAGAAAGGAGGGCCTGGGATCTCAAATCTGGGAATTTCTGAGTTAGATCTAGAACCTGAGGCTGGAGGCAAGTTGGATGGAACTGTCTGTGCTGTGGCTGCTGCTAGCCATTGAGCCGAGTGCCACCTGCAGGAGCAGTGATGATGGGGGTCAGGCCCAGCCCCTGAGTGCACGCTGCTCGCCAGTGTGTGCTGGGCATCACGGCCCCCTTGCAACCCTGCAAGGTAAGACGTGTGACTCCCATTTTACAGATGAAGGAGTGAGCCTAGTGGGATTATGTAAGTTACACTATGAGTCAATGGCAGGGTTAGGATCTGAACCCAGGAGTGAGGAGTGAATACAGCATCACCAGAGGGAAAAGGAAAGAAGGAGAACTGGAGGATGACCTGTCTCAGGCAAGCTTTAGTCTGAGGTTCTAAGTCATGCTCTGAAGGTCTCTGCAGAGTCACTCCTTGGCTTCATTATGCAGACAGCTTGTAGCCAGGTGGTACTGGACAGGGGCTCATCCCAGGCCCGTAAACCCCACATGCATCAAAATAGTCTTTTTAAAATGCTGTCCTTTAAAAATAGTCATTTGGGCCAGACATGGTGGCTCACACCTGTAATCCCAGCATTTTGGAAGGCTGAGGTGGGAGGATCACCTGAGGTCAGGAGTTCGAGACCGGTCTGGCCAATATGGCAAAACCCCATCTCTACTGAAAAATAAAAAAATTAGCAGGGCGTGGTGGCAGGCATCTATAATCCCAGCTACTCGGGAGCCTGAGGCAGGGAGAATTGCTTGAACTGGGAGGTGGAGGCTGCAGTGAGCCAAGATTGCACCACTGCACTCCAGCCCGGGTGACAGAGTGAGACCCTGTCTCAAA